>NC_137827.1:24846395-25278895 GCF_963921795.1 Nannobrachium achirus
GATTGACTGGCTTGTCTAAACTGTGTTTGGTCCCAGAGTGGCGCTTAAAGCTGTACTGTGGAAGCTGCTCAACTAGTGGTCAGTAGCGGTATTGCTTTTTTCGGCCGGAGTCGCGCGGACCACCGCGGCCGTCGCGAGCACCCCCGCCTTGCCGATACGATTCCGTAGAGCCGTCTCCCATCATTTTTAGACCAGAATTGAGGGAGTAGCAAGCAAGATTCCTTCACCAATGTAAACACAGTTGCTGAGGGAAGCTACTTCCTTTAGAGACAGCAAGACTCGCTGTGATTGGCCGGTGGTGTATGATCGGCGCTGTGATTGGCTGGTAGTGTATCATGTGGGAGATGACATAATTTTGCCGGGAAATTCTCCCCCCCTCACAACTCATACAAAACATATAAAGAGAAGGCTTCAGAAGCTGAAAATAACAGAGTGGGGGTTCTAAAACTTTAGCGATTTAACAGTTAGGACAATTTTAAGATTTGTTTTATAAAAAAAGTTACATGGTATAACTTTAACACTGAGTTGTTCGGCTGAAATAAGACTTAACTCACATTGCGATTTGGTGCGTGATGTAGGCTACATGCTCCATAGGCTGCATGAAATATGAGGAAGGATTCCATGCAGGAGCTACTGTAATTTACATATAATGTCACTGTCGGGCAGAAACCTCGTATCTCCAAGTTTCAAATGTGTCCATTTGTTCGCAAAGTAAAGCACTGCTTCATCATACAAGGCCATCGCACAAAAGTAGTGAAAACAGCCGATCAACGCCTTGTGTGCTTGTAGATCGTCTGTTTTCACTAGTTTAGATCATTTTTAAAATGATAAATACAAAACGAACGGTTTTGGACGTACAAGGTTTCCACCCGACATCGACGATATAAATATAACAGAAAATCCACTCTCTCAATCTCAGATGTGTATGTCACTGTGCCAGTGTGATTACCCTCTACCGTGCCGTGCCAATGGTTGGCAGCTTCAACTGAACGGGGTCAAGCATAAGTAAGGGTGACTTCCCCGTCGCTCTCCACCAGAGAATGCCATTATCAATGGGGGGACAAAACATTATTACATGCTAGGGCTGAAGGTTAATGGCTAACATGAAATCAAAATCAATACATTTTTTTCATCACATATGTTACATATGCCTGTATCTCCCTACAGTGACAAAAACGTTGTTTAGTAATGGAATGTTAGAGTATAAATAAACTAGAAAGATGCTATTCTGGGAAATTTCGAGTTTGGTTTCCCATTTATTGTCTGGATAGCCAGATTGCCATGTGAAGCTTGACCAATCCTCAAGCTAGCACCACTCCCCCATTGAACTCATTGGACTTACTGTATACAGGTGACATCACCGGGCAGGTGATGTCTTTCAATAGATACAGTTATTAGGGCCCCTCCACCTTGGGCCCCAGTAACTCAGTCCAACTTTTCTACCCCTTGTGACGCCCCTGTCACCGGGAATGTCTAAAAGTTTATCTAGAAATAAAAAAAATAAAAATAAAGTAGCACTAGTACCTATAGTACTAGTGCTACTTTATTTAGCACTAGTACTAGTGAATGACTCATCCTGCAACCAAGTTTGTGTCCAAATAAATATATTTCTTGGATTTCTGTATCCTTGAAATGCCCCACTTATAGGCCCTATGTACAATATTCATATTGTCAACATTGGACCACTTCCTTAGGTGTTACGAATGATGCTAATTAAGGCTCTGTTCCATTTACTGCAGCAGAGCCTTTAGTTTACAGTGAGCCATGAGAGCCAAAGAGTTATTTATAGGCCAGGATGGCCAGCATGCACAATATCAGCACCCTGACTCTGTTTGACCAGAATGGAACACAGCCTTAATTAGTGTCATTGGTAACACCTGAAGTAGGAAGTATGGAGGAGCTGCCCATGCTGCTTTACACACACATCTACTAACACAATAAAGTTAGGCACATTTAGCACTATTGGTTACTGTAAATGTCAATCATTATTCATTAAAGGAACCACTTGATGCTGCAGAATCGAATGGCATCGCAAGCTGTTCCAGGGAGGCATTTAATGGTCACCATCATCACCAAAGAGCTACAGTATATGTGAGTTTTTACACAGTTGAAGAATGATGGGTTTGAGCAAATGAAATGACATAAACCTCCTAATGACAGCATTACTTTACTATAACAGGTAAAATAAAGTATTACTAGGACATACAGCAGGCGGCCCGCGGGCCGCTTCCTTGTGACCCCTGGAGCAATTAAAAAAAAAAAAAAAAAAAAGGATTTTGAAAATAAATAAATAATAATAATAATCCAAAATCGTTTTTTTGTGGAGGCTAATGAACGTTATAGGTATGGTTTGCACGATATGAAACGTGAGCTTCATCTTACCATAATCACAGTAATCCCTAATCATATTCCATCATATTCAAGTGAAGTGACTACAGTCAGAGCACTGCAGCAGAGTGGAGTGTGTGTGTCTGTGACCCACGTACCTGATCCTCGTTGAGCATCGTTAAAGCATCAAAGAAGGCAATTGTGTGTGCACTGTCAATACGGTTGACATCTACTAAGATAGCATCAAAGCCAGGTTGGCCATCACTAGTGTGATGTAGTTAGCACTAGGTTTTAAACAAGAAAGCATGTTTACAGTTGTCAACTTATTGGACAGAAATTAAGCACATTAACATGAAAAGTATTCTACTTGAAAAGTATTCTGCTTGGCAATGTAGTTAGATGAAAATGTGGTTGTTTGTGAAAATGTAGTAGTGAAAATGTGGTCGTGCCCGTTGTTTCAAGTGTACATTAGATTAATACTTGGGGGGGGGGGGGGGGGGGGGGGGGGGGGGTTACGTTAGTGCGGCCCCCGGCCCCTTGGGTTTCTGACAATGTGGCCCCCTGGACAATTTAGTTGAATACCCCTGACATACAGTATATTTATTTATTTATTTTTAAAGTGCATTGTTGATTTGTTGCACACTGAATGTATTTGTTTTTATTCTGTAAAGCACTGAATTGCCTCGCTGTATGAAAGGTGCTCTATAACGTTGCCTTGCCTTGCCTTTGACAGAAGGTGCTTGAGCAGGACATAAACCATGCTGAAGGACAAACATCATCCATGGGAGAATTGCAGTTTCAACCGAATTGGATCAAGCTCAACCATAAGGTAAGAGTGACTTATATTTCTATATTCTACAAGTAAGTAATACATTAAACACTTCTTGATCCAATAGTTGGAATGGGGGACTGGCTGACTATGGCTTGGCTATATTGCCTGCCTGCTAGATAGTGACTTCACTGCATTGTGGGTTGTGCCAGTGATGTTACCACTGGCACAAGCACGATGCAGTGAAGTCACAACTCCAGAGCGAGCTAAGTCACACTGAGCAGAGCCATCTGCTTCCCCGTCTGAACTTTGGAACAAAGACACCAGACAGTCAAAGTTCCCCTTCAAACAGAGAAATGCGGCCTGACTCAGTTACCAGTGTGTGCACACACACACACACACACACACACACACACACACACACACACACACACACTCAGGGGCGTCACACAGGGGGGAAAAGTGGGACTGAGTTACTAGAGCCCAAGGTGGAGGGGCCTTAATTATTTTATACTTTAGCTATTGAAAAATAGCAGATATACAAGCTCACAGCGCAAGCTCGTAGATCTGCTATTTTTTGAAAATATTCAAAGACTTTCACAAATCTTCACGATTTTTCAAAAGTAGCTGATCTACAAGCTTGCAGCACGGCACTCGGTGCCGCGCTTTGAGCTTGTATATCTGCACATATTAAAGCACAAAATAACGTGCAATAATGCGTTCCCAGTCGAAATGGGAAAACCCCGTCCCCGTATGAAGAACATTCATGGGGGGCCCACAGTGAATCCTTGTACCCGGGCCCAGAATTTGGTGCGACACCCTTGCACACACTCACACTCAAACACACTTTGCAAGTTCATGGATTTTTCCCATTCTTAGCTCAGTGGCTCATCTCAGTGGAGGAGGGATTGCAAATTTTGGATATTTCCGGTTTTTGTGACACACTCAGAAATAAATAGCTCCCTTACAGAAACATCCAATAAAGCAGATAAACAGAACGTCGTAGTCAGAAGAACTACGTGTTCCCTGTTTGCATGAAACGAAACACCTGTTAATATTGGTCCGGGCACATTATTAGATTGAATTGCAGTCAGCGGCGCATGTGGTCAGTAGGTGTTTAGCAGCTGCAGGAAGGGGAATAAGGATTTCCTACTGTATTTACGCCCCCTCCTCCCTCCCACTCACCGGCTACAGCCGGCCATGTGTTCCTGGACCAACTCCACCGTTAATGGACACACACTGGACACACACACCTCATACACACGCATCCTCGCTGTCGGCTGGAAACCTCGTATCTCCAAGTTTCAAATTTGTATGTTTTTTTGTCAAGTAAAGCACTGCTTCATCGCACGACTAGTGAAAATAGCAGATCTACAAGCACACAACGCCTCGCGGTGTGAGGCGTTGTGTCCTTGTAGATCGGCTATTTTCACTAGTTTAGATCATTTTTAAAATGATGAATACAAAATGAACAAGGTTTCCACTCGACAACAATCTCTGTTGCAGTGTATTTCCAAAAACTTTGCATTTTTATTATTATTTATTTAAAAAAGAATAATCTGTGTGACACACTTGTACTTGTCTTTATGATGACCTAGTCTAAGCCACTAATTCATGAAACAAATGAAAGAAAAAAGAAATATGGAGATACAAGGTTTCTGCCCGACAGCAGTGATATAATACTGCATAAATCTAAATGATCAAGTGAATGTAGGAACAGAGAACATTCTTTTTATTAGATTCTATTTAGTACAGAACGTCTGTGATCTGAATAGTCAATATTATACAGTGCATTCTCTCGTTGGGCTAACTTGTAGCTAGTGAAATGAAGCTGTTCCTCATTTTGCCGGGGACCGCCTGAAACGTCCTCAAGGACACCCGGGGGGTCCCTGGACCCCATTTTGAGAACCGCTGTGGTCGTGTATAGTGTGATAGTCATGGCAAAGTGGTGTACTTTGACATGAGCGACTCAAATGTTATGGGCTTGAACTTCCATTGGCCTCGGGCGATAATTTGATCAATCAATATCGATCAATCAGCGTTCCATTAACTCCTTCCCCTGTATCCCCTCTCCCTCCGTGATCTAATCTTAATTTTCTCTTCCGACTCCCGCGGGTGTACAAGGTACAGTACTGCTGTAAAAAAGAAAAAGGAGAGAAAAAAAGAGACCTGAAGAAACCTTTTAGCGAGCCTTATTTTGACATGCATAATGTGTTCCAGAGGAAGGCTCTGCGAGCCTTTGCCAAAGTTGTCTGTTTATATTATGTGTGAAGAATGCTAGAGCACGAACCCTCCTGCTCTAACATGAGAGGACAACTCATATCAAGCCATAACACTTGGCCTCTTGCTGCTTTTCACATGGTGACGAGGAGTGAAATATTACCTTACGCTGTATATAACCAACCTCCCAGTGTTCATTTAACAATGAAAGTGTGCAAATGTAACCAAAACAAGACCCTTTACGGGGTCCATTTGGTTACATTTGCACACGCTCTATAGCAGGGGTCTTCAGCGTTTTCAGGCCAAGGACCCCTTAGTGGAGAGAGAGATGAAGCAGGGACCCCCACAACACATAGATACAAAGTGTAGTTTCATTGTTTCACAGTACAATCATCAGTGTATTTTGGGTTCATCTAAATGTGCGTTTCCAGATATTTAACCACTTGAACCGTCAATACTTAATAAACTTAACCTATCACTCTGCTCTTTTTCCCCTCTACACCAAACCTCTTTGCCAAAAATTGCCGATCTACAAGCTCACAACGCCTCGCAACGCGAGGCTATTTTTGGCAACAGTTTTCAGAATATAGACACTAGGGTTCAAGTTGTTAATATAAAAAGGATTGGAAGATTTGGAGGAACCCCTGTAATAACTCTGAGGACCCCCTAGGGGTCCCGGATCCCCTGTTGATGACCCCTGCTCTCTTGAGTTACAAATGCATTTACATTAAGCCTGAGGACTTTTAAAGTGTAGCGCGGTGAAATGTCCGTGGCGTGACACGATGAAATATGCTGACACTTTGACATAATCGCTATCTGTATCACCTAAGATGAAAACCAGAAGGCCATGAGTTACAGTTGTGGTGGTCATATCTGTCAGAGCCAGCGCCCGTGGAAGCGTCACACTGTTGATGAAACGGTTGTGTGGACGTGCGAGACTCGCACCACAAGGCTGCCATCAGGGGTGTCGCACCGAATCCTGTGCCCTGGGTACAAGGATTCACTGCGGGCTCCCCCATGAATGTTCTTCATAGGGGGAGGGCGGTTTAACCCATTTAGACTGGGAAAGCATTCTGTTGTGCTTTAAGTATTGAAAAATAGCAGATATAGCGAGCTTGTAGATCTGCTATTTTTGAAAAATCGTGAAAATGATGCAGCTGACCTACGTTTCTATGTCAGTGGTGCTCAAACCTTTTCATGTGAAGGATCCCCAAAATTATATGTATTTGGCCATGGACCCCCATCTCAAAATATTCAGTTCCAGGGACCACCCAGAAGCAAAATTTGAGTTACAAATGTTCGCTTAAAAAACACATATATTCAAAGATTTGCACACATTTTCACGACTTTTCAAAAATAGCAGATCTACAAGCTCGCAGCGGTGCCGCGCTGTGAGCTTGTATATCTGCTATTTTTCAATAGCTAAAGTATATTATCAGATAATTAAGGCCCCTCCTCCACCTTGGGCCCTAGTAACTCAGTCTCCTCCTTTCCCCCCCTTGTGACGCCCCTGGCTGCCATACTGCCTTCCTCTGCTGATAATCAGAGTTGATATATTGCACTTCTCTGTGGTGGTAAACTTGGCGAGCAGCTTTTCCAACTTGTAGCTGTGTGCGTGACACGGAGGGAAGTCCTAAATCACAAGCTTATGTTTATTATGTTTTTTATTTTTTTTTAACGTCTGTCTACTTATCGCTGACATTACTGACAAGAAAGACATCTAGGCCTACGAACGCCAGCATGAAAACAGGAAGTCGAAGATGATCCCAGACTTTCTCACTGCGGTTTAAAGCTCAAGACCGCGATTGTTAGCCTATAGCTCGCCTTCCGTAAACCACGCCCCACAATTTGTACTTTGCGTGTATGTATGTGTTCGTGTGTATGTGTTTGTAACTGTATGTGTCTTGTCTAATAAACCGAAGGCATACAGAAGCAGACCTTTAACTGTTGAAGAATCATAAAAAGAATTAATAGGCCTATAGAGTAGTGAAGTGTGACGTAATTTACACATCCTACCTGGTTTGCGGTTTTCTTACCCCATTCTGAATTCCCATAGACCTTTTTCATATCGCGTCATATAAGAACTGTGTTCCATATAAACAAATGATCTCAGCGGTTTGACTCGTATGGATATGAAGCATTAACTGATGGTGAGAAAACGCTAATGTTACTGTCGCCGAATTAGTTATATTTTCGCTAGAAACAGGCTTTATCAAATATGAGTGACTGACTATCATAAACCACACAGAGCCACCTCGCTGACAATATCGCAAAGACCGTTTGTTTATTTTTGGACCGCAATGCTTATATGAGACAATTTTAAGATGACTCAATGTTATTCTCCATAGATAATTACTTCATTGGAACCGGGGGATGAGCGAGTCACGTCATGACTCTGTTACTCTATTGCTAGATCTAGAGCATACATGGGCAACTGGCGGCCCGGGGGCCACATGCAGCCCCCACTGAGGGCCCCTCACTTAATGCGGCCCTCAGGTTAATATCAGAATACTGATATATTATTGCTTTCAGCTGTTACAATCCCAAACGTGCAAACATTACCCGCTTTAATTACTTCAGTCTATATTGGTAGCCTGGTATAGTAGTATTAACATTTATTTTTTTATGTCCAACGTATTTGTATTTAAGTTCATAAAGTTAACATGAATATAACTAAATGCATTTGACATTAAATCAAAATGTTACATTTCAGGATTCCAATAAAAAAAATAACAAAAAATAATTCAGGATTCCAATTCAAAAGAAGCAAAAATAGCCGATCTGCAAGCTCAAAACGAGTTTTGGGCTTGTAGATCTGCTATTTTTGTTTCTTTTGTATGAAATATAGTAGAATGACAAAGTACGACATAGCAATATGCACTGTGGCCCCCCTGGAGTGAGTGTGGAAATACAGTGGCATTAAAGTTGCCCACCCCTGATCTAGAGAAACCGCAAAGCTTTATACAGCATATATTTTGTCAATTTGTTCTGCTGGTGAGAAAGCTTTTAACATGGCATGCAGCAGAAAGCGGGAGCGCGTTAGTCAGTTTGCGACCGCCCTGTGCTACCATGGTAACCCCTGTAATAGTCCGTGGAGTATGACCGTGACATCTGCCATGGTTTGCTAGGCTTGTTTGATTATTGAAAGCTGGGGCAAAGGCGCTCTCAGTCGCCTGTCTCTATGCTGAGGTTATAGAAGGAAACGGCTGCATTTGTCACATAAGAATTACCATAGTTCCTGATCTGTGTGTGTGCTCAATGGTGGTAGAGGCTTCTCTCCCGATAACAGAGCAGACATTTGTGTAATAGTCCAGCTCCGAACAAATTAGGATAGACGTCATTTCATTATATGTCTTAGAAGAAAAAGTCCCTTTGCACACCTTCGGAGATGGACAGGTGCATCGAAGTAATGGACTTGGAGAGCAAAAAAGTCTCTCCTCTCCTTTTTTTGCTCATTATCTGCACAGTAAAATCGTCCTAACCATTGAAATACTCTCAACAAGACTGATGGTATTTTGTCATTCATTTGTTATGGAAAGTAAAAAGTAAAGTAAATAGCCTTTCATGTGGCCCATAGGTCAGAAGCCTATCTCCTGTTTCTGTAGCATGAGGCGGCTTGATGTACAAGTTCGTCCTCCGGCCATGATGTAGGGGGGCTGGACATGCCGCTAGCATGTCGCAGGGACACCCCCCTGATCCATCCCTTGATGCTGAGTGCCAAGCACCCTTTTCAGGCCCGACCCCCAAAATAATCATATTTTAACTGGGGACCCCCCCCCCCCCACCCTGACAAACACTTGGAGTTGAGGTATTACATTTTGTATAGGCCTAACACGGTCCTATTGTGAAAATAGCAGATTTTATGTTGGTTTGTTTACTGTTGAGTGAGAAAACAATGTTGCACATTAAGCTAATCATCTGGGGACCACCCAAAATAATTTGGGGACCCCACTGGGGGTCCCGACCCACAGGTTGAGAACCACTGCACTATGGCAGAGGCCAGTGATCCAGTATGGAGTCTAGTGTCTCAACTTGACACACCGGTAGGCACACTGCTTCGACAGGACTCCAGCGGACATGGGCCTTGCTGTGTGTCTCCCTGCTTGGGACTGCGTTTGGCGCAGCGTGTTCTTCAGTTTCCACACTGAAGCCCACATTACATTAACTTGGTATTTGGCAGGAGAGGAAGCCTTAACCTCCTCAGAATTGTTCTGTGGACACATAATCCGTACGAGGCCTCACATTTCACAACCCCTCTGAACTCAGTTGTTGTGCATTGTGTTTGTAGTAGCGCTGTATTGTGGGGCGATTATTGTGACAAAAGAAATCGTGATTTACGATATCACGATAATCAAAATCCATTATCCATTAGCCAAAAAATAGCAGATCTACAAGCTCACAACGCGTCACAACGTGACGCGTTGTGAGCTTGTAGATCGGCTATTTTTTGGCAAAGACATTTGATAGAGGGTGAAAAAAAAGACTATCGAGTATGTATATTATAAGTACCTTTCACCAATTATAGAGTGGTACCGGATTTGCAGCTCGGCAAATAAAAGGTGAATTGATCCCAGTGCATGACGGAGGACGATATCATGATAAATTAAATCTCCACGATACGATGAGTGTTTTTTATCACGATAAACGATAATATCGCTGTGTTGTGCATTGTGTTTGTAGTAGCGCTGTATTGTGGGGCCTCGCACCCCCCCAAACCCTCCCCACCCAAGTGCGGATCCCCTCCCGCTCCCGTTGCGCGCAAGGGTCAGCTGCAGTCATGTGCTGTGAGTTAATCTGCGCGACATTCCCAGGGAGAGGAAATCACTCTGTGCCGGTTAACCATTACCCCTACACAAATGAATCATTCTCAGAGTGCACATGAGAAATTTAGGGCCCAGTGTCTCTCACTCGTCTCCCCCTCCTCTCTTTCACGCCACTGGTCTTCACTCCATCCCGGTCCTCCTCAGTGACGGCCATCGGGCCGGCGTGGGTGACAAAGCCTGCCTTTCATGATGCTCCCCGGCCTGCTTGTGGGAAACGCCGGTGTCACCAGCGCCCGGGAGGGAGCACCATCTGCCAGCGTCCCCTCCATGCAAACAGAGGATGACGTTAGCGTCTTCCTACTGCATCCTCCGCTTGATACGGACACACGCATCACAACAGGCATGCTATGTTCTAGGAAATGTATTGCGTGTGTGCGTCTGAGTGTGTGTGTGTGTGCGCGCGTACACACACATGAAATGCATGTGCCAGGCCAGCTGAGGGAGGATGCGTACAGGTTTCTTTACTCCTGTTCAGTAACTGGTCTTCCAGTACATAGTCTCGCGTGGCCAGACTGTTGACTCCCGCGATTTGGAAATGCTCCCGTCCCGTCATACAGTCTGGGGTAACGTAAAAAGTACGATGAGTATCCGGTTAAAGCGGAAGTGAAGCCTCATCCTCACTTCCGTTTCATTTTTAATATCGGCACTTTTGTTTTCTTGGGCTTTTATGCCTTTATTGACAGGACAGTAGACTGACAGGAAGTGGGGGGAGAGACGGGGAGTGACATGTGCCAAAGGTCATCGGGATCGGGAATCGAACTGGCGACGCTGCCAGACATCCGTGCCAAAGGTCATCGGGATCGGGAATCGAACTGGCGACGCTGCCAGACATCCATGCCTATGTGGCAATGCCTAAAATAAAAATCATCTAAGCATATTTAGCTTGCTGCTTAGCAGAAATGACATTTTAAAATATATTTTCACAAACGGAAATGCCAGCTTCCATTACTCGCCGTTCAGGAGGTGTAGTTCCAGACTCTATATAGCATTCGGAGATTGTGGAATAGTTGTCTGGCTACGTGAGACTACCCAGTACATGGAGAGAGAGAGAGAGAGAGAGAGAGAGAGAGAGAGAGAGAGAGAGAGAGACAGAGAGAGAGAGAGAGATGTCAGGAAGAGTAGTTTTCATCAAGTGGGTGATGGAAGAACATTTGATGAAGGATGGCTTGAGAGAAATGGCAACGAATGGTGCCAGGTAGAGAGTGGTGAAGATAGAAAACAGATGCGTACAGGCTTGTACGGGTTTCACTAAATAAACCTTTGTCAAAAAGTCTTAGTTTCAATGGAAATTGACATGCCAGTTTGTATGCGGTATGAACAGACTGTCTACTGTAATGCCGCATAATACAGTAAGAATGGAAAGTTGGTAGCACAAGATGGTGCAAAAGTCCGTGTATGCTCATTCAGTCCTTACTTTACATGACACATGAAATCTTTACAGATGCAAGTTTGAAAAGCATGTGAGGAGGATGCTGAAATGAAGGGCAGGCACAGCAATGAAACTACTGCAGACACGTGCACACATACTGTAGACATCAAAGGGGGCTTGAGCCCCTGCCCTTTTATCCGCCTGTAAAAAGTGATCTCTTCAGACCATGAATGCTGTTTTTACTCTTGGTGAAAGAAAAGCAAATGTCCTCTTTCCATGCCATACCTGAAGGCAGCATTCAAGAGAATTGCCTTGTCCAAACTCTCCTGAACTTGAATGCAGCATCATATGTTGAAAGAATTGCCCTCTCTGTGTAGAAATCCATGGCGTTACGCCACATCTCCAGTAACGCCTTGATTATACTTAGTTGAGTGTGGTATCAAGCACCGAAAACAGCCAACCTCCAAGCTCACAACGCATCGCAGCACGACGCGCTGTGAACTTGGAGGTCGGCTATTTTCAATATTTTCACCCAAAGGCCCTTTAAGAAATTTGAGCCCCTGCTTCTCTAAAATTCCCTGCACGTCCCTGCTCTACTGTGCTTCAGAATCTCATGAAATCCAGAAAATAGTTGAATCACGGACAATGCCTCGCTGATCATATCCAGTTTAGTTTTTCAATTCAGCCTCTCTCAAGGATGCAGTGTGTTTTCATGTGTTCACCTGTTTTGTGTGGCTCTAAGTGAGGGTGTCTAATTGTGGTTTGCTTGGTTTTCTCAGACGGAAATGGTGAAAGTTCGTTAGAATTCAAATTTCCCTTCAAGGATTTGGCTCAGTAGAGCAAGTGATTAAAGTCCATGCCTGTCAGTCAAACAGTTCCTGGCAAAACTGGCAGCTTTATCAAAGTATATCTAGCCTAGATTAATATAGTTAGACGAGATTCCGTTATTAAACGCATTTCACCATGCACGATAACCAGGATAACAAACCTATAATTACTGCCTTCAGATTAAACTAAACCTGGCCAAAGTGTCTAATGGAGTCCATTATCATCATCATCATCGCCTGCTTGGGTGCGCTACCTCTGCGCTGTCAGACGCACGCACGCACGCACGCATGCACGCACGCACGCAGAAACACACACACACGCACACACACACGTATCCCTCAGATCCCCAACTACAAGGAGCAAAGAAGCGTCAGGAGATGTTTAATTAAGACAACAGATCAATTAACAGCTCAATTAGCCCAGCTAATTAGGGGCTCAGTTGGAACAAAAGCCTGCACTCCTCTCCGCTCTCTCACACTAACACACACACACACACACACACACACACACACACACACACACACACACACACACACACACACACACACACACACACACACACACACACACACACACACACACACGCGTGCGTGCACACGTACGTTCACACATAATATCCTCTCTCAGAGTTTCGGCTCAGGACATAACAGTAGTTGTAGCTAAACCTCGCTATAGGCCACATAATCCCGCTTAATCGAGGCGACAGATTTTAGCTGAAAATTGCCTGGAAGGGTGAACAGGGGCAGGCATTCTCTCTCTCTCTCTTATCTGTGCGTGCAGGACACTGGTGAGTCAGGCCACTAATTGAAGTTATTGCAGCCTGAGGGCGACTGAAGAGAAATTGAGTTAACTTTGGTTTTGAGTGGCACCATGTCGTGGTTTATGTACCCACACGCACTTTCACAACCATGCATGCATGAATGCAATTTGTCTTTGCAAATAATAGTCTTTCCACGTATGAGGACACACATATGCAAGCACACTCACGTGCATGAACACACACACACACACACACACACACACACACACACACACACACACACACACACACACACACACACACACACACACTGTTGTTTCCTATTGAGATTGGCAGATTTCACCCATGTTTTTTTCATCTCACTCACGTCACTTTGTCTGCTGACCTCGCTCAGCAACGAAATAAACAGAAAATAAACAAAAATAAAAATAAAACAATTCACTTGAAGCAGCAGTGATCACACCCACGATGTGCACAGTAATGTAGTTTCAAATGCTCTACATTGCAGGTGCTTTTTGAGAGTGAAAAAATAAGAAGACACGTGTGACGTGTGTGATCTGGGCAGCTTGCCCCAGGAAATGTGCCAAGCTCAATAGGGAACAACAGTACACACACACTTCCTTCAACCTATAAATCGTAATTCTACCTACAGATTGTGTGTGTGTGTGCGTGTGTGTGTGCGTGCAGTAGTGCCACTTAGCCAGGTGTACCCGGGCTACCTGTGTGTATTGGAGTCATCATTTGGGGACGGTTGGGGGGGCACTGGGCTGGCTAGGTTTACATGCCTCAGAGTGTGTATCTATTTGGCAGGAGCTTAATGTTCCCCCCTCGCCTGCCCAGGCAATTAGGACCACCACGCCAGGAGGTATACAGGCCCCATTAGCCTGCCTCGCATAGAACCCACTGCACTGTGTGTTTATGTACTGTCTGTGTGTGTGTGTGTGTGTGTGTGTGTGTGTGTGTGTGTGTGTGTGTGTGTGTGTGTGTGTGTGTGTGTGTGTGTGTGTGTGTGTGTGTGTGTGTGTGTGTGTGTGTGTGTGTGTGTGTGTGTGTGTGTGTGTCATAGTCTTTTGAATAAAATTTAATTTAGTTTTAGTCATAATTTAGTCACCTGAACAGTTTTAGTTTTAGTCTAATTTTAGTCGACTAAATATCATAAGATTTTAGGTGATTAAATCTACAGTTGATTTAGTCAACTGAAATGTATTTTGGCAGGCCTTGATGGCATCGTAATGACTGGTTTAACACTTGGTTGCTGCGACGCGTTGTGAGCTTGTAGATCTGCTATTTTCAGCACGCAACACCTGAGAGCAACCAAATATAAAATGACTCTTCTCCACTAGTCACCCCCTAAGTCTAAGTTTTATTTTGTTGACGAAATTGTCAATATATTTAGTCTTAGTTTTAGTCATCACAGCTTAGTTTTTATTTTGTTTTTATTTAGTTTTCGTCAGTGAAAAACATTTTTCGTCATAGTTGTAGTCGACAAAATCAACACGTGTGTGTGTGTGTGTGTGTGTGGGTGTGTGTGTATGTGTGTGAAAGAGAGAGAGAAAGAGATTGTCGAAACTGTTATCGCTATAGCTTGTCTTGCACTCTTTCCTGCCGTGTGTGTGGCGTGAATGCGTTCGTTTGTGCGTGCATGGTGCGCGCGTGTGTGAAAGTGGTGCCCCCCCCCAATTCGAGTTTTGAGTTTCATAAAGTTAGTGTGTGGGTTGGGGTTAACTTTAATAGGGTAAGGTGATATTG
This sequence comes from Nannobrachium achirus, assembly GCF_963921795.1. Classification (NCBI taxonomy): domain Eukaryota; kingdom Metazoa; phylum Chordata; class Actinopteri; order Myctophiformes; family Myctophidae; genus Nannobrachium; species Nannobrachium achirus. The sequence continues at coordinate 24,861,242 of NC_137827.1, forward strand.
AGTCAATGTATACATGACGTAAGTCAATGCAAACCCCAATAGTTAGCAAAACCTGTGCGTGCACGTGTGCGCGCGCGACGCGTGTGTGTGAGAGTGTATACACGTGTCTCTCTGCTGGAGGTGTGGTTGTGCGACCTCTACTGAGAGATGGATATCCTCATCTGCCCTTTGCGTGTTATCCCAGGGGGGAGTGTGTGTGTGTGTGTGCGCGCGCACACGCGCATGAGTGTCTGTCTCTGTGCATGCCGCTGCATGGATGCATTGCAGTGCGTGCGTGCATGCGTGCGTGCGTGCGTGCGTGCGTGCGTCGTGCGTGCATTGCTGTGTGTGTGTGTGTGTCTGCTGTCTGGGCCTGCTCCTAGGCCTGGTTCGTAATGAGAGAAGACAGTTCGTCAGCAGCAGAACCACAGACCTGCCTGCTGTGTCTGAGATATATGGGCTGACCTGGCATCTGAACCCTCCCACACAGGGACGTGCTGGGCCCCTGATTCAGCCCGGGAAAAAGAGTTGGAGAGGCCCTCGTTGCAGCGCTATAGAGAGAGAGCTCTCTCTATAGCGCTGCTGCTACTCAAAGATTTGCCATTTCAGATCATGACAAGTGACAAGCCAGTGGGCCAATTACATGAGTTGTATTTCGTCGTTGTCGGATGGAAACCTTGTATGTCCAAAACTGTTTGTTTTGTATTTATCATTTTAAAAATGATCTTAACTAGTGAAAACAGCCGATCTACAAGCACACAACGCCTCGCACCGCGAGGCGTTGTGTGTTTGTAGATCTGCTGTTTTTTAATGTGTTCCTATAATTGCCGGCCTGGACCGGCTGGGAATGAACCGGCCGTTCGGGAGTTGTCCCGCTTTTCCCAATGGCCAGCACGTCCCTGCTCCCACACACACACACACACACACACACACACACACACACACACACGACACGTACACACTAGAGACTAATGTCACAGAGTCCCTCCGCATAACTATGAGACTCTGTCCTGCAGTGACTATTAAATGGAGGATGGAAACTGCATAGATTTTGTAGGAAGAATCCACCTAAAGTGAAGGAGACATTTTGGAAAACAGCCTCTACTCAACGCCTGTTGACCCGTCCTCACTGGCGCGTGCACATGTAGACCAATGGCGACCACCTTCCCTGTTGTCAACCTCATCTTTACTGTCACGTCACAGGTTTAAAGGTGTAAAAAAAGGGGAAAGAGGGGGAAAGAGAAATAAAAAAATACGAAAAAGATATGTCGGTATATGTCTGTCAATACTAGCAGATACTGTAAAACAGGGGTCTTCAACAGGGGGTCCGGGACCCCTAGGAGGTCCTCAGAGTTACTACAGGGGGTCCTCCAAATCTTTGTGTGATAGAAACTTTTTTTCTCCTTTTTTATTTTAACCACTTGAACCCTAGAGTCCGTATTCAGAGAACTTTAGCCACAAATAGCAAATCTACTGTACAAGCTTGTAGATCAGCTATTTTTATCTATATAAGAGGTTTGGTGTAGAGGGGAAAAAGAGCAGACCAAGTACAGAGTGAAAGATCAACTTTATTTAGTATTGACGGTTCAAGTGGTTAAATATCTGAACACAAATTGACATGAATCCAAAATACATTGATAATTGTGCTTTCAAGCAATGAAATTATATGGAATCTATGAAAAGGTTGTGGGGTCCCTGCTTCATCTCTCGCTCAACTAAGGGGTCCTTGGCCTGAAAACGTTGAAGACCCCTGCTGTAAAACAAGGTGCATGTGTGGCAGCCTGTGTTGTCAGGACAGCCTGCTGACAGACAGGCAGGGCTCAGTGCATTTAGATACTTGGTATCGCTGGCCTTGCCTTGCTCTCATAGCAGCAGTGTGAACAGATTGTGGCTGGGGTGGTCAGTGTCCTTCATGATCCACTCAGCCTTGGCTACACACCGCATCCCGTATAGCTATTCCCTGGAGGAGGGACAGCGAGTGCATTTACTGGCAGCGACAGCAACTGCGGCTTAGGACACAACCGCAGTTGCGTCCTAAGCTGCCGCGGCGGCAGGCGTCATTGCGGTAGCTGCCGCTGCCGGTAAATGCGCTTGTTTCTTCTTGGAGTTCTAAGATTTCTGCCCGAACCTGACCCGCGGCAGCAGCTATGCACTTGCTATTTCTACCCTGGTGTGGCCTCCTCCGACAAGGCACTGTAGTGCTTTCCGGTCGAGGGAGGTGCAGTTCCCATACCAGGTGGTGATGCAGCCCGTCAGGATGTTCTCATACTTGGTGCTATTGCAGAACGAGATTCCCTCTTTCCCAGGTGTTTCGCCCAGGTGGGCATGGTTTTGACGTTAGGTTTAGGCATAATCTCTTGTGAGGTTAGTGTTAGGCATAGTCTTTGTGAAGTTAGGGTTAGGTTTAGGTTTAGGCATATAACCACGCCCACTTGGGTGAAACACCTGGATAAAGAGGGGATTCCCATTGCAGAACAACATGAGGATGTATTGTGGAGCAGTGGTTCTCAACCTGTGGGTCGGGACCACCAGGGGGGTCCCCAGATGATTAACTTAATGTGCAATATTGTTTTCTCACTCAACAAACAAACCAACATAAAGTTTAAGTGTATAGAGGGTATCTGCACATTTCTAAAGTGACAATTTAAGGACTTTTTAATACCTCTAAAATTACAAATTAAACATTGGCCAAATTGTCAAATATTAGAGGCAGAAATTGAAAATAACAGATCTACATGCTCACAACAACCTCGCGTTACGAGGCGTTGTGAGCATGTATATCGGCTATTTTCACAATATAACCGGGTGGGCGGGGGTGTCCCCAGTTAAAATATGATTATTTTGGGGGTCGCGGCCTGAAAAGGTTGAGAACCACTGTTGGTTGAGAGTCACTGAATTTTGTCAGGCAACGGGGACAATACAGGTGTTTGGAGCTGTGTGTGGTCACTCACGACTCCCAGTCGTGAGTGGCCAGGGAGTTGAGGTCTGAAGTAATGTTGCCCATTCTCACCACCTGGCGGCGGTTCATCAGGAAGTTGGCCAGGAAGTCCAGTGTCCAGCTGCACATGCAGAGTGCCCCGTGCTGAGTGCAGGCCTATACAGTAGCAGCCCAGCTTGGCAAGAACCATTGTGTTGACTGCTGAGCTGTAGTCCACAAAGTGCATTCGAACGCATCTGTTCCCTTCATTCAAGTGAAGAGCCGTGGCAATTGCATGATCCGTGAATCGGTTTTGATGATATGCAAATTGCCATGGGTCCGGTGAGGCATTTATAGGTAGGCTATAGCAGTGGTTCCCAAACTTATATAGCCTGTGTTACACCTGTGTTCTAAATCATGGAATTTCTTTGATTTTTCTTTGATTTCTTCATGAAATTACTGAAAGAAAAAAAAAAGAAATAACATTGAAATGTGTTTTTAATTTATGAATGTTTTCTTTTTAGATTATTTAGAATAATAATAATTAAAAAATGTAGGAAACAAAAAACAAAGGGACCCATAAATATCTGTCTGCGACCCACAAATGGGTCTCAACCCACTGTTTGAAACAATGGGCTATAGTTTGGAACAAATGTAGTCCACCAACCACTGACACAAAGTATTTACTGACAATAGAGGTGAGTAAAAAAGGTCTCTGGTTGTTCAGACATGATACCTTGGAGTTCTTTACAGACACAACAGTGGACATCTACAGGCATGTGGGGACCACAGCCTGGGAGAGGGAGAAGCTGAAAATGTCCACAAACACTCTCGACAGTTGGTCCGCACATGGTTTAAGGACACGGCCTGGGATGTTCATTTTTAAAATGATGAATACAAAACGACATACAAGGTTTCCACCCGACAACGATGATATGTTGTGCCAGGATAACTGCTCACTCGACTCCGAAGAGTGTGCAAATGGAACCAAATGGACCATTTTCACACTCTTTGCAGTTAAATTGAAACTGAGGATTTCACTGTGCATTTGCAGAGACAGACAGAGATGGGATTTTGTGATGTTGTTGCCACATTCCGTTCTCCGCACGCACACACACACGCACACTGACACATACTTCCCGGTGGTGCAGTATTACTTCACAGCGGCCCACAGCTGTGTGCAGTGTGTCCGCTGGCGGCTGACCACAGCCGGCGCGTGCCGCGTGTGAGCCGATCTGGCAACGGCGAGCAGCTGCCTGCCGCTGTGCCTCGCGCAGCCACCTGACTCCTCTCTACTTCCTGTTCCTCTTCCACTTCCTGTCCATCTGAGGCTGACGTTTGCGGCGTTGCGACATCCTCCCGTGGAAGCAGCCAGTGTTGTTCTAGTCGCTTGAGCCCCCCTGCGGTCAGAGCTGAGGAACCCGACGCGCTTTACTAGCGGTTCCTATCAGCTGCTGCAGCGCAGTAATGTTCTCGGTGTTAATTTAACTCAGAAGAGAAATGGAACCAAATGGATCTGTTGCATTTGTACCTTTTCTCCCGCTAAATGCAGACATTTCGTGTCAACTGAGGTGACATTTTGCATAATTGACAATTTGTGAAATTGCCCCTTAACCCTCTGGCGTCTGGCATTTGGTTTTAAAATACAAAATGACTATCCTTATTTATCAGGGCTGGTATGGCCAGCTTTAAGGGATTAAATGAACAATGAGATTGGCGCTCATCGAGATGACTTTCTCTCTCTCTCTGTCTGTCTCCCAGTCCCTCTCTCCCTCCTTCCTGGATTGTGGTTAATTGTGTGACACACACAAACGCCTTCTCGAGAAGCAAAGTCAAAAATAGCCTCTGACGATGAAACCATGACTCTTGACCCCTTCGCACGGCAAACAGGCCCACGTTCTCATTTTGTGACGCAGTGAATTAACCAGCTGGGACAGATGGTGAGGCTCTATGCTGAGTCATAGGCCTTATAGGTGCAATGTCTGCGTCACCGTCTAATAGCTTCCAAGTCTCTGAGAGAGAGAATCAACAGTAGGCTGGCGTAAGTCTGAGGTGATAGTCCCATACACACCTACCATACCTCAATATTTAACACATACTGTAGGCCTGTACCATGCACACTGGCACATGGCACTTTGCACACAAACATATGCACTGTGTAAATGTACATAGACTTATATTTTAGGCAGGAACATTCACATCAAGAAGATTTAACTATTTATTGCATAAATGGAATACAGTTGATCGTTTGAAGGGCTCCGCGTTCGGAGATGTTCCCTGAATTTTGTGCAAGCTTTTCTGAACATGCTAAGCAAAAGCAGGGAACAATATTGAGCTTAACTCATACTCTGCAATCCCCGTCGAAACCGGAGATTTCCCGCTGTACCGCGGTGCCATGCCCGTCGATCCTGTACATTTAATTAGCTTTAATCATTATGAAAGGATTAAAAGTATTATCGCTGATTTTCGCTGATTCTGGCTCTTTAGGCCCGCCCCTTAACTGTATCCGGTCGTATTTCCTGTCTGGACCGGATCTAGCTTTCCGTATCCGGTCTGAGCCTGGGCCATAGTCCCGCCGTGCGTGCGCGCGCCTGTGTATTTGTACTCATCCAGTGAGCCTGAGTGGACTGATATGTGGACTCTTGTTCTTACAAAAAAATAGGTCATCCTTCAAGCCCTCAGGCTACCTCCATCCAGACCTCCTTAATCACCAATACATGCACACCCCCTCCTCAAGCCCCCCAGACCACCTTTTCATCCTCATCCCCATCCCTTTACTCCCCTCCTCCACGCGTTCCTGGGTGTAGAATCATTACAGTTCCCTCGCTCCTTCACCACCTTTTGCCTTACGCTCTACTGTTTCTCTCCCACTCTCTCTGTAATGATAAGAAAGGGTACCCTTATCTCCTGCACTGGGGAGAAAGAGAGAGAGAGAGAGAGAGACACTGAAAGAGAGCGGTTACAGAGCATCATCCAGGGGCAGGGACGTGCACAGAATGTTAGAGATGCAGGGGCTGACATTTCTAAAAGGGCCCTTTTGGTGAAAATATCTGCGACGCGTTGTGAGCTTGGAGGTCAGCTATTTTTCGATGCTTGGTTTCTACGCAGAGAGGACAATTCTTTCAACATAAGATGCTGCGTTCAAGTTCAGGAGAGTTTGGACAAGACAATTCTCTTGAATGCTGCCTTCAGGTATGGCATGGAAAGAGGGCATTTGCATTTCTTTCACCATAGTAAGAACTGCATTCATGGTCTGGAGAGGGCACCTTTTTGAGCGGTGGTAAACTGCTCCATAGAGTGGCTGTGCGTGTGTCTGTAGCCACTTTCCCTCAGCGTTTTGCCATAGCAATGTGTTTTCCTCAGCGTTTTGCCATAGCAATATGTGTGTGTGAAGCCATATTACATCACCAATTACATTCTAGACCTATATCCTAGTCTTTTTCCTCAGCGTTTTGCCATAGCAATGTGTGTGTGTGTGTAGCCTGTATTACATCACCAATTACCAATTGAAGACGTTATGCAAGCACGACCACCGCTCACTTCACATTGGGTGTGATTTTTTTACAGAAGGATAAAAGGGCAGGGGCTCAAGCCCCCTTTGATGTCTGTGTGCACGTGCCTGTCCAGGGGAAGATTCCAGCAGTGTGTGTGTGATTGGCCTACAGCCATTCCTCTGGCCTGCCGCACCCTGAATAATGCATGGTCTCTTTTAATGAAGCCCCCTTTTTTTTTTTGTCTTTTTTTTTTTTTTTACTTCTCTGGTAAATGTAGGGTAAAATTAGCATACTCCTGTGCCTGCATCTTAATGAGGGCTCGGTTAATAAAGGTTGGTAGAGCCCGGAGCTACAGTACAGTATAAGTGTCGCCCCCAACCCCCCCCCTCTCCCCTCTCCCCGGTTGGCTTCTCCCAATTAAAGGTGAGCTAAGGATAGACGGTCATAACAAGCGACGCAACAATAGTGGCAGGTTATGAGGTGTAGGCGGCGATGTGGTTTGATCAGAGGGCTGAGTGGTGTGCTGGAGTGCGGTGAGTCGGTGACAATGCTTTATTTATTTTTTAGACTTCAGGCAAGTGTGTAGCAATCCTCTAAAAAAAAGCACAAGACCTCGGGGGTCTGCGATTCAGCAGACACAGCTGTGACGGACGCAAAAGGGCAGATTTTAATTGTCCCCAAAGCTAACGAGAAGGCAAGCGCTTGTAAAAGAAGCTTTAAAAAGTAAAACATTTTGCACAATTCAAAATGAGCTTTTCTTTTTTTTTCTCGGATAAACCTCTCGTTCATTCAGTCTCCTCGTTCACTCAGTGTCGATTTCGTCGACTAAAACTATGACGACATTTTTTTGTCGACCGCGTTTTTTTCACTGACGAAAACTAAATAAAAACTAAATAAAAACTAAACTGTGATGACTAAAACTAAGACTAAATATATTGACAATTTCATGAACAAAATAAAAAACTAGACTAGGGAGGGACTAGTGGAGAAGAGAGTCATTTTATGTTTGGTTGCTCAAGTGTTGCGTGCTGAAAATAGCAGATCTACAAGCTCACAACGCGTTGCGATGCGACGCGTTGTGAGCTTGTAGATCGGCTATTTTCAGCACGCAACCAAGTGTAAAATCAGCCATTGCGATGCCATCAAGGCCTGCCAAAAGACATTTTAGTTGACTAAATCAACTGTAGATTTAGTCGCCTAAAATCTTATGATATAATAGTCAACTAAAATTAGACTAAAACTAAAACTGTTCAGGTGACTAAATCATGACTAAAACTAAAAGACATTTTATTCAAAAGACTAAAACTAAATCAAAATTTGCTGTCAAAAACAACACTTGTCTCCTGTAAATTCTCCCTCTTCAGTCTCCGCCATGACGGATGAGTGCAGAGTACAGGGTGTGCTCGCCCACGTGAACCTTTTTTCACATGAGGCTTACGGTTAAGAGCCTCTCATCACCGCCTGTCCAGAGCTGAGCCTGTCAGGCTGCCTCTCTCTGCTGGCCCCAGACACACTGGAGTCTGGAGAGGTTTCAGGCTGTCCTTCGAGCAAGGGCGTCACAACTTGGGGGGGGGAAGTGTGGGACTGAGTTACCAGGGCCCAAGGTGGAGGGTCCTTTAGCTATTGAAAAATAGCAGATCTACAAGCTCACAGCGCGGCACTCGCGCTGTGCCGCGCTGTGAGCTTGTAGATCTGCTATTTTTGAAAAGTCGTAGAAATTCGTGCAAATCTTTGAAATATGTATTTTTTAAGCGAATATTTGTAACAACATTTTTGCTTCTGGGGGGTCCCTGGAACTAAATGTTTTGAGATGGGGGTCCGTGGCCAAATACATATCATTTTGGGGGTCCTTCATATGAAAAGGTTTGAGCACCACTGACATAGAAACAGGACAAAAAACCTTATATTCAAAGACTTCTTCACGATTTTTCAAAAAAAATAGCAGATCCACAAGCTGTAGCCGCACTGTGAACTCGTATGTCTGCTATTTCTCAATAGTTAAAGCGCAAAAGAAATGCGTTCCCTGTCTAAATTGGTTAAACCCCCTCCCCCTATGAAGAACATTCATGGTAGGGCCTGCAGTGAATCCTTGTACCCAGGGCCCAGAATCTGGTGCGACACCCCTGCAGGAGAGCATTCCTCAGCCATCCAGGCATGTAGGACAGCTCCTAATCCCACCACAGACTACCTTTCATCTGCAGGTTACTGTAATGCTCTGGGAGGCACGGAGTGGCGATCTGGCCCGCCGTTGCATCCAGGAGCCATGGGAAAATGGGGGTCAAGGAGAGAGGGGCAGAGAAGGTAGAGGAGGGACGGAAAGGGGAAGGATTGTACTCCTTGACTCTTCAACGTTTTCAGGCCAAGGACCCCTTAGTTGAGAGAGAGATGAAGCAGGGACCCCAACAACCTTTTCATAGATTCCATATAGTTTCATCGCTTGACAGCACAATCATCAGTGTATTTTGGATTCATGTCAATTTGTGTTTTCAGATATTTAACCACTTGAACCGTCAATGCTTAATAAACATGACCTTCCACTCTGTACTTAGTCTGCTCTTTTTCCCCTCTACACCAAAGCTCTTTGCCGAAAATAGCCGATCTACAAGCTCACAACGCCTCGCAGCTGTGAGCTTGTAGATCTGCTAATTTTGGCTTAAGTTCTCAGAATATGGATGCTAGGGTGGCTTAGTGGCTAATATAAAAAAGGAGAAACAAATTTCTATCACACAAAGATTTGGAGGACCCTCTAGTATTATGTCCAATGTATTTGTATTTAGGTTCATAAAGTTAACATGAGTATATAACTAAATGCGTTTGAAATTAAATCAAAATGTTACATTTCAGGATTCCAATTGAAAAATAACACAAAATAATTCAGGATTCCAATTAAACGATGCATTTTGAGCTTGTAGATCTGCTATTTTTGCTTCTTAGGAGATACTAGAATGACAAAGTAGGACGTACTGTAGCAATATGGAATGTGGCCCTCTGGAGTGAAGGTGGAAATATTGTGGCCCTCGCCATCATCAAAGTTAAGCTTGATGGTTGCTGCAGTGCTGCTACGGCACAGACGTTCCCCACAGGGATAAATAAAAGGGTCTGTCTGTCTGTCACTGGCTGTTTAATAATACTAGTGGCTCCAGGTGGAAATTGTTGTACCGTATGATCAATCGGAAGGTTGTGCCATGTAAAATGCATAGCGCTTCTTTGACATGGAAGACAATAGCGGAGTCCGAGGGTGTGGAAAAAAACTGCTTTGGCGGAATTTACGACGGGGAATTTGCAGCGGGTTAATTTGATGATAGCGACTGGTTTGAGGATGACACAATAATATACTGCCCCGCACGGAGAGCATTTGGCAGCCGATCTATCGCTGTTTACTGAAGATATATAGGCAGCAGTTGAATTACTATGCAACATGTGCCTTCATTTGTCCAGGCGGCAGAAACACTGGCCCGGCAAAATGATATCTGCTTCTTGGCATCGTTTATTTTATTTATTTATTCATTTGATGGAGTCATCTTGAGCCTGAATGCGGCGATACGTTGACAATATCACAAATGACAATAACAATAGCGGCCTAACAAACTCCACTTGGCTGGATCTCCCTTTTTCCTCCAGATAGAGTTGCTTGGATAATTAACCTGTACATTAAACAATTTAGGCCTGTAATGCTTTAACCATTGAAAAATAGCAGATACACAAGCTCACGGTGCCGCGCTGCGAGCGTGTAGATCTGCTATTTTTGAAAAATCGTGATTTTGAATATATTTGTAACTCAAATATTTTGTTCTGGGTGGTCCCTGGAAGAACATATTTTGAGATGGGGGTCCGCGGCCAAATACATGTAATTTTGGGGGTCCTTGACATATGAAAAGGTTTGAGAATATTCAAAGACTGTTCACGACTTTTCAAAAATAGCAGATCTATGCGAGCTTGTAGATCTGCTATTTTTCAATAGATAAAGCATAAAATAATGGTTAAAGCAGGTTTCAAATCTAACGTGACACGGTTTTGTGCGTTTCCGGTCTAAACGGCTTAACTTCCCGGCTGATGGGAAGCGGCGTGTGGAGGATACGAGCGCACTGAGTCATGGCGATTGATCCTGGGTGCGACGCGGATGGCAGAGGCAGGAAGCCTCTCGGTTTGGCAGACGCCGCCGTATACCTGTCAATTCTCGCATTCTGTTCAGTCTACCAAGTTCACACAGAGTCTCATTTCCTTGTTTGGCTCGTAGTCTGGTAGCTTGGCACGGGAACAGAACCGGAGAAGTGAAGTTTACACGACGCCGCCTTGCTGGGACTTGTGTACCAAGCAAACTTTCTTGACAGCTTGACTGACTGACTGGCTTCCCGTGACAGACTGCAAGTCATGGCTGGGTTGCTGTTCCAGATGACAGTGTAGCGCAATTATCATATCAATTAAAAAGTAGATTGTTATTTGGATAGTGTGAAAGAGTGATAATAATGCGTTTGTAATTTTAGGACCCGAAACTTTTGAAAGTTTTGTTTGTGACAAAAAAACAAACAAAGCTACTTTAATTGGCTCCCTTTTTTTGAAAATAAAAAATACAAATAAATAGTTTAACTTTATGCCGCCTCTTTGTTTGTTTGTTTGTGTGCCAGATTGCCAACCACAGATCCCCGAATAATCACAATTAGAGTAGTGTGTGCATATCTCAATTCACAGTTTATTTGGCCCCCAAGTTGACCATCATTTATTTGAGTTGATGGTGCATACCAATGCCTAATGTTTTACTGCTGGCACGGCACTCCCTTCTTGTGCTGGGTGAATGCCTCTGGGACTCTGGGGTCACCCCCACCGCTGGGCACTGGGCACCGAGTGCTGGGCAGACTGGCATTGGGCACTGGGAACCGGGCGGCGGGTTGGGTACACACAATAGCCAAGTCCGATAGCCCAGGCCAAAACCAGGCCAAGTAGCTGCAATCAGTGCTGCATGAGAGGCTCTGGCACAGGCTCTGAGCTGTGTCTTCTCTTCAGTAATGAGCTCTCCTCTGTTCGTGGGGTCTCGGGTCACGCCATTCCGTGGCGTCGTTTGACTCCGCTAGAGCAGTGTTTCTCACACTCTCAAATTTAACTCTGACAGCATACAAATGGAACCAAATGGACCTGTTAGGGTCCATTTGGTTCCATTAGTATGCTGTTAGAGTTACAGACTTGTATGGGTCAATATGGACCCCCATAAAGGAACCCACAGAGTCACTGGAATCCACTTTGAGAACCACTGCGCTAGAGGAGAGGTTTAGTTTAGAAGCACATTAGCAAAAATAAAGTTGTTCTGCTTGTTTTTATAATGACATTGTATTCAAAGTAACATGCTCTCTTTTCTATGAACAACTGATAACCAACGGAGAACCAATTTCCATACTGGTTTTAATTAGTGTTGGAAATATTTGGACGCACTCTTTAGTATAAACACCAACAGCGTGGCGCAGCTGTATTTTGATCTGAATTCGTGCGCTTTTGGCTAATTCCACTCACTGCTATCTATTTTTAATAAGCACTCCGCTGTCGTGGAACGGCGAGCAGGACACCTCCGATCATCAATGGAAGCCAGAGCCCCAGTAATGTTAAATTAACTATGTGAAGGCAGCTGCTCTTTGAGCTCAAACACTTTTGTTGTGAGGCAAAAACAATGAATAATTCTCTTTACGCCCCATATGTGGTGGTTGTCGGGGAGCAGGGGCGAGAGGAGAGGCAGAAGGCAGGAGTATTATCCATGGCTCAGATCAAACGCCCGGCAAAAGTTTAGAATGAATCTCCGAACGTGGAGGGAGATCCGCAAGCGCGGAGAAACGTGGGAATGTTCGTTTGTTTGTGCGGGTGAAAGGGGCCATGCGTTGTGGAAGAGAGGCCCCGTACCATCAGGCAAAAACGAGGTGTGTTTGTGTGTGTGTGTTTGTTTGTGCACAGGGACGTGCAGAGAATGTTAGAGAGGCAGGGGCTGACATTTCTAAAAGGGTCTTTTGGTGAAAATATCGAAAATAGCAGACCTCCAAGATCACAACCAACGCATCGCGCTGGAGGTCGGCTATTTTCGGTGCTTGATACCACACTGAACTAAGCATAATCAAGTGAATACTGGAGATGTGGTGTATGGCATGGATTTCTACACAAATAGGGCAATTCTTTCAACATAAGATGCTGCGTTCAAGTTCAGGAGAGTTTGGACAAGGCAATTCTCTTGAATGCTGCCTTCAGGTATGGCATGGAAAGAGGGCATTTGCATTTCTTTCACCATAGTAAAAACTACATTCATGGTCTGGAGAGGGCACTTTTTACAGACAAATAAAAGGGCAGGGGCTCAAGTCCCCTTTGATGTCTATGTGTGCACGTGCCTGTTTGTGCATGTGTGTGTGTCAGTATTTCTGTGTGTCTGTCTAAGTGCCTGTGTGTCTGTGATCACCTTGGAGATGACATCTGTGTGTGTGTATTTGTAGGGCTCCTGGGGCATGGTATATGGTACACAGCAGTAGTACAACAGACTGAATATTCACAGCAGCCCTGATGCAGTTCAACTGTCACGGTCACAAAGGCTCAGAACATTTGAAATCTACAGTCTCTTCTGAGGACAGGCAGAATGTCAATATTGTGCTTGGAGTTGAATGCAGGGATTTGTTGAATATGTTTATTTATGGGACACAGCTATAATATAATTTACTGTAAATATTACCCAGCGATCGCGGTCAAGACCTGGACCAATCAGTGACGCGTGATTATGGATCCCACTGGGAAAGATGGATAACCACGCCCCGGACTCATTTTTGAAGCTTGTGATTGGCTGAACCGGATGTAGGGAGTGCTCCGTTGTAGTCACTTGGACCGCGCGAGGTGCACCAAACCCCAATTATCATGGCGTTTATCGTGCGCTTGCCCAACGATTGCATTCACCATGGCTTCGTAACTCGCCCGCTCTTCGCGGGCACTCGCGCCTGCCGCGCTCGGGCGCGAAGAGCAGGACCAAGGTCCGCTGGCCTTCGCGCCGCTTGCAATGTCGTGGACAATAACTGAAAACGAGCGCTCTATGCCGTTTCCATCCATCTTTCCCAGTGGGATCCATAATCAGGCATCAGTGACATCTCAATTGGGGCCAGATCAAGTTGGATCTGGCCTAGAATATCACCTGATTTTAACCAACATAAATCCTGCCCACGAAAACGGACATCCTGGATTAATCAGAGAAGGTCAGATTGAGGCCAGATAAATATCATAACTAGTCAGATATGTCCCAGAATATAACCTTATATGCTCTTAATTCAACTAACATTACAAACAATAACAATAATCCTGTCAAACTAAAAAGTCCATATGACATCCTGGTAATGACATCAAGATCATCCCCTGGATTTGGCCTTGTTCTGAACGTCTCCGGAGTCACCGGAGGACGTTATCATAACGTCATCATGACGTCATTTGGCTTGCAGGGTAAAATAATGTCGAAACTGCTAAGTGTCTAGAATTTGTTACTAAGAATGTTTGATTGATCATTGATTATTATTTTAATTTACGAGACAATCTTCAAGATGCACACACCTGCACAAACACATTCTCTCTTAAAATAATAATAATTATAATAATAAATGTATATATATTTTTGAAGAGCATAAAGGCACATAAGCAAGGATAATAGAGGCTAAAAGGCTTGATCAAATAAGCACAAAAAGTAAATAAAATGTTTTCAGAAGTGATTTAAAAGAAGACAATGATGTTGCCAATGAATTGTATTTATGGAAGGCTTCAGGCAACAGTAAAATACATATAGAAAATGTATAAATAAATATATACAGTATATATATTTGCGTTTTCAGGTTCTGGTACCCAGCATTGGCTGGCTTATTGCAGTAATGAAAGAGGCTTCTTCTCCCTTCCTAACCCTCTCCCTCTCTCTCACTGATCAAACTGTGCCAAATAGTCTTTCTACATGCAACCTACAGAACCTCCTGCCAACTTACCACAATCTCGCCACCATCTCCATCTCCCTCACCTGCACTGTGATACCTGTGAGGCTTTCCGCTAAACAAGAGACACCTTCAGAAAAGAAACCCAGCCACTCAGTGTTGTGTTGTCTGCAGGGCATTCACCTGCCAGAGAGAGAGAAAGAGGGAAAGAGAGAGAGAGAGAGAGGGAGGGAGAAAAAATGAAATAGTCTGTGAGAGAGGAGTTGTGTGTGTGTGTGTGTGTGTGTGTGTGTGTGTGTGTGTGTGTGTGTGTGTGTGTGTGTGTGTGTGTGTGTGTGTGTGTGTGTGTGTGTGTGTGTGTGTGTGTGTGTGTGTGTGTGTGTGTGTGTGTGTGTGTGTGTGTGTGTGTGTGTGTGCGCGCGTGTGCGAGTGTGCGTGCCTGCGTGTGTACTATACTTGTGTAATTGTGAGGACAATTATCCTGGTCCTCACAAGATATATTTTTGAGTGGTGCCAGCCACTCCAACAACTGACCGTGTGTGTATGTCTGTCCATATGTATCAGTGCGGCCTCAACAGCTGCAATACCGCTTGGGGTGACCAACCTTCAAGTGGCACTGTTGAGCAGCCTAGGGCAGCACTCCCTCCCACTGGTTGGAATCTTTTAGTTGAGTTAGGCTTACACTTATAAGCAAAATATGTAGGTTAAGGTCAGGGGTAGGCATTTAGAAGTTAGGTTGAGGGGTTAGGGTTGGCTTTAGCTATGATTCATAACTGGTCGTGTGCCGGTATGGTCCACTGAAAGAGCTACAAGCTCACAACGTATCATTAAATTAATAAAAGTGCATGTTGATGTCCTCACAAGTAGCATAGCCGTCTTTTGTGTGTGTGTGTGTGTGTGTGTGTGTGTGTGTGTGTGTGTGTGTGTGTGTGTGTGTGTGTGTGTGTGTGTGTGTGTGTGTGTGTGTGTGTGTGTGTGTGTGTGTGTGTGTGTGTGTGTGTGTGTGTGTCTGAAAGAGAGTGAGAGTTGGAGAACGAGTGTGTGTGTTTGTCTAAGAGAGAGGAACAGAGAGGGGGGTAAGAAAGAAAACAAGTGCCGGGAACGACGTTGTAACTTCTCATGGAAGCTGCTTCCCACCTCCTTAGACACTGATCATGACAGATCACGCTTTTCAGCGAGACGATGATGAACCCGCCGGAGTTCGCTAACGCACTCCCAGAACATTTGTTTAGGACGGACGCAGAGGTTTATTATTAGCCGATAAACGCCAGTGGCTGCAGTCACACGCTCGGTCTATATGAGGAAATATTGCAGAATGATGCGGCGTGTGTTTACCATGATTCGTTTTGGAGGACAATGAAATCCAATAAAACATGATGAAGAAGTCTCATCTCCGCATCTCACGGAGGGTTTGTAGGCCTGGGTGGCTGCGTATTCAGCAGGGGGTGGAGAGAGAGAGAGAGAGACGAAGAGAGGGAGAGAGAGAGAGAGGAGGGGCACAGGGAGAGATGAGATTACTGTCGTTAAGTCGACAGGAAATGTTGCATCTCTCTGACGTTTAGTAATGATCACAGCAGCTGGGGACAATAAAACTCCAACATTGTGCAATTATTGGCCTGCCTCGCCGCATTGGATAAAAGTAATAATGCACATTATCCCCACGTCCCCCCCTTTAAAGTCACACCAGCCAGGGAGAGGAGGCAGCAAATGAGATTTACCTCGGAGCGAGCTGAGTAGGCTGACTGTTATGATTGACTCAACGGAGATGTGTTCCCACACACTTACTGTATTCTCATGTAATTTCACCTAGTTCTCTCTCTCTTATCCGTCTGTATTTCTGTCTTTATCGTCGTTGACGGGTGATAACCTTGTATGTCCAAAACCGTTTGTTTTGTATTCATCATTTTAAAAATGATTTAAAGTAGTGAAAACAGCCGATCTACAAGTACACAACGCCTCGCGGTGCGAGGCGTTGTGTGCTTGTAAATCAGCTGTTTTCACTACTTTTGTGCGACGGCCTTGTATGATGAAGCAGGGCTTTGCTTTGCGAAAAAATGTACAAATTTGAAACTTGGAGATACAAGGTTTCTGCCCGACAGTGACGTTCTCTTTCTTTCTTGACTGCTTGCTTGCTTTCTTTGTCTGTTCATCCATCCACCCTTCCTTCCATCTACTCTGTATCCACTTCCATCACACGTACTGTAGCTACACCTGCTTAACAAGCCGGGTGATGTCAGCTTGTTTTTGACCTTTCCCTTTCGTGAGTGTGTGCGTGAGATCATGGAGAATACAGCCATTTGAATATTAATGATTGATTAGGTCTGATCGTGGCTGTGCATAAATACATTTGTACTGAGAATTTCACCATAATCTCCTCTCCTCTCTTCCCCAGAAGTATTCTAATAAGATGGTGCACTGTACTGTAGGTAGCCCTATATGACAGTGGCACTCATTTATATTGAAATTCCACAAGTGTCCTCAACTTTGTAATTCAAAGTTCCTTCTTGAGTGCTGGCAGGAAATACACTTAGTTTGTGACGAGTGAATTTGTCTATAATGAAATGCCAAGTGTTTCTTCAACTGTAAGAGTGGTGCTTCTATGGTACTGTATGTGGGGGCTTGATCAGCCCCTTGTTGACTGCTTAAAAAACATAGAGAACGCTTTTTTCTTTGGTTCTGAAAGAGGAAACTGACGTAGCATCTTCTCATGCTGTGGCTTCCTGAGTGGGTTTTTCTTCTTTTTTTGCTTTGTTTTTTAAATAACCCAAATGTTTTTATTTCTCAATGAGAACAGAAGGAGGATGAGTCAGATATCTTGTGAGAGACAAGACAGTACCTTCACTTGTAGCACCGGATGCAATGCTCTCAATATAGCTGTGTGTGTGTGTGTGTGTGTGTGTGTGTGTGTGTGTGTGTGTGTGTGTGTGTGTGTGTGTGTGTGTGTGTGTGTGTGTGTGTGTGTGTGTGTGTGTGTGTGTGTGTGTGTGTGTGTGTGTGTGTGCGCGTCTGTGTGTGTGTTTGAGTGTGACCTTCCGCTATACTTTTACCTCTCTGAATTCTTTGAGGGTGGATATCAAAAACGCTGTTTCTTTTATATCCTCTGACTTCCAGTGCGACTTCAATCTGCTTTCTCTCTAGCTCACACACACACACACACACACACACACACACACACACACACACACACACACAGCTATTCTGGTAGTGCGGTGGGACAGGAAGTAGGTGGGATATTCTTCCAGTATGCCATGAAGCAGCGCACTGTACATCTCATCTCGAAAGGCAACACGTAGGCAGATGTGATTATTCAAAGTGGCGATGTCAATGATGTCATGATGTTTCGCTCTGCAGCAGGGGAGCTTCAGATGTCATGCCATGAGTCATGCTAGCGCTCTGATGGGAATGCTGTGGGAAATCACCTCTTTCTGCTGTACCCTGCATGCCCTTTGAACCACGGGCACACTGCCTCTAAAACTGTGTTGTTTTCCGGGGACCCCCAGTGGTCCTTGAGGGGTTTCCAGTGGGTCCCCAGCAAAATGTGTTAATATAGAATACAAATCGGTTTAACCCCTTAAATTGGCAATTTTAAAATAACAGTTTGTGAGGGACCAAGCAGTCAAAGGGTAAAGGTAACACAAAAGTAACAAATGATTAACTAAATATTAAACAAACAAAGTTATAGGCTCCTTAAAAGAGGTCAACAGAACCGAATGTATAACAAAACAGGAAGTGAATTCAACTAACAAGATCTGACATTATGACAATGACAGACTTACAGTATGTACTTATAACTAAAGAGAATCCCAATCCCCCCTTTCAATCAAGTCTCTTGGTATGGTCTTTAGCTCAGCCCTCTGCATAAAAGCTGGCTCCACCCTCAGCCCCATCTTTTATTTTTTTTGCAGAATGGTGGAGCAGTTTTGTTTGGGAGCAGTCGATACGAAATGGAATATGACAGGCATAGTGAGATAGATGAAGATACGTGTGGAACTGGAAAAAAAGCAAAGTAAGCTCCTTAATTCAGAAAGTGATCAAGAGAATTCTTACCTTTAAAAGCACTTATTTCCTTCCCCAAACATTGGTCGAGGTGTTAGCTTTCCAAAAGTAATAATAATCCATTTTTGGCTCGACTTGTCCTAACCGACCTGGGCTTCAGACAGGAGTGATTTGATAAAATGTTAATCCGCTTATTTTTCTTGCTCAAAAGTATTTTTCTTTCCCCCCGTCTGCCTCAAATACTATTAGTATCCCATCTGAGTCATAACCAGAGCACTGCCATATTTGTTCATAAAATGCTGACATTTGAGTTCTAGAATGCAGGTGAATGGGCACCCGGAAGTACCGCCAGTGAGAGACGCGATTTCAAAGGGCGGTCAAAGACAAAAATGGATTATATTGCATCTTTTGAAAAAGGAACACCTCGACCAATGTTTGGGGGAGGAAATAAGTACCTTTGAAGGGCTGAAACTCTCCTTTAACGTTGATGGGTTATGCAATGCAAAACATCTCACACACGCTTCAGAGAAGGGGAACGGGAGGAAACCAAATCTGTTTGTTTGACTTTTGAAGGGGATGCGTTACCAGAGCAGTTTATTTTGATTTCTTATGTTACAAACTCAGACCATACGAAAGAGCACCACTCAGGTGCTTAATTGCTGTCAGCAGAATGGGCACGTCGCTGCTGTCTGTAGGGGAAATAGAAGGTGAGGGAGGTTTAGTATTGAAAAATAAATGTAACTGAGAGCGGTATCTATCCGGACGGGAAAATATTTTTTCATGGCCATTAATTGAGCAGTGGAGATACAAGGGAATTTGGAACTAATCAAGATGGTTCTGGATACTTAAGCCGATTGCGAGGGACCAAGCAGTCAAAGCATAAAGGAAACAAAGAAAAGTAACAAAAGGATTAACAAAATATTCAACAAACAAGTTGAATTAATAGGGTCCTTGATGTGAAAAAGTTTGAGAATCACTGCACTAATGGAGGTCACTAAGCAACTGGAAAAGTTTAAAGTTTATTGATATTTTCCCCCTAAAGTTCATTGGGTTTTCTGTATGCAGGGTATCAGATGTGTTAAAGTAGATATTCACCTACCGAACCAGTCTGTGAAAGGGGGTTTGAGGAAACGTGATAAACCTGCCCGTCAAACTTATCAAGCTGACATTTTGCATGTCATTTGGTTAAATGTCACTTGTCATTTCCATACCTGATGAAATGAGCCATGGGGACGTCTCAATATGAATCCTATTACGGTATCTTTTTTTGTCAGTCTATGATGCCAATCAATCCTGATTAGTTTGTCACACGTCTGACCGGCGTGGCCGTTTTGGATTCAGATGGATCTCAACAGCGAGATAATATGAAGGTGTCGCACCACATTCTAGGCCCTGGGTACAAGGATTTACTGCGTTATTTTGTGCTTTAACTATTGAAAAATAGCAGATATACAAGCTCACAGCGAGCTTGTAGATCAGCTATTTTTGAAAAATCGTGAACATTTGTGCAAGTCTTTGAAGGTTTTTTGAAAAACCTATGTGTTCAGACTGGACCCCCAAAATTATATGTATTTGGCCACGGAGCCTCATCTCAAAATATATAGTTCCAGGGTCCCCCCCAGAAGCAAAATCTTAGTTACAAGTGTTCGCTTAAAAAATACACATATTCAAAGATTTGCACACATTTTCACGACTTTTCAAAAATAGCAGATCTAGTGCCACGCTGCGAGCTTGTAGATCTGCTATTTTTCAATAGTCAAAGCATACAATAATTAAGGCCCCTCCACCTCGGGCCCTAGTAACTCAGTCCCACTCCCCCCCCCTCCCTCCGATCCCCATCCTCGCTCTTTGTTTGTGTTTCCCTTTCAACCCCTCCACTCCAAAAGTTTGGTCTCGCTGGCTGTGGTGGTCCGCAGGTTTCCAAACAAACTAGCTGAAACATGTTGTCTGTGGAGTCTGTCCCTCCATGCAGCCCCCCCACCGGGCCCCAAAGCTGCCATGCACAGTGGAAGCAGGTGGCGCTGGCATCCCAGGGAGAACGGGCCGTGCGCGTGGGCGTCATGCAGGCATTCGCGGATCCAAAATTCCCAGCTGACCTCCAAACCTAGAATACAAGCACTGCTCGCCAGCACAGTAAAAATCCTCAGTGTTCCCTTTGTCCGCATGCAACGCTGAGAGGGTGTACAATTTGACTGTGTTTCGCTAAGATGGCGTTGGTTGAGATACATGTGTGCATGTGCATGCGCGTGTGTGCGTGAGCGTGTGTCAGAGGCGTCAATTGGGTATGGCAAGGTATGGCAGCTGCCATACCTTACAGGGGGGGAAATGTACTTCATAAAATAAATTCATCATGCCTGTTGCTAAGGTATGGCAACATGACTGGTGTCTTGCACGCGCGCCTTCGCGCGCGTGCAAGACACCAGTCATGTTGCCATACCTTAGCTTTTGCTGAATTGACGCCACTGGCGTGTGTGTGTGTGTGTTTCCCTGTCTACGCCACTAACACCACTCCACTTTATTCACACACGTTTTCTACATCTCCATTTCATTACTGTTTTCTCCCGTATCTCTCTCTCTCTCTCTCTCTCTGTCTCTCTGTGTCTCTCTCTCTCTCTCTCTCTCTCTCTCTCTCTCTCTCTCTCTCTCTCTCAGTGTTTGCTTTGTGGGGGTTGCTGTTCAGGCGAGTGGGACTGGCAGCAGGCCCCAGGCCAGCCGCCTTCGTTTGGACGTTAATGAACGGAACAGGAGTGGGCACATCTGATGAAGCTGGCCGCGCTGTCAACTGATTTTCATCTGGTGAGTGCGAGTGTGTGTGTGTGTGTGCGTGCGTGTGTGTGTGTGTGTGTGTGTGTGTGTGTGTGTGTGTGTGTGAGACAACAGGTGCAGACCAGATCTCTATGCAATGACAAACTACACACTCTGCTGTGCCAACACAGGTGATTTCCACCCAGTGAGTCTGTGCGTGTACATGCACGCACGCACGTGTGTGTGCATGCACACACGCACACAACCTCGTCATTTCCACTTTTCACAGTGTTCTAACTTTTTTTCCCCCCGTTTTCCAAACAAAGTACCTCTAAATGACAGTTTGATTACCCAGATTGTCAAGAGACTTTAACTTCCACCCTCTCCTTCATTGATAAATCATAAATCATTGCTTTTTAAGCAGACAATGAAAAACCAGTCTGATAGACAAACATGGAAGACACCTGTCACGCATAGCCCTTAGTCAAACGACTCACTGGTGAGTATGCAGTCACACACACACACACACACACACACACACACACACACACACACACACACACACACACACACACACACACACACACACACACACACACACGTACAAACACCCAGTGGAAGTTCTGACTGACAACATCCTGTTCCTCTCTGGGTTGTCAACAGGCCTGAAGCAACTATACAGTTTATGTGTGTGTGCGTGCGACTGTGCGTTGCCGCGTGCGTGCGTGCGTGCATGTGTGTGTGTTCATTAGAACAGTACCTGTCTGGGGCTCCCTCAGCCACCTGGCTTTTCAAACAGACGCGACTAACAGCCCTAATCTTTCTCTCTATATATGCCACAGGCAGACTTAGCTTGCGACGGCCGCGTCGGAAGCGACGAAATACCCAAACATCACAGCCGTTCCCAAATGTCACATTATTCTGTATCGTACGCGGAGAGAGGGGCTAACGAGCCGGGGAGACGGCGAACGTGACTCTCCTCGGAGAGAGACAATTTTCACTGCCGCGCCGAAACGTCCAAAAATAACAAAGAACAAAGGCGGATAAATGAGGGAGTTTTTTGAGCACAGGCTAGTGGGCTTTGGCACCGTGGACCAGGCGGTGGGGAGATAGAGGGAGAGAGAGAGAGAGAAGCCCAATTTATACTTCATCGTAAAATACCGCTGTGTGCCGATAATAGCCGATCTACAAGCTCGCGACGCGCCGCTTCCGTGGCGAGTCGTGAGCTTGTAGATCGGCTATTGTCGCCGCACGGCACCGTCGTACGATGGAGCATAAATGAAGCACGAGAGAGAGAGAGTGTCGGGGAGAGCTAGCTAGCGGCTCGTCCACACATCTGTCCACGCAGCACGGGGTGGGTTCCAGCGACACCCACAGAAGCAGGCTTAACCTTCTCTTCCCCCACCACCTGTTCATTACTATGAGCCCCCCCACAGAGCCACAGCCACTCTCCTCTCCTCTCCTCTACGCCAGGGGTGTCACACCAAATCCTGGGCCCCGGGCACAAGGATTCACTGCGTTATTTTGTGCTTTAACTGTTGAAAAATAGCAGTTATACAACACCGAGTGCCGCGCTGCGAGCTTGTAGATCTGCTATTTTTGAAGAATTTAAAAAAAGTCTTTGAAGGTTTAAAAAAAAAAACCTATGTTTCTATGTCAGTGATGCTGCTCAAACTTTTTCATGTGAAGGTGAAGGACCCCCAAAATGATATGTATTTGGCCACGGACCCCCATGTAAAAATATTTAGTTCCAGGAACTAAATAATATGTACATAAATAATGTACTGACATATTATCTTGTTTATTATTGTGATGTTTTATCTGCTTATTGTAAGTCGCTTTGGATTAAAAGCGTCTGCTAAATGCCTAAACTGTAAACTGTAGGAACCCCCCAGAAGCAAAATTTTAGTTACAAATGTTCGCTAAAAAAAAATACATGTATTCATAGATTTGCACACATTTTCACGACTTTTCAAAAATAGCAGATCTACAAGCTTGTATATTTGCTATTTTTCAGTAGCTAAAGTATAAAATAATTAAGGCCCCTCCACCTTGGGCCCTAGTAACTCAGTCCCACTCCCCCCCCCCCCCCCCCCCCTTGTGACGCCCCTGCGCTCTCCGCATCTCTCCCTCCCTTTCTGTCTGTGTCTGCTGCTCGTTCCAGTTCTCTCATCGCCATCCTCCATTGCCCCTTTTCTCTTTCTCTTTCATTACTTCTTCTGCTTTGGTTAGTTTTTTTAATATATTGTTTTGCCGTGCCGCCATGTCGCTCGTCTCTCTCGTTTTCTCTACCTCTGAGTGAGTGTCTCCGTCTCTCCGTTTGGTTTGATTTCTGTGAGGCTGATGGAGAGGTGGTCTATTTCTGAGGAACCCACAGCCTCCACCATATACCGTTGTTGCCTATTGAGCTTGGCACATTTCCTGGGGCAAGCTGCCCAGATCACTCATGTCACTCATGCTACTTTGATTCTCCACTGTCCGCTACTAAGGGGCAGTTGCGATTTGCTGCCTTGTTGCTGTCTTGTATTCCAAATGGTCAATAGTAAGTAGCCTACATACTTTCGGTTAATGTTTATGCTATGTGTATGTGTTCCTAAATGTGTGAGGACAGTTTAGACTGCGCTAAGTGAGTGAGATGAAAAAACCTGGGTGAAATCTGCCGATCTCAATAGGCACCAACAGTAGGTGGGTTCAGTCCCTGGGATCCACTGATCATCTAGCTAGCTTAAATTACATTAACCCTATTGCGTCCCTGTTTTTGGCAAATCTTCTTATTGCTTTTTTAAATAAAAAACTAAACAAAAACAAAAATAGTTGATTGACAAGTGAAGAGCATGTAGATTGGCTATTTTTTGCTATTTGTCGTATGCCATTCTATAGGGATTAAGTGGTTAAAAAGGGGTTGCTTGATGAATCGTCTGAGAGAGTGCATCCGTCTACCTACATCTTCAAACCCCCTGGTGTCTCTCGGCAGCTTTGAGGCCCATTTCTCTCCACATTGTTGGTAATTTGAGCGTTCTCGCCCGTGGCATCATTCATACTTGGCCCCATTTAAATCCCTATAGAAATTCAATTTGGAGAAAGGAAATGACAAGATTTAGCTTATTGAGGTATGCCAGAATGCCCTTGAAACTAAAAACTGGGAATGTTTGAGATCTTAAAAGCTCCCCGCAATCACCGTGTCGCTTTTGTTATTGCAAACAAAAGGCACTGAATAAATGAACCTTATTTGCCGCAAGTCATTATTACTCCTTTTATTTCTATTTTTTTAATGATTTACAAAGTAGCGGTGCATGTGGAAATAGCTTATTTTTCCATCATATATTTTCTCAGCTCAGATTTTCTCAAGAATTATTTCAAAATGTTTTATTAAAAAATAATAATTTTGTTATTACGGTTTCAGTTTCAGGTTTCCAGTAGAATAATGTGAGGCATGGTACTTTGTCACACAGTCTTTCTGTCTAGGCCATAACATTATTACGATGTGCTCACATTGGAATGCAGCAAACGCTTTCTAATCGTGAACATGCATAGACGATAAAAGAATCGACGACTTCTTGACATGAATATTCATGTGCGAAGTGAGTTTCTGCCTATCAAAACATCAAACTTTAAAAGCACCTGCATGCTGGGGAGCCCTCTATAGTTCTAGACCAGAATGGTGATCAAGTCGATCTCATTTCTCATTTAAATCTGAGCAGTAACGAAGTGTTGCAAAACAATAGCGCGACAAATAAATAACTACAACACGCCGTGTGTGCGTGCGTGTGTGCGTGCGTGCCATGTGCATACTGTAGGGCACCTTGTTGACTTGCGTTCTGCTCTCTTGGATTCTGCACAACTCCCAGATATTCTTTTTGACTCTTTAATTGCTTTTGCAACAGTGGCCCCCGATGACGATAAGAAACGACTCCGAGTCGGTGACAACATCTCAATTTCTCTCCCCAAGTGAGCGCTCCCCGTTTCAATTATCCTCGCCGCTTTCTCAGCCGCCCTCACTCTCACTCTGCCTCCAAAATACATTTCATTTCCCTTAAGCCCGCCGGTTTCAGTATCTGATGGCGTCTCACTCGGTTATCCATGCATGGCGCTATCAGGACGACAGGCCCTCACCGCTCTGTGAGGGGGAGGAGCTGCATATAGGCCCTGCATTACATACCAAATAACTATATTCAAATACAGAAAAGGAGGGCTAATGTCACCGTGAATAAGCTCCCAAACTCGAGTTTTCCACCAGGGGGATTGTGCTGGCATGTAATCGTCCATGCTATTTTTGAGGTGTTTGAATGATTGAGTTAATTAGGACTTTCTTTTTTTTGCTTTACCGTAATATTATTTGTAGCTATACACAGTAAAATCCTCCGTGCTAATTATGGATGGGACGATAAGCGATATAATCGTTTATCGAGATAAAAAAAACCACTCGATAATCGTGTCATGGAGATTTAATTTATCGTGATATCGTCCTCCGTCATGCACTGGGATCAATTCACCTTTTATTTGCCGAGCTACACATCCAGTACCTCTTAAACCCTCGTAAACTGTACTTTTTTTTCACTCTATCAAATGTCTTGAGCTTGTAGATCAGCTATTTTTTGGCAAATGTTCTGCCCAAGGATAATGGATTTTGATTATCGCGATAATATCATAAATCGTGATTTCTTTTGACACTATGATCGTGATATTACGTTTTTACATCGTCCCATCCCTAGTGCTAATTGGACCGTGACAGCGTATATACGAATGGTACCGTGGAGTCTATTTATGCATTGCTGAGGTTCGAAGACGGATCAGTAACGCAGGGGTTCCCAAACTGTTTTGTCTCAGGGCACCCCATAAATATTTTTTTAATCCGAGGCATATTATACTTTTCACTCCCAGCACCTTATATTTATAGCATATCGTCGTTGTCGGGTGGAAACCTTGTATGTCCAAAACCAGTCATTTTGTATTTATCATCTATAAATCAAACCTCGGTTCGAAGTGGAGCTGTGAATTTGAGCAGTTCCAGGTAAATATATAAAATATATAAATATATTGACATGTGTCAATTCTTGATTGCCCGTGGCTCGCTACGGTGGCTGCATGCTGAATAGATGGAACAGAGATATTTTGGATAGACTGTTCAAAGTCCCTGACTTTTTTCACCTATTTATATATTGACATGTGTCAATTCTTGATTGCCCGTGGCTCGCTATACGGTGGCTGCATGCTTCGTGAGCCTCCACTCTAGCGGCTATCACGGGCAGACGCAGACAGCAGAGGGGGTCGACTCGAGATACGCCAACATACCATGCTTGTTAGTTGTTATTAACGGACTACACACACACACACAACAGCTGATCTTCACGCAGACAACACCTCGATGTGCGTCTTGCGCGAGGCGTTGCGTGCGTGCGTGCGTTGCGCGTGCGTGTGTGCGTGCGTGCGTGCGGTAAAGTCGCACATGCGCAGATCCTGTTCAAACTCAACCGGACAGTTGTGGGACACTGGACACACATTGCTGCCCATAGCGGAGCTGTGTTTCACACCGCTCCAAAAATGTACTAAACTAGTGAAAACAGCAGATCTACAAGCACACAACGCCTCGCATCGCGAGGCGTTGTGTGCTTGTAGATCGGCTGTTTTCACTAGTTTTGTGCGACAGTCTTGTATGATGAAGCAGGGCTTTGCTTTACCAAAAGACGTACACATTTGAAACTTGGAGATACAAGGTTTCTGCCCGACAGTGACGATATTTTAGTGATTATGTTGTGAGGAAAATGTTGAGATAACAGCCATTTTGGTTAGAACTGAATGAAAATAACTTTGTCCAAATAAATTCCAAATATTATCAAATTATATCGTGGCACCCTTGGACTGACGGGTTCAGTTGTTCCCCACCCGTCGCTGACCTCTGTTCTGAGCACATAAGTGTTCATCTCGGAGGATCAGAGCAATTTGTAATCGGAGAATCTCCGTAATGTGCTGCAGTAGTCGAATAAAGTCCAGGACTGGTAACACGAGAGCGGATTTTACCACATGTTGGGAACGTGTCCTGAACTGTCTGTCATGACATCATAGGATTCAAAGGAGAGAACTTGCCTGAGCTCTCCAAACAATGAAATCATTAAACGGAGCCTTTCCAGGTTGCCGTGCCCTTAAAGAAACAAGACCGAGGTAGGTATAAGGCAGAATAAACAGCCGCCGGGCATTGTGCAATATTACAAAGATAGCTTATGAGACAATCAAATGGCGTCGTATCATATTCTAGTATTGCCTCCCAAAAGCTCAGAGTAATATTCTTTTCTTCTTTTGAAGGTGATACAGAAACCCTCTCTGTGGGTAATAGCGGCAATTTGAATGGATGCCATCACAGTGTTCCCACAGTGAAGAAACTCATATGGTCGTATAATAATTACAGTGTAATGAGCACACAACAATAAACATGTAAACCATTCAGATCCATGGCGGCTGAGATAAGATAACACTTAAACATCTTGTTATGGCAGCAGGTTCCCACAGTTAAGGACGTCCAAAGGTCTCTCCCATAACCACACATGTCCATAAAAAGGCAGCAGCTCCTGATCAAAGTGGAAACAGAATAATGTTGCCCTTTGCAGATGAGCTACTGGTCACTAGGTTTGTTCACACAACGCAAACGAGCCAAATTCATTTTCAATTTTCGCCGTGCAGAGGGTAAATCTGAACTAAGCGTTTGTGTACTTTAAATTGAGGGGCAATTAGTTGCAAAAACATTTTGTGTTGCACATGTTGGTGTTTACAAAAAAAATGTGTAAACCTTATTTAATCCTAATTCTGCCTGCTGAATTGAATGAGTTTATAGACCTACTGGTACATCCTAGGAAAAGCATAGTCCCTGCAAATTTGTTGTATAGCTTACAGAAAATGTGAATGTGAATTTTACGAATCAAAATGTGAATCATGTTGACTCAACCTTCCAGAGTTTCGTTACAGATTTTTTTCACATTTGGTTTATTTTTTATTACAATTACATTTGGTTTGTACAGTATTATACAAATTTATTTTGGTACTTTATTTTCATACTTAAAATGTGTCATGAGAGTACACTTAGACACGAACGAGTGTGTATAAGTGTAGAAGAAGATTCATACTCAGAGTTAAATCCTTTTAAGCTTAGAAACAGATCCCGTTCCTGATTGTTCCCTGTTTTAAAACATCATTTGTGAAGAAATTCAAAATGAAAGAATGACGCAGTCGAGTCTTTATAAGATTTTTTTTTTCTTTTTTCATTACCAGGGTTTTAATATCGGCAAAGACTTTTATGCGGCTAGATTCACCATTGGGTTTTACTGGTAGATATAACATTATTATTGCAATCCCCCCACCCACCCCCCCGGGCGGTGTAGTCGAGTATACAGAGGATGTGATTTGTGCACAGAATGACCACGAGCTGCCCAGTTCCACAGCAGAGAGAGAGAGCGCTGTTGGAATGGCTGGAAATAATTATTGTTGCGACTCTGTTCTGTAGATGACACAGCTATGCAGCATTTGGGTTGGCTGGTCATAATGCGACGGCCTGCAGCCTCAAACAGTACATTAAGTCTAAAAGGAAAAAAAAGGGAAAAGTTTAGAACTGAATATCACCCAACATCTGCTGTTGAAAGGAGGTCATATCATAGCAGTGGGTATGAGGCTGCTTCCAGGGGCGTCACAAGGGGAGGCAAAGTGGGCCTGAGTTACCAGGGCCCAATTTGGAGGGGCCTTTATTATTTTATACTTTAGCTATTGAAAAATAGCAGATATACAAGCTCACAGCGCGGCACCGAGTGCTGCACTGCGAGCTTGTAGATCTGCAATTTTTGAAAAGTAGTGAAAATGTCTTTGAATATATGTATTTTTTAAGAGAACATTTGTAACTCAAATGTTGGTTCTGTGGGGTCCCTGGAACTTAATATTTTGAGATGGGGGTCCGTGGCCAAATACATATAATTTTGGGGGTCCTTCACATGAAAAGGTTTTAGCACCACTGACATAGAAACATAGGTTTAAAAAAAAAAAAAACCTTAGAACGATTTGAAATATTCAAAGACTTGCACACATTTTCACGATTTTTCAAAAATAGGAGATCTACAAGCTCGCAGTGCGGCACTCGGTGCCGCACTGTGAGCTTGTATATCTGCTATTTTTCAATAGTTAAATCACAAAATGTGAGTGAATCCTTGTACCCAGGGCCCAGAATTTGGTGCGACACCCCTGCTGGTTCTGTGCTGTGAAGTGAGGTGCACTAAAACCTGATGGGAATTTCTCAGAAATGTTTTCTGACTCATTAGGGACAGCGGAGGAGTTGAGACTGCTTTCATTTTAAACCTTTAATGTAAAAAAAAAAGAAATCAGCATGTTACTAATTCCTGTCTACTTCAATGCTCCTTTCTTTGCTCCAGTCACCTTTCTTTTGTCTTCTTTTCATCCTTTATTTTCCTCCATCCTCTGGTAATTCTGGTAACATTTACTGGCTTACGGTTTTGTTTTTCATCTGTATCATCTGTATCATTGTGTTTTTGTAGAATTCTGAAACATTTGACTTGGATGTGGATGGTGATTTGCCCATGCCCATTTATATGATGAGTGCTCAATGCAAATCAAAATTTGTATCTCATAATAGGAAAAAAAGAATTCATTGTGATTTAAATTGTCAATCAAAAAACACTGGTCCAGTGCAACTTAAGTAGTTGTAAGAAGAAAAGCGGCTAGCATATTCCATGTTCAACACCAAGTACTGCAAGTCAAGTTACCTTTATAGCATTTAAAACAACAACAGGAGTTGACCCAAAATGCTTTAGTCGAGGCAGATGGAACTCTGGGCAGAATCTCCATTTAATGGGGTTAGGGTTTTTTATGCGTTGTTCTTTTCTTTTTTCATTCAGTAAGTTAATACCCTATTTTATATTTTTTGTCATGCTAAAATAGAGAATAAATTGCCACAAATAACGCACAGAGATGTGATGCGCTGTGATACTCTTCCAAAAAATAAATATATATATACTTTTGCCTTTAATGACATGCTCAAAATAGGTCTGCCAGAAAGTATGTTATGTTCGTCTGTGGGGTTTTATAAATATCTAACCAATGAAAATAAGTATTAACAACAGTTTGTGACTAAATAACTACATTGGAACACAGGTAATTCCTTTTTTCCATTTCCTGAAAAGTTATGGTTTTGGACGTGCAGCACAAGATTTTCCACCTGATAATACAAGTATGAGATAAAACAGGGGTCAGCAACCTTTTTGAAATGAAGTGCCATGTTTTTATTTGCTAGATAGTCAGTGTGACGTGTCAACAATCAACATGCATTTTAATGACGTGCCTAAGGTCGCCTACCCCTGAGATAAAAGGAATGAGGAGACTGGAGTTCAAGTTGAAAGCAGGACTAAGAGAAAATACGTAAGAAAAATAAAAGCTGACGAACAGAGAGAATAAATACCAACCGGGGAAACTCCCCCCCGTCAGGTGAAAAGAAGTGACTTGGACTGCATAGAAGGAAGCATGAGGTCAGTCCGTTGACTCCCCAGGTTGGCAGAGGGAGTGTAGCGCCCAGGATCACATTAGATCATTGACAGCGGGTGAAAAATGGGTTACAAAAATCGTGGGATAAAATTTTTGAGAGAAAGTAGCTAAATAAGAACGTAAGAGAAACAGAATAAAACAAACAACAGATTAAAGCTCAGGAAGAGGATGTGAAAAATAAATGAATATTGGACTAGACAAAAAAAATGGGGCTGCCTCAGACTGAAATAAATGCAAGAGAAAGGCTTTGAATGCTAGATTATTTTAAATCAATTTAAATGGTCAATTGTGTGACAGGATTTAACCCATTAAAACTGGGAAAGTTTCTGTGCCGCACTATGATGAGCTTGTAGATCTGCTATTTTAGAAAAATCTTGAAAATTTATTTTCAAGCCAACAATATTATTTCTTATTTTTTAAGATATATTTTGGGGCGTGTTTGCCTTTATCGATAGTACAGTAGGTAGACAGGAAACAGGGAGAGATAGAGACAGGGAGTGACATGCAGCAAAGGCTGTTGGAATCGGGACTCAAACCCACGACATGCTGTCAGGCATCAGAGCCAATATGAAATGCGCCTGGACCGCTAGGTCAGCGGGCGCCCCTAAACATTTCTAACTCAAATCTTTGCTTCTGGGGGTCCCTGGAACAAAATATATCGAGATGGGGGATCGGCAGCCAAATACATACAGTATAATACACTATTAACCACTGATATAGCAACATATGTTTTTCAGAAAACTGAAGACATTTTGTTGAATCGACCTCAGGTCTTGATGGGTTCATGTGGGGATGGGAGACTACTCCAGACTTTGGGACAGCGTTAGAAAAAGCCTGGACATCTTTTTGGTTTTTCGGGCGTGATCGGTGAAACTGAGAGGAGGAGCTGGGAAGACCTGGGGGCAGAATTATGGAATTGGTATTGTGGCGTTAATCCAGGCCTTAAAAAGTAGTAGAACAATCAAATAAATTCTGTATTGGACTGGTAACCGAGGCTAGTGAGCCAGAACAATGTTTCACAATATTTTCTTTGTTCCAGTTAAAAGTCTATAGCAGCTGCATTTTCTTTGAACAGTTTGTGGTTGAGAAAGGGTGAACCATATTCAGGGAATTACAGTAGTCCAGCCAAGAGGCGATACAAGCGTGGATAACTGTTTCCAGGTCCTTATGAGACAAAAACAGATTCGATTTGGCGATGTTATGTCTCAATAAGCCAGGACATTAAAACAAAAGCACAGGTGATTCATACCGGTGGTGTGATGAAGATAAACATGAGATACACCTGTCAGGGGTGTCGCACCAAATTCTGGGCCCTGGGTACAAGGATTCTCTGCGGTTCCCTGGATGTTCTTCATACGCATTATTTTGTGCTTTAACTATTGAAAAATAGCAGATATGCGAGCTTGTAGATCTGCTATTTTTGAAAAATTGTGAAAATGTGTGTAAGTCTTGAAAAACCTATGTTTCTATGTCAGTGGTGCTCAAACTTTTTCATGTGAAGGACCCCCAAAATGTATTTGGCCACGGACCCCCATCTCAAAATATTTAGTTCCAGGGACCCACCAGAAACAAAATTTGAGTTACAAATGTCCCCTTAAAAAATACATATATTCAAAGATTTGCACACATTTTCACGACTTTTCAAAAATAGCAGATCTACAAGCTCGCAGCGCGGCACTCGGTGCCGCGCTGTGAGCTTGTATAGCTGCTATTTTTCAATAGCTAAAGTATAAAATAATTAAGGCTCCTCCACCTTGGGCCCTAGTAACTCAGTCCCACTTCCCCCCCCCCCCTTGTGTCACCCCTGACACCTGTAGTTAAAGAGCATTATGTTCACGGTGTCTCCTCTCACCTCGCCCATTATGCGTGGTGGGAAAAATCGCGATGCAGCGTGCTGCTCTACAAATATATGCGTCACGTTTATGGCGACCGCAATAAAAGCTCGGGGGGTGAGGTTGGGCCCGAGGGCGGGGGTGTCAAGTGTTTGTACGCTGTAAAACAGGCCGGCGAACTCTTTCATGTATGGACTTTATGCATCGGATACAGTCATATCAGTGTGTGTGTGTGTGTGCACTCTATTATTGACTGCTTATCTTTGTTACAAGAGGACGATCAATACCACAGCAGATAAAGATGAAAGGGCTGGATGGTGGCATTTTTCTGCATCTCTCTCTCTAACGGCGTCCTGTTATAGAGAGAGAGAGAGAGAGAGAGAGAGAGAGAGAGGGAGAGGGAGAGAGGGGGAGAGAGAGAGAGAGAGAGCTGATCAATGATGTGTGATCCAGTAACATGAACAGTATGGCTCTGCGTGTCATGCAGTCCTGTCTGGTGTAAATGCCCTTGCACATGGACTGTTTTATGTTTTATTTGCATCACAAAAAAATACATTTAAAGAGAGAACCCGCTTCTCTCTGTCCTCTGGTACAGCCTGCTTTTTTTGTCAGATGTGTAAACTAATAACTGATTGATCAATACAAAATTACACTAGCTTGAGTGTGTAGAGCATAAGACTTTAAATTAGCTGTACATTTATATACACATACAGTATACAGTATACACAGTATTATAATCGGACATTTGTCATTGTTACCCACTTTATGGGATTATCATTCAGAGCACAGATGACATGACATGACATGACATGACATGACATGACATGACATGCCCAAGTTTGGATAAAGAGGGAGGCGATGATTGCTGGGTGATAATTTGTTCATTACATACCTGTAGCCTTGTCTATTCACAATGACAATGAGACATGTACTTACATTTAATAAATTAACATCATAAAGAAACTGCCCCCGAAGTCTTACTGAAATTCCCCGACAGTGTGGGGAGAGAGTTGGCTCAGAACGCGGCAGGTGCTGCTGGCTGGTGATTCTTGCCCTTGTTTGTGCACTGGCAGCCATTTTGTGAACCACCAAAGGGGTGCCATGGCATTGGTCCGAAGGTTCATTAGTCCGAATTTGTTAAGAATACTATGCCTAACTCTAACCCTAACCCTAACCTTAACCTCAGTAACCCTAACTAAATTCGGGATAATGAACCTTCGGACTAATGAACCTTCGGACTTATGGGCAGTCCTCACCAAAGGTCGCTATTTTAGTCGGATAAACCCTCAGCTGTGGATTCTACCCTACCATCCACAGCGACCAGTTGTGGTGGCCGACTTTCGAACCCTGCTGTTTGACACGTTGAGTTACTTCCTCAGCGAAGGCACTCGTGGTGACAGCTCGCACGGATACCGGTTATCGGCCTCTCGGGCAGATAACATTCATCAGCCCTAGGGATGATATAAGGCTTATCACTCTCTCTGCCCTTTTATCACTTCCCTCACCTAGGGCAAACGAAGGTCATATAGAGGCTGGGCATGTGATTTCCTGACTATAAAAAGGCATTGAAAATGAATAACGTCGTTGTCGGGTGGAAACCTCATATCTCCAAGTTTCAAATATGTAAGTTCTTTCGCAAAGTAAAGTCCTGCTTCATCATACAAGGCCGTCGCACAAAAGTAGTGAAAACAGCAGATCTGCAAGCACACAACGCCTGATCTGCAAGCACACAACGCCTCGCACAGCGAGGCGTTGTGTGCTTGCAGATCGGCTGTTTTCACTAGTTTAAATCATTTTTAAAATGATAAATGCAAAACGAACGGTTTTGGACGTACAAGGTTTTCACCCGACAACGACGATAATAATGATGTCGATACCCTCCTCATAGTTG
The DNA here is from genome assembly GCF_963921795.1 of Nannobrachium achirus. NCBI lineage: Eukaryota > Metazoa > Chordata > Actinopteri > Myctophiformes > Myctophidae > Nannobrachium > Nannobrachium achirus. The sequence goes on from NC_137827.1 coordinate 24,895,546, forward strand.
TGCATTACACCCAACCTCCATCACACCCTCTCTTCCTCCTTGTCTTGTCTTCTTTTCTTTTTTTTGGTGGGGGGAGCAGCTAATTCAATTTCCCTGCGACAGATAGTCAGACACAGCCTCTCGCAAAAAACAGCGACGCGGTGTCTCGATTACAGCACACAGCCAAACACAAGCATTCATTAATTAGCAGCATCGTTGTCTTTTAATTATACATGTGGCTTATTAGGCTCGTCACCCGTTCAACCCGGGCCCTGCCGCGCCACACCACACTCCCCCTCCCCCCTCTGTTCCCATCGCGCTGCTCATACGGGACCTTTCAACTTCCCACCTGCACATTATAGCTCTAATAAATCTGTTATCAGCCCCGCGAAGGAAATGGCAAACAGGTGACAGTGGGAAAAAGAACTAAAGAGAGACAGAGAGAGAGAGAGGGGAGGGAAAAAAAAGATGGAAAGTAGGCAGGGACGTGCTGGCCATTGGGAAAAGCAGGACAACTCCCGAACGGCCGGTTCATTCCCGGCCGATCCAGTCCGGCCATTAGGAAAATATTTAACTGCACAAAAGTAAAAATGTAACTGTTTGCACAAAAGTAGTGAAAACAGCAGATCTACAAGCACACAACGCCTCGAACCGCGAGGCGTTGTGTGCTTGTTAGTTTAAATCATTTTTAAAATGATAAATACAAAACAAACGGTTTTGGACATACAGGGTTTCCACCCGACGACGAAATATAACTCATGTAATTTGCCCACTGGCTTGTCACTTGTCATGATCTGAAATGGCAAGTCTTTGAGTAGTAGCAGCAGCGCTATAGAGAGAGATCTCTCTCTACAGCGCGCAACGAGGGCCTCTCCAACTCTTTTTCCCGGGCTGAATCAGGGGCCCAGCATGTCCCTGAAAGTAGGCGATTTGAGGGTTCTGATATGTCAGCAACAGAAATTAGCTAACCACACTCCCAACTGTGACACAGGCAGGAAGACCCCCCCCCCCCCCACACACACACACACACACACACACACACATACACACCTCTCACTATGGAGAGAGAGAGGGAGAGAGAAAGAGGGGGAGAGAGGGGAGGAGAGAGAGGGAGAGAGCGTCAGCCGGTGAATTTTACAGCTCTCCAAAATCATTATTGGCAATTAGCGTTCGTCAGGGAAGACAGCAGCTGCTTGTAATTACAGGTAGCCCCTCATTACTTCTCAGTGTAGGGGGGGGGGGGGGGAGACAACATGTTCCTGAGCCAGTGTTTATATTTATTTATATATTTCCATAACCGAGATGTTGAGCCACATAATGTATACCAGCTATAGAGCGGTGGGCTGGAGGCATCGCAGGTGTTGAGCTGACGAGGGAGGGAGGGAGGGGAGGAGGGACGATGCAAAACTTATTGTAAACACCTGACGTGATCCCACAAATATTGTGCTTGTACAGTAGTAGTGTGTGTGTGTGTGTGTGCATGTGTGCTCGCACACATGTGCGCTGGCATATGATAGCGAATGGGCTCTGACATACACAGTCATTTAGTTTGCTTATTTAGAATGAGGTGCCTCTTGGAATTCAGTAATTTGATATACGGTACGTAGTGCTATGCCATATACACAGTAAAATGCAGGGTTTGTACTGTATAACACTTAGAGTTATGAAAAGCTCTTCTAACTACCGCAGGTGGCAAACCCGTTTCTGGTTCAGTTTCCCACAGCTTCATTTGATTTCTTGTGGCAGCAGATGTAAAGCGGAAAACCATAATCTTTGCTATGGTAGTTATGCACAGAGCCACTAGGCCTCTGAGGCATTTGTATGTGTACTGTATAGGCCTAAACCCATTTAGACCTCCATTAGTTGTGTGTGCAAATCTTTGAATATAATTTTTTTTTAAGCGAACATTGTAACTGAAATATTTGCTTCTGGGGCGTCCCTGATACATAATATTTTGAGATGGGGTTTGACATGAAATCACTGTCATAGAAACATGAGTTTTTCAAGGATTTAGAAGACTCTGCAAGGGCCATTTGTATGTGTACTGCAGGGGTCTTCAACGTTTTCAGGCCAAGGACCCCTTAGTTTAGCAAAAGATGAACCCCACTACCTTATCATAGATTCCATATTGTTTCATTGTTTGACAGCACAATCGTCAGTGTATTTTGGATTCATGTCAATTTTTGTTTTCAGATATTTAACAACTTGAACCGTCAATACTTAATACACTTACCTTTCACTCTGTACTTAGTCTTCTCTTTTTCCCCTCTACACCAAAGCTCTTTGGCAAAAATAGCCGATCTACAAACTCACAACGCCTCGCAGTGCGAGGCGTTGTGAGCTTGTAGATCTGCTATTTTTGTTCTTAGAATATGGACACTAGGGTTCAAGTGGTTAATATAAAAAGAAGAAAAAAGGTTTCTATCACTCAAAGATTTGGAGGACCGCCTGTAGTAACTCTGACCCATGTTGTACTGTATAGGCCTAAACTGTGGCCTTGCAATTGCTGTGAGATTTGACATGACACGAAGAGCTTTCAGATGAACTTGAGCCCAGAACTCCAGCATCACAGCTCACTAGTACCGTGTCCTAACACTCAACACAGCATGGCACGGCACGGCATGGCACAAGGTGTACGGCCTTGGATGCTGATAGATCTGCAGTCTATCATTTCTCCAATCTATCCCACTAATGGTTGAGGCTAGGGCGCACTGAGCTGATTAATGGAGGAAGTGACCTTTTCGGGGCGGGTCAGAAACTCCTTTCTAGAAATTAATTTAAGGCGAGAATCACTCCTTTTTTCCCCTTTTTTTTTGAAGAGACATCCCTGCCTAATCACAGGTTTAACAGTGCTTTAGATCTGTGTTTTGCAAACGTGCTCAATTTAGCTTTTTCATCTCAAGGCAAAGTGTCTCATTAGGTGACGAGGCACCGCTTGTTATTCGACTTTCAAATTCTAACATCAAAGGATTATGTTTTCATATTTCATCTTTCACTCTTAAACATGTGGCTTACCCCACAAAAACCAAAGCATTCCTCTAAATGCTGGTACCAAAACTCGGGGGGTGAGGTTGACATGCGCTTTGACAATTACCGCATAGCTGGAATAACCAAACCTTGACTCACAAAGTCAAAGAGGTGTAGCTTTTAATAACTATAAAAGGAGATGTTTCTGCGGGCGAGGATGATGAGGTAAACACATACCTAGGGCTGGGACGGGACTCCTATGAATAGTTAATTAATACCATCTGAATGCATTATGACTGAGCAGCTGTGGGGCTTGAAAACCCACAGAATCCACTGTAGCCTGGGGCAACAATCGAACCAATTAACCCAGGGCTGGAATACTGTGGAGGCGGGGGTCTAGGGGGCTGAATAACACGCACCGTGCTTTTATTACTGAGCCCGTTAGGTATAAGACACAACAACACGGCTTGGGTTCAAGGGGGGTGGGTTATGTCTGGGTGTAGTTTGAAACACGGAGGTCAGTTCTGGGACATGCAAGGCCTCCCTGTGAGGCTAGCAGAGGGCATGCTTCATAGAGACCAAACATTTAGCCCCTTAGCCAGGGGCGTCAATTGGGTATGGCAGGGGTATGCAGCTGCCATACCCTGGGTCCAGGGGGGAAAATAAAAGTTACTTTTAAATATAAATCCATGAATGTCTTTTTGTCTATCTGCGCTGGTTATTATGTTGTTAAATTACAGTAAAATAACTACAAATGCAACATTTTACAAAATGGTCACTTTAACAAGCTATTATAATTATATTCTCCACAAGATGGTATATTTCCAGGTTCCGCAGGTCAGCTGCACACACAGGTGCAATGCATTATTGTTAATTGTGGCACGTTTACTAACATGCCAAGTTTAGCTGCACTTGAACAACCGTTCCAGGCTGCCATATCCAGCCCAAGAAATCGTAGAAACCTGTGTAAAAAACTGCCAAAACTCGTTTTTTCAGACATTGTGAAAATAGCCGATCTACATGCTCACAACGCCTCGCGCTGCGAGGCGTTGTGAGCATGTAGATCTGCTATTTTCACAAGAGAACCGTGTTATACAAAATGTAATGCCTCTTTTCCATCTTCCATCTTTCCATCTTTGCCATACCCTAGCTTTTGCTGAACTGACACCACTGCCCTTAGCCGCTGCTGAGGATCGGGCTGGTGGTGCTCAGAGGATTAGAATTGTCCCAGTCAGTTCGCAAAAATAACTATCATCAGTTAGCCTGCTTAGCAAGTCTTCCACTTGTGTGCTCCAAAAGACATTAGCACTAGCAGGTAGCCTATAGTGAATCTTTAATCAACCTTTAAAGGAGTAGTTCACCCCCCAAATGACTTTTTTTCTATGGTTTACTCACCCCATGGAGACTTGAAATTTGTGGATATTTTTTTGTTTTTGTCACATTCCTACGCCAATAAGCCCCTAAGCCAATAAAGCCCCCAGTGATTCTGATAGGGGACCCAAAAACACTTTGGGTCCCCTACCGGAATCAATGGGGGTACATTTATTAATCAAATTATTGGATTAGGAATGCGACAAAAACAAAAAAATATCCATGAATTCAATTCTCCATGGCGAGTAGTTGATAGAAGAAAAGTAATTTTGGGGGTGATCTACTCCTTTAATAACCTACGCCCTGCACAGTACATGTACTTCATCATTCAACGAATATAGACGTTCTACAAGCTGGTAGATCTTGTATTTAATTTATCTTTAAATTAAATCAATATTCAAATAAATCTTTATTTTAAAAAAAATTAGGTATGCCAGAGCTGATATACGTTGTTAACAATCATGAAACAATTTAAAATCCTCCCCATTTTTTTATCCTGTACTTGCCCCACCAGAATTATGACATTACACGGTCTATATCTATATACATTTCTGCCAACCGCTTGTAAATGCCAGAATCATGCTCTGGATAGTTCAGGACAGGACAAGGACGGTCGTTATCTGTCTTGCTCAATAAAGATAAACCGGCAAAGGTACGTTTAAAAAAAGAAAATCTCTTTAGCGGTCGTGGACGTCTCTCCAAAGCCTTTACTCATGGTGAGCCGAGCATCCTGGACTGCTATTCAGGGGCGTCACAAGGGGTAGGAAAGTGGGACTGAGTTACTAGGGCCCAAGGTGGAGGGGCCCTAGTAACTTTAGCTATTGAAAAATAGCAGATATACAAGCTCACAGCGCGGCACCGAGTGCCGCGCTGCAAGCTTGTAGATCTGCTATTTTTGAAAAGTCGTGAAAATGTGTGCAAATCTTTGAATATGTCTTTTTTAAGCGAACATTTGTAACTCAAATCTTGCTTCCGGGGTAGTCCCTGGAACTAAATATTTTGAGATGGGGGTCCGTGGCCAAATTCATATCATTTTGGGGGTCCTTCACATGAAAAAGTTTGAGCATCACTGACATGGAAACATGGGTTTCTTGCACACATTTTCACAATTTTTCAAAAATAGCAGATCTACAAGCTCGCAGCGCGGCACTCGGTGCCGCGCTGTGAGCTTGTATATCTGCTATTTTTCAATAGTTAACATTCATGGGGGGCCCGCAGTGAATCCTTGTACCCAGGGCCCAGAATTTGGTGTGACGCCCCTGTCCTGGACTGCTATTCATTTCTCTGCTGCTTAGAACCCCTCCCCTCCTCATTTACAGTAGAGCAACCGGCACGCTGGCAGTGGAAGAGCTTGCATTTGCGGGGCATCTCTCGTTTTCCACTGTTGCCTGTCCAATGCAAATACAAAGAACAACTGTCACATTCAAACTGGAGCTGAAAAGACTGGCTGGGTTTCGATTAATCTTGTCTGTCCGGTCCCTCTTTTTCATTCGCTGCCATGAAAATTTGGAACTGTATGAGAACCCCCACATGTACACATGCACACAGGCACGCACACACACACACACACACGCACGCGCGCGCACGCACGCGCGCACACACACGATAGATGGAGAAGATCAAGTGAAGTAAGGATTTAGCAGATGGAATTGGGACTAAATGAAGCGCTAATGCATGGATGGTATGCTGTCAGGGCTGTATGTTGTTTGGATGCTTTCTATGGGAGATAACAGTGGGATGGGATCTGTTCATTCATGGGGGAACTTGTTTGTTGATATGTAACTTTAGCATAGCCCAGTAATATATACAGTAGGTCTATGTCTTTTCTTTTTTACTAGACACCTTGTACAGTACACAAGCTGTCTAGTTGCAGAAAAAAAAGGAGAGAAGAGAGAGAGAGAGAAAGTCATAATTAACCATAAAAGTCTCTAAGATGGAGAACATATCTGGCAGTTTTTCAGTTTTCTCAAATGCTTACAGAATGTGTGGAGAAAATGTTTTATAATTTACATTTTGCACTGCATTAATGCATTTTATGTAAGTGTTAGTGGATATATTAAATTATACTTGATCTCTCCATGTTACTCACTGATTCGCTGAATAACTTATTGATTTAAAAGACTCTAATAACTCCAAGTGCTTATCTCCCACGGGGAACGTGTTGCATTAAGTATTATGCCGGAGCTGAGACCTTCTAAGCTTTTTAGTTAACATCCTTGGTGTTGACCTCAACAGAAGATTTCAGTCTATATAACTAATACAATGCTGGGGGAAGAATAGATATATATTGACCCTAACCCTAACATAACATATTGTCTGACATTTGTAACAAACCAAAACACTCCATTCAGCGAGCTATTGTGATTTTAATTATGGAAAGAACTCCTGCTTCAGTAGACCAGGGGTTCCCAAACTTTTTTGTCTCAGGGCACCCCATAATTATTTTTTTAATCCGAGGCACCCCTACATTATAATTTTCACTCCCAGCACCTTATATTTATAGCATATCGTCGTTGTCGGGTGGAAACCTTGTATGTCCAAAACCGTTCGTTATGTATTTATCATCTATAAAATATACAATAGTAGTGAAAACAGCAGATCTTGATGCGAGGCGTTGTGTGCTTGTAGATCTGCTGTTTTCACTAGTTTTGTGCGACAGTCTTGTATGATGAAGCAGTAGGGCTTTGCTTTACCAAAAGACATAAACATTTGAAACTTGTAGATACAAGGTTTCTGCCCGACAGTGACGATATTCTATTGATTATGTTGCAAGGAAAACATTGAGATAATAGCCATTTTGGTTAGAACTGACTGAAATAACTTTGTACTTCAAGTTTAAAATGATAAAGTGTCCAAATAAATTCCAAATATTATCAAATGATCTCGCGGCACCCCTGGACTGCCGTCGCGGCACCCCAGGGTGCCCCGTCACCCACTTTGAAAACCCCTGCAGTAGACAGTCAGTGACATACATGGGGCATGCATGCATTATGAGGTACGTACGGCTTGTTGATGCAGCGTGTTGAACGTGTTATGCAGTGGTTCTCAACCTTTTCAAGCCGTGACCCCCAAAATAATCAGATTTTAACTGGGGACCCCCCACCCTGACGAGCACTAAGAGTTGAGGCATTACATTTTGTAACACGGTTTTATTTCTGCGTCTAATATTTGACAATTGTTTGTCAGTGTTTAATTTATAATTTTAGAGGTATTAAAGTGCTTAAATTAAATGTGCAGGTACCCTGTATACACTTAATAAACGTTATGTTGGTTTCTTTACTGTTGAGTGCGAAAACAATGTTGCACATTAAGTTAATCATCTGGGGATGATGGGTTTTAATGGGTTAAATTAAACTAACACTCAAGCCGATGTATTACCTTACAGTAGTATTACATAAACATCGCTTGAAACAAACCCCAACAACATAGAATTTAACCAATGATGTGAAGCAGCTATTCAGGTACGCAACTCAACGCAGCGATCCAAAAACATATACTCACGCTTATAGATATTTATGCTCAATACGTATATTTATTTAAGTCTGCGTACTGTAAGTGCTGGCTGACTGAGCAGCCCTACTAATAGGAACAGACCTCATTTATACACATTTGCTGCGTGAGGACATGTTGACCAGAGAGGTCTGTCTTCATTGTGATGTTTGTGCCGCTGGTTTTGAGTAATACTCCGGTTCTGTTCTAGTGATGCTCACATTACTGCAGTGCTGCATTTTAAACCGTCGAGTCAGATTTCATTTACCAGCTCTTTCATCTGTTTTAACTCAGCGAGGCAATGATATTGCACTCGCTGTGTGTGTGTGCGTGCATGCGCGTGTGTGCATGTGTTTGCGCATGTCTGTCTGTGTGTGTATTTGTACTGTATTGTCGGTGATAATGTGCCTGTGAGTTTGCGTGCATGCACTGTATTTGTGTGGGCCTCTGCGGGCGTATACCGTGTTGTTTATTCGGGTTCACGTTTCGGCGGTGCACCCTGTTGTGTGTGTGTGTGTGTGTGTGTGCGCGTGTGTGTGTGTGTGTGTGTGTGTGTGTGGCTCCCAACCTGGAGCTATTATGCGGAGACAGCAGGTATAATATCTGCAAAGCTTTGCCGCTGTGCAGGATAAGTAATGGCCTCAAGACGTCACCTTTATCTGCAGCCACACTCCTGCAGCTGGGGCGGAATCCTGCGCCCTGCACTCCCACCATGACACACAGGTGTGGCATTGTGTGTGTGTGTGTGTACGCACATGTGCACGTGTGTTGATGCATGTGTGTGTTTATTCCCGTGTTTATTTCTGGGTGTGCAATCTGTGCATGGATGTGTTGCATGTTCTCTCTTCTGTGTTAATGTGGCGTGATACGTGCATGTGCAAGTATGTCTGTTTCTGTGCGTGCTTGCGTGTGCGTGTCTCTGTTTTATCCCCCGCCTCCTCCCTCTTCACACTCGCACGCACGCGCGTGCAGACACACACACGCACGCACACGCGCACACACAGAGCAGTGGTTATGAGAAAGGCAGATAGGGCCCAGACTGACACATTCATTTCCTTAACGGCCATGTGGATGCAGCGATGCCGGTGCCTTTTTAAGCAGCTTTAGCTGTAATATCCCCTACAGACGTCAACACTGGGTGAGCACAGAGCCTGGGTGCCACCGGGGCCATCCCATCACGCTCTGAGAGAGAGAGAGAGAGAGAGAGAGAGGGGGAGAGGGAGAGGGAGAGAGGGAGAGAGCGTGAGCTATGGAATGGGAGAGATAGGAGAGAGAGAGAGAGTGGAGTTGAGAGGGAGCTTTGGACAGAGAAGGCAAATGACGTGAGAGAGAGAGAGAGAGAGCGAGAGAGGGAGAGCGAGAGAGAGGGAGAGAGGGAGAGAGAGAGAGAGAGAGAGAGAGAGAGAGAGAGAGAGACGGGGAGGACGAGGCATGCAGAATGGCGTGAGGGTGATAGAGCGAGGGGAAGAATTGAAACAAGGCGGAGGAGGAGAGAGAGAGAGAGGGAGAGAGAGAGAGAGAGAGAGAGAGAGAGAGGGGTGGCAAGACAAAGGGGAAACAGGGAGAGAGAGAGAGTGGGAGTGAGTGAGTTCCGTGGGCCCGTGCAGGCACCATGGGAGGTTCAGCCCAATCATTTATAAAAGGTAAATGCTGTCAGGATGCGGGGCGTTTAAAGGCGCTGCGCTGCAGGTGTGATTTATGCTCTCGCCGCGCGGCTATAAATCACCCTGCCTTTGTTTCCTACAGGCTGCTGCTGCCACTACCGCTACGGCCGCGTCAAGACACAGCCGTCCCTGCCTCGTGCACACACACACACGCACACACACGCGCGCACATGCACAGACACACGCCGCCATAAAGATAGTGTGCAGAAGCAGGAAGAGAGGGATGGATGGGTGGGTGGGTGGATGGGAAATGGGTGACTGGCTGGAGAGTATATTGTCGTTGTCGGCTGGAAACCTTGTTCGTTTTGTATTTATCATTTAAAAAAATGATTTAAAATAGTGAAAATAGCCGATCTACAAGCACACACGTTGTGTGCTTGAAGATCTGCTATTTTCACCAGTCTCGCTCGATCAGTCTTGTATGACGAAGCAGGGCTTTACTTTACGAAAAAAATAATAATAATGATTTGAAACTTGGAGATACAAGGTTTCTGCCCGGCAGTGACGATATCAATACGATGTGTTGAGTGCAAGAAGGATGCATGGCACCTGATACGTGTGTGTGTGCGCGCACAAATGCCTGTTTACAGTGGTGGTGGAGAAGTCCACTCCATCAGGATGCAGAATGTAATGCATCACGGTTATTTCAAATGCTTTTAAATGATATTAATGAGACAGCTGGGATAGCTGTCTCCCAAAATGATAAAAGAGATGCATAAAGAAAACGTCTCAATTCATGATTTCGTCAAGAGATGCTCCGTTGACAACAAAGATTGAAATGGAATGTTATGTTATTTTGAACTTCTGTTGCACCCAACATGATGGATTGACATTTAAATTAAGTGACTGCCGTTTTGAACAAGAAACAATTCCTGCATGTCCCCAGTGAAACATGCAATCTCTGATAGAAGAGACAGCCTGTCTTTTGCCACTGACCAGGGACGTGCAGAGAATGTTAGAGAGGCAGGGGCTGAAATTTCTAAAAGGGCCTTTTGGTGGAAACATCGAAAATAGCAGACCTCCAAGCTCACAACGCGTTGTGAGCTTGGAGGTCGGCTATTTTCGGTGCTTGATACCACACTGAACTAAGCATAATCAAGTGAATACTGGAGATGTGACATAACGGCATGGATTTCTACACAAAGAGTGCAATTCCTTCAACATATTATGCTGCATTCAAGTTCAGGAGAGTTTGGACAAGACAATTCTCTTGAACGCTGCATGCCTTTGGGTATGGCATGGAAAAAGGGCTTTTGCATTTCTTTCACCACAGTAAAAACTGCATTCATGGTCTGGAGAGGGCACTTTTTACAGACGGATAAAAGGGCAGGGGCTCAAGCCCCCTTTGATGTCTATGTGTGCACGTGCCTGCCACTGACATTGTGAACAAAGACACTCTTGCCAAGTCCCTCAAGGACACTACAGATTAGCTTCTTCGACCTCTCACCTCTAGTTTTGGGTGGAGAGCCCTCATGGCCATAAAGACCGGACTGTTACAGTATGTATAGTAAAAATCATTCTTAATTAGGGTGGATGTTAACAGGCCTTGTTGTATTCCCCCCTACCCAAAGTACAATATGTCATTATGTTTGACTGCCCATGTGGACGAATCTGTTTCTTTTCACCGTAACAATGCATTCATAGGCTGCACAATCAATTCCCTGTTGTGCAATCACGTCCCTGCGGGATAACGCAGCACTTCTCAGCAGTTATCACTGCTGAGCCTCAATCACAGAGCAGGGTTTATATGCATAGCGCGGAAGACATAGGCGGTATTGATACGATCGAGCGAGTGGGAGGAAATGGCGTTCCTAGCGAGGTCACAAGTCTCTTGTCATGCATATGTCGGTCACATTGTTAGCATTCTCCAGTTAGCGCGGATAAAGGTCTTTCCTCTCTGTAAAACACCCACTTTTCTTTCTTTCTTCTTTTTTTCTTTTTTTTTGATGGTGGACGAAATGTGACCTGTTCCCCGCTACGTGGCCCAACGTGGAGTCGAGTGAGAAATCCTGATGTTGGGGTCAAAGATTAAGACTCTTGGTAATGGAGCACAAAGTGATATTTGCCGGGCGGAAAGTCCAAAAACGTCACGATGCAATGCATTGTGAGCTTATAGGTCAGCTATTGTCGCATAACACTCTTGTACAATGAAGTAGGGCATGGGATCTTCAACAGGGGGTCCGGGACCCCTAGGGGTTACTACAGGGGGTCCTCCAAATCTTTGTGTGATGGAAACCTTTTTTCTCCTTATATTAACCACTTGAACCCTAGCATCCATATTCTGAGAACTTTCGCCAAAAATAGCAGATCTTGTAGATCTTGTAGCTTGTAGATCGGCTATTTTCAGCAAAGAGCTTTGGTGTAGAGGGGAAAAAGAGCAGAGAACTAAGTACAGAGTGAAAGGTCAAGTTTATTAAGTATTGACGGTTCAAGTGGTTAAATATCTGAAAACACAAATTGACATGAATCCAAAATACACTGACGATTGTGCTGTCAAACAATGAAACTATATGGAATCTATGAAAAGGTTGTGGAGGTCCCTGCTTCATCTCTCTCAACTAAGGGGTCCTTGGCCTGAAAACATTGAAGACCCCTGAAGTAGGGTATTCATTTACCAATAGAAACCATACACATTTGAAAGATACAATGTTTCTGCCCGAGAGCAACGATTATAAAGATATTCATACATGAACGAACATATATAGTACCAACACACACAACACAATGCACATGCACGCATGCACACATCCAACAGCCAATGCTTCAGCGTTTTAATCACATCAGCTCAGGGTCATGCATGCACACTGGTGACCTGGAAGCACGTAGCTAGCGGGTATGATGTGTGTTGGAAAACAATAGCCTGGTTACGGTAATTAGCTCATTTTTATACCAGTAATCGCTTACCAGTGATAGTGAGTGCTGGGTCACTGTGCTGGCTCATCCCATGTTTTTGATCCTTTGTCCTACTTGTTCTTTCCTTCCTTTAGATGAGGGGTCTGCAATGTTTTCAGGCCAAGGACCCCTTAGTTGAGAGAGAGATGAAGCAGGGACCCTCACAACCTTTTCATAGATTCCATATAGTTTCTTTGTTTGGCAGCACAATCATCAGCGTATTTTGGATTCATGTACATTTTTGTTTTAAAATATAACCACTCGAACCGTCAATACTTAATAAACTTGACCTTTCACTTTGTACTTTATTATTATCATTATTGTACTACAATAATGTTGGACGTGGGGCAGTGTCTGTATTTTTTTGTGACAGTGAATTCTGTGTGGGATAAACGTTAAAGAAAATCCTACATTGAGCCTTTGGACTACTGAGGCTCATTTCATGTACTGTACTGTCTTTATGTTTGAGGCTTGCTCCTTATCATGCATTTCAACACCTCTCTCTGTCATCTTTCCTGTCACTGTTCACTGCAGTGCCCAGTTGAGCAGAAACATTGTCCTAAAAAAGAAAAAAAAATCCATGTACTCCTGCAAACGCAAAGGCAGCGGAGCATCACACTATCATCCTCCTCACACATGAAAAGTGTGTTATATGCTGCTAGGTGTTACTCACAACAACAGAAACCTGATTGCATTTCATAAAGCAGCCAACATCGCTCACTGCTCGGTGCATAATGTAAGAGTATAAATCATTTTCGAGTAGGCACTCTTTCTGTGCATATAAGGGGTGGTGGGAGGAGGGGGGGACGGACGGCAAAATGGAGCTGTAACATGCAGGGAATACGTACAAGCTGACCTGAATGGCTGCCGGTATTCTGATTTCCCCCAGGAGCTCCTCTCTGGCCCGCGCCGATGTTTTTAGATTCCAGAGGGAGGCCATTAATGCACAGCCTGTCGACCTGATCCATATGTATGGCTGGCTGTTCTGTCCTGTTCTTCAGCTCCTGCATGCCTGCCTGCCTGCATGCCTGCCTGCCTGCCTGCATGGTACCTTGCCTGCCGTCCTGCCCGCCTGTAGGGATGGGACGATACGCGATATTATCGTTTATCGTGATAAAAAACACTCACGATAATCATATCGTGGAGATTGAATGTATCGTGATATCGTCCTACGTCATGCACTGGGATCAATTCACCTTTTATATGCCGAGCTGCATATCCGGTACCACTTAAACCCTCTAGAATTGGTAAAAGGTACTTATAATTATCCATCTATCCATCCATCCATCCATCCATCTTCAACCGCTTATCCGGAATCGGGTCGCGGGGGTAACAGTTCCAACTGAGACTTCCAGATTTCCTTATCCCGCAACTTCCTCCACTCCCTCAGGAGGCGTTCCCAAGCCAGTTTGGAGATGTAATCCTTCCACCTGGTCTTTGGTCTGCCACGGGGTCTCCTCCCAGTGGGTCGTGCATCGAGGACCTTCCTAGGAAGGCGCTCAGGGGGCATCCGTACTAGATGCCCGAACCACTTAAGCTGACCCCTTTCCAAGTGTAGGAGCAGCGGTTCTACTCCAAGTCCCTCTGGGGTGACTGAACTTCTCACCCTATCTCTAAGGGAGATACCAGCCACCCGTCTGAGGAAACCCATTTCGGCCGCTTGCACCCGCGACCCTATACTTGATAGTCTTTTTTTTCACTCTCCATCAAATGTCTTTGCCAAAAAATAGCCGATCTACAAGCTCACAACGCGTCTCAACCGCCCCAGGATAATGGATTTTGATTATCGCGATAATATCGTATATTGCGATTTCTTTTGTCACAATCAATCGTGATATGGAATTTTCATATCGTCCCATCCCTGCCCAGCCTGTCTGTCTCATGAAGGCCTGCTGGGGCCCGCGTTGGTTCGTCATCCGTGGAGCTGGGTAATAGAAGGGGCAGACACGGCCATGCTGGACCGACAAAGGACATGGCGGGACGGTTTTTACAAGGTGATTATTCAGACCATGCATCTGGATGTCTGAGCGGGAGCTAATAGGCTCTGTTTGCAGATGGAGGGAGGATGGCGAGCGGGTTTCCGCCTCCTCACTCCGAGGCCCGCTCGCTCGCCGAGGCTTATCAGCAGGGCTGTGTCTGATTATAAAGTGCCTGCGCTGCCAGTCACAAAGAAGCAGGCCGTTCACCCTGTTCGCTCACCTCAGGAGAGACCCTGAGGAGGAGGATGGGATGGAAATGTGTGTTAATGTATTTTTTTTTCTTCCCAGGAGCAGTTATCCCCACCTTGTCAGGTGATTGTTGTTCATTGGTTGTGGCTCTTACCAGGGGAGTCAAACTTAAGGGGAGGGGGGAAGTGGGACTGAGTTACTAGGGCCCAAGGTGCAGGGGCCCTAGTAACTTTAGCTATTGAAAAATAGCAGATCTACAAGCTCACAGCGCGGCACCGAGTGCCGCGCTGCGAGCTTGTAGATCTGCTATTTTTGAAAAGTCGTGGAAATGTGTGAAAATCTTTGAATATATGTATTTTTTTAAGCAAACATTTGTAACTCAAATTTTGCTTCTGGGGGGGTCCCTGGAACTAAATATTTTGAGATGGGGGTCCGTGGCCAAATACATATCATCTTGGGGGTCCTTCACATGAAAAAGTTTGAGCACCACTGACATGGAAACATAGGTTTCTTGCACACATTTTCAAGATTTTTTCAAAAATAGCAGATATACAAGCTTGCAGCGCTGTGAGCTTGTATAACATTCATGGGGGGCCCGCAGTGAATCCTTGTACCCAGGGCCCAGAATTTGGAGTGACGCCCCTGGCTCCTACTCCCCCCTTTTCTCCTCCCAATCCCTCTTTACCGTGTCCTCTCCTGTCTCCAGTACCACTGGATCTGACCTGGAGGCGACCATGGCGTATTTGGGCCTGACATCAATTTAATGGTCACGTTCACTTGTGGCTCCACAGTGGCTAATTGGATGGCGCATGCAAGAGCGTGGTTGAATGATGTCTAGACGGTTTAATTGACAACTCATCATCTCAGGAAGGCTATTGGAACGCCGTTATATCCTTACATGGAGAGTGAAGACATGAGTGCAAATGTGGTTTCAAAGAGAAACGCATCGTTCCATGAATGTAAAAAGGATTTAAAAAACACAGCTCACGTATTAGGAGGGCAGTATGAGTCACCAGAGCCAAGGACGGGTGTTTTTCGATGAATCTATCCTGGTTAAAATGGAGTTTGAAGTTACAATGGGTTTGTATAGGAAGACGGCGTGTCTGATAAAATTAATCTCAAATATCTAAATACTGAATCTAGCAACTTAAAAACTGTCCCGGGATGATAAAATGACCCAAAGCTTTTTTTTTATTAAGTGAAATATCCCTTTAACACATGGGAAGCCAAGGTTTAGAATTCTAACATTTCTAGCTGTTGCTGCTGCCGTCGTTCACTTACTCTTTAATTTTGAAGAGCCTCGGAAGCTTCGTGCATGTGCACGTGAGTGTCCACTGACGATTGAGGAAGAAGATCCATTTGTTTACTAAAATCCAAACTGGGGCCGACCATCGCGGTAAAGTGTCGCCGTGAAAACAGGCAGATATCTGCTTCCCTGGCGTTCTTTGCACCTTATTCATAGATAAAGCTGTTTTTATGTTTCAGCCTAGAATGGAAGTGTATGTAGCCTAGATCCTCCATTTTGTTTCTCTGCGAGCCACGGTATGACGTATGGACCAGGGTCTTTCACAGGGTACACAGAACGGATGCAGCTGCATGTAACCCTTTGTCTCGTCTCTCAACGAGATGACTAATTTTTGGCACAGCGACCTCCAGTGGCCGTATCTCGTTACTGAACGAGTTTGGCTCCCAAGTTGTTAATGACCTTGACATGGCTTCATTGACACCATTCATTCAAAACAGACCCTTGGTTTCAACTTGAATCTGTCTTGCCTAAAATGCTTTTTGCAATTTAGATTTCTTTGTGCCAACCGTCGGTTGGAATATTAAAGACTGCCTCCATTATTTGACATGTTTTGGATTCACTGCGTCTCTCTCTCTCTCTCTCTCCCTCTTTCTGTCTCTCAAATCAGAACCCATATTGGGAGCCATTCTGGCCTGCGCTGATATTAAATATTAATAACGCCAGACCATAAACTAGAGTGGAAGTGAGCTGTGCTGTCCAGCGATAGCGGACTTCCTTCCTATGGCTGCTGCTCCCTCATCGTCTCCATTTAGCTCCCTGCATGACTCCATGTCATTTTCTGGAACAAATTCTGAGCCCAACTAATGTCACAATACATCCCGTCACATTAGGGCACGCGGCAGGGCCGGGGAGGACGCGGGAGGGAGGCAGGGTCAGCAGATAGCCTTTTGAAACCAAGCAGAAAATTTAATTACGACCCTTTGCTGTGTGTGTGTGTGTGCGCGCGCGCGCGTGTGTGTGTGTGTGTGTGTGTGCGCTCGTGCGCGTGCATGTGGGAGGGGGTTGATTGTTTATGGAATGAAATAATTGTCTGCCACAGCGTGGCTGAAAATGCCCAATGAAACAATGCACTGGAAATTATGTAAAGCTATTCAGACAACCTGAAGTTAGATTTATTTTATTTATTTTTTACTAGGAATAGTCACTACTTAGTTATATTATAATATAATAATACTAATTAATACGGCTACTACTACAAACACAATAATGAATGTGATCTTTTGGATATCAGACCGGTGGTTATTTATTTCATCTGCTTAATGTTTTCATTGTCTGTTTGTGCCGTGCTGAATTAAATTCAGTGTGCACAAACAAAGAGGAAGAAATGTGCTTTTAAAACAAGCTCTCTTTTTTTCTTCTCTTTTTCAAATAGAGGTATTGTACAGTAAGCTTGGATTGTTGCCATGAAGGTTAGCGAAGTAAGATTTGAAACAGTGAGAGACAGTGTTACACTGAGAGGAGCTATTATGATAAGTTCTATATTTGCATGCACGCCATTGGAAAGAAATGGGGACATTTCTTTTACCAACTTTTATTCTTTTCTACTTTTTACTCAAAGGTCATGCAGCTGTGTAGGTATAATTGAAACACAGCCTAAAACTGCTTTCCTTTGATGAAGCACTTCTGAATGGCCTTCAAATGTTTCACTGATTCACTGAATATCCTTCAGATACAACACCGTAGGAACTCAATATTCTTATCATACCGTAGTGCATGAATAAAGGAATATATTGGCCTTCAAGAAAATGTTTTATAAGTGCTTGAACATAAGCATCCAGGATTGATCGATTGGTTATTTTTATTAGACAAAAATGGAGTACAAGTATAGTCAATACAATTGAAATGTAGTACAGTACAAGTACAGTTAAACACCCTGCCTAAAAGGAACATCCCAATAAGACTTTTTACGGTCTTTTTTTACGTTGGAAGCCCTCGGTATTTAATTCATGACAACTTGTCAGACTAAACAGATTCTGTCAATTTCGCTACAGACTAAAAATATTAGAAATATTCCGTCCGTGACTGATTATAAATACTTGGAATTTAATGAGCTGGTGAGCTTTTCAAATTTGGTACACAGTATGCCATACTAAGCTATTGTCGACTAGCCCATTTAGGCCTAGAATTATTGAATGCTTTAACCAGTGAAAAATAGAAGATATACAAGCTCACAGCGCGGCACCGAGTGCCGCGCTGCGAGCTTGTAGATCTGCTATTTTTGAAAAAGTCGTGAAAATGTGTGCAAATCTTTGAATATATGTATTTTCAAAGCGAACGTTTGTAACTCAAATTTTGCTTCTGGGTGGTCCCTGGAACTAGATGTTTTGAAATGGGGGTCTGTGGCCAAATAAATATCATTTTGGGAGTCCTTCACATGAAAAGGTTTGAGAACCACTGACATAGTAGTCTCTCAAGAACAGACTAACTGTGCTCCAGTTAAGTGAAAAGGACCTTTTCTTTGACGATGGCTGGCCAGATTGCTGACATATAGAAACATAGGTTTTTCCAAAAATCTTAGAAGGATTCAAAAGACACTTATAGAATCGGGTCAAAATTCTAATTTTCATGATTTTTCCAAAATAGCAGATCTACAAGCTCGCAGCGCGGCACTCGGTGCCGCGCTGTGAGCTTGTATATCTGCTATTTTTCAATAGTTAAAGCATAAAATATTGCGTCATAATGTGTTCAGGCCTAAATGGGCTAGCACCCGCCCTTAGCAGACACGATTAATAGAAATAATTAATTAGCAGTAGACTTAATTTGCTTGTCTCCTATCTTCAAACGATTGCATTTTTAATATATTGGTCTCATACTGTCTTTCGCTCCATTTTCTTCCACCGTAGGCCAAGAAAATAGGATCCCATTTGCTTGGTTTGATTTCCTTTTCGCCGAGGGTCCATAAAGCATAACGGAAAGATGCCAGTGAATTACGGAGAAATGTGAGCCAGTGGCGTCAGTTCAGAAAAAGCTAAGGTATGGCAACAGGCATGATACATTTATTTTGAGAATTACATTCTATTTTTTCCCCCCGTTTCTACGGTTTCTTGGGCTGGATATGGCAGCCTGGAACGGTTGTTCAAGTGCAGCTAAACTTGGCATGTTAGTAAACGTGCCACAATTAACAATAATGCACCTGTGCAGCTGACCTGCGGAACCTGGGAATATACCATTTTGTCAAGATGGGGAGAATACAAGTGTGGACAATATAATTAATACCTTGATAAAGTGACCATTTTGTAAAATTTAGCATTTGTAGTTATTTTACTGTAATTTAACAACATAATAACCAGAACAGATAGACAAAGACAAAGAGACATTCGTGGATTTATATTTAAAAGTAACTTATTTTCCCCCCTGGACCCAGGGTATGGCAGCTGCATACCCCTGCCATACCCAATTGACGCCCCTGATGTGAGCAGAGAGCTTCTGTTCAAGTTTCTTTCGAAAAAACAAGTACAATAACTTCTCAGCCCACCCGTTTTTCTTCACAGAACAGGCAGGCACGATATAAGAGTGATGATGTCTAGATGGAGGTGTTGAATTCTCGTGCCTCGTGGTCTCCGGTGAATCATGCTGTCAGACTTTCATTAACGGCAGCTGTGAGCCAGAGTGTGTGCAAAAAGCTCTGTAATATGTTTACCTCACAGCAGTGTTGATTTTGTCGACTAAAACTATGACGAAAAATGATTGTCGACTACGTTTTTTTCACTGACGAAAACGAAATAAAAAACTATACAAAAACTAAAATATGATGACTAAAACTAAGACTAAATATATTGACAATTTCGTCAACAAAATAAAAACTAGACTAAAACGTTAGGGAGGAGGGACTAGTGGAGAAAACAGTCATTTTATGTTTGGTTGCTCTCAGGCTGCGACGCGTTGTGAGCTTGTAGATTGGCTATTTTCAGCACGCAACCAAGTGTAAAATCAGTCATTACGATGCCATCAAGGCCTGCCAAAATACATCTTATGATATTTAGTCGACTAAAATGAGACTAAAACTAAAACTGTTCGGGTGACTAAATTATGACTAAAACTAAAAGACATAATTTGCTGTCAAAAACAACACTGCCTCACAGACACTGCCTCACCAAGCTAATATACATGGATACATCGTGAAACCCTCCACACTTGTTCATCCATTTGTAGCGCTGGCGTTTATTCTGCACGCTTTTGATGACGTGAAACATCATTTCACGACGTCATGGTTTCAACATGACTCAACATTTTCGCGCAGTAATACACCGAAGACATGGTCTTTTTTTGCCACACTATATTGTCACTGTCGGGCAGAAACCTCGTATCTCCAAGTTTCAAATTTGCTTGTCGATCGGCTGTTTTCACTAGTTTAAATCATTATTAAATTATAAATACAAAACAAACTGTTTTGGACATAGGAAGGTTTCCACCAGACAACGACGATATTATATATTGATCTCCTCACATCGGAACAGTGCGATTTGGCTTGAACATTTCCCAGGTTTCCCTTTATACGAACACGCGATTTTACTGTATAGCTACTCTTATCTTCACTATCATCATTGCCAACCCCAACTCTAAAACCTCATATATAGCAAATAGGACTTTTAACCGGATACTATGTCTATACGCACAGGGAGCTATCATCCCTGGTTTAAAAACAAAGAGAATCATCAGGGTTGTGTCTGCCTGGGCTGCAGCTGGAGTGGGTTGGAGGGGGTGGGGGGGACGACCAAATTACAGCCCCAGTGTCTGGTTAGAGACCGAGAAGGAAATAGATGGGTGTAGATATAATGGTGATGGCCCCTGGGTGCTACTCCTGTGAGGGAGAAAGGGGAGATTAGAGTGGAGGTGTGAGCTAGCAGTGCGATTACATTTTCCCTCTTTTTTAATGGATAAAAGTGTTGTTTTTTTTCTCCCTCGCTCACTCCCACTGTTCCGCTACTGTTTCGCGCTGTTCCGTCACTCTCTCTCTCTCTCTCTCTCTCTCTCTCTCTCTCTCTCTCTCTCTCTCTCTCTAGGCCCTTTGTTTCTATGCAGGCGCACATGTGCACAGACTCACTCACGCACGCACGCACGCACGCACGCACGCACGCACGCACGCACGCACGCACGCACGCACGCACGCACACACACACACACACACACACACACACACAAACATACATATCGTCGTTGTCGGGTGGAAACCTTGTATGTCCAAAACCGTTGCTTTTGCATTTATCATTTTAAAAATGATTCAAACTAGTGAAAACAGCCGATCTACAAGCACACAACGCCTCGCGGCGCGAGGCGTTGTGTGCTTGTAGATCTGCTGTTTTCACTACTTTTGTGCGACGGCCTCGTACGATGAAGCAGGGCATTACTTCGCGAAAGAACGTACAAATTCGAAACTTGGAGATACGAGGTTTCCGCCCGACAACGACGATATGCACACAACTCTCTCTCTCTCTCTCTCTCTCTCTCTCTGTCACCCTCTCTCTCTCCGTCCTCCCTCACTTGATCCTTACACCTACGTGCTACAGATGGTTTCATTTTATAAGAGATAAAAACCACATTTGGTGGAACTGATTAAACAGAGGGAACAAGATCCCCCCATCTGCCATTTATTCCAATCCCAAATTGCCTGGGCAGATGCTGACATCTTTGGAGATGATTGATTCACCCCTGTCCTGACCAGCGAGGAGAGGAGAGGAGGGGAGAGGAGGGGAGGAGGAGAGAGGAGGGTGCTCTCCATGCCATGGCTCTCACTGCATTGTCACCTCACCAGCAGGGGCGTCACAAGGGGGGGTTAAAGTGGGACTGATAATATATTGGAAAAATAGCAGATCTACAAGCTCACAGCGCGGCACCGAGTGCCGCGCTGCGAGCTTGTAGATCTGCTATTTTTGAAAAGTCGTGAAAATGTGTGCAAATCTTTGAATGTATGTATTTTTTAAGCGAACATTTGTAACTAAAATTTTGCTTCTGGGGGGTCCCTGGAACTAAATATTTTGAGATGGTGGTCCGTGGCCAAATACATATAATTTTGGGGGTCCCTTCACATGAAAAGGTTTGAGCACCACTGACATAGAAACATAGGTTTTTCAAAAAACCTTCACGATTTCTCAAAAATAGCAGATCTACAAGCTCGCAGCGCGGCACTCGGTGCCGCGCTGCGAGCTTGTACATCTGCTATTTTTCAATAGTTAAAGCACAGAATTAACGCAGTGAATCCTTGTACCCTGCAGGGCCCAGCATTTGGTGCGACACCCCTGCATGTCACCTCACCAGGGATGCAGCCTCCATCCCCCCATCCTCCATCCTTTGGCCCAATGCTGCAATCAGCACAGCGTCTGATTGGACATGGGCAGGTGAGTGCAGGACACTTTAATCACGAGGCCACTGCATGCCAGTTAATTCCCTCCGTGTGTGTGTGTGTGTGTGTGTGTGTGTGTGTGTGTGTGTGTGTGTGTGTGTGTGTGTGTGTGTGTGTGTGTGTGTGTGTGTGTGTGTGTGTGTGTGTGTGTGTGTGTGTGTGTGTGCATGCACGACGAATGCACAAATTACTGTAAAGCCTGAGTTATATTTCGTTGTACTCCGGTGTCGTGCACCGAAAATAGCCGATCTGCAAGTTCCAAAACGCTGTGAGGCGTTGTTGATTGGCTCTCCACGCTGTGCACCTACAGTAAGTATAAATCTGGAATACGAAGGTAGCGTCAAAGTGTATCGTCGTTGTCGGGTGAAAACCTTGTATGTCCAAAACCCTTGGGTTTGTATTTATCATTTTAAAAATGATTCAAACTAGTGAAAACAGCAGATCTACAAGCACACAACGCCTCACGGTGAGAGGCGTTGTGTGCTTGTAGATCGGCTGTTTTCACTACTTTTGTGCGACGGTCTTGTATGATGAAGCAGGGCTTTACTTTGCGAAAGAACGTACAAATCTGAAACTTGGAGATACGAGGTTTCCGCCCGGCAACAACGGTATGTGTGTGTTACGAAGAGATGTCTCTCTGTTCCAGAAACCTGGTGTAACGTACGTACAGCAGAGATTTGCTGACTCGTTTGATCAGTAATTGTTTACAGTAATTATCATCAGGCTGGAACTCGATGCCGGCCAATTATTGCAACCTTTGATCATCCAATCAGGCCCATTTTCTGCCGCGTTAAAAAGAAAGGTCTTGCACAATAGCTTGCTGCTCTGCCACATCTACACAAACACAACATTTTGACCACAGGTTTGGCTTTTGTCACATGAATTAATTATTGGGTTGACATGATCTCATTGCAAGAGAATAATGCAATGCCTTAAAATAATGTGCCGTAAAGTTTCTATATACACCCGATTCAGGTACTTACCTGAATCGGGTGTAGAGGTAAAAAAAGATCAGACCAAGTACAGAGTGAAAGGTCAATTTAAAAGTAGCCTACCAATAGATTACAAGAGACAACATACTGTACCTGAAGAAAAAACAAAAAGATATCACAAAGAAACATACAAAGAGATCAGCTATTTTTGTCTGTTTCTGTCTATTTTCAATCAATCTGGGAACCCATCGTCAAAGAAAAGGGGAAAAACGGCACCCTCTCTGTTACAACTTATACCGTGGCATCCCTATTCCGAGGAGAACTTTAGCCAAAAATAGCAGATCTACAAGCTCTCAACACCTTGCACTGCGAGGCGTTGAGAGCTTGTAGATCGGCTATTTTCAGCAAACAGGTTTGGTGTAGAGGTAAAAAAAGATCAGACCAAGTACAGAGTGAAAGGTCAAGTTTACAAAATATAAACGATTTAAGTGGTCAAAATGTCTGCAAATAAACATTAACATGAATCCTGACTGAGGACAGTGCTGTCAAACAAGTCTATCTCTGAAATCGATGAGAATCTCCATCACACATTTATACAATATGTAGAGGGGGTCCCTGCTTCATCTCTCTCTCTCTGCTAAGGATTCCTTGGCCTGAAAATGTTGAAGACCCCTGCCTTAGCATCAGAATCTGACATTTTCAATATGCAACACCTATGAATCAGGCTTAAGTGGTTAAGAATATTCTGGTTTTGGCTTCCCTCTATGGATGGTGCAGAAGTAGGAACTAGGGCTGCTGTTGTGGTCGTGTTCCCCATACCTCTGAGGCGACGTGGTATGGCGAGGGTGCATTAAGAATACCAATGGGCCAGCGTGTGATAATATATTCAACCCAACCTCCATCTAATCAACATTTATGGTGTCCTGCCTGTAGAATTACACTGCCCTCCACTAAATCGCCTCTGCATCATCACTTGTAAACACTCAAGCATTTTAAGATGGAAAACTCTTCCCCGCAAAGTGCCATCAAAG
This sequence comes from Nannobrachium achirus, assembly GCF_963921795.1. Taxonomy (NCBI): domain Eukaryota; kingdom Metazoa; phylum Chordata; class Actinopteri; order Myctophiformes; family Myctophidae; genus Nannobrachium; species Nannobrachium achirus. Next base: position 24,919,685 of record NC_137827.1, read on the forward strand.
CCAGCGGCGTGTGAGTCGGAGTGTAGTGCTGGACGGACGCGCGGTATAGTCCCATAAAAACTGCTGAGCTGGGCTCCTCATTGCAATCAGGCAGCGGTCTCAGCTCATATACTTGTTTGATGATAACTGAAGATGGAGCGAGCGAGAGCGACCGAGCTCTCCGAGGCACCGCAGTGATAATTTAGCCCGGGGAGGGGGTGTGAATCACGGTGCAGGGGCAGGGAGCACGGCGGGGGGGCCGTGAGGCGGGGGGGTGGGGTCTGGGCGGTGGGTGGGTGGATGAATCATAAGGGGCCGGTGGGGGGCAGGGAAGACGGAGAAGAGGGCTGGAGTCCCCGGGGGACTCAGATCCATCAGACAGAGCTGCTGCGGCCTCGACTGCCTCATCGACCCCGCAGGTCTGCACGGCTCCTGCCCCCGCCATCTTTTCTCTCTCATCGCCCTCGCCCCGTCCGTCCCTCCATCTTTGCTCTCTCATCTTCAGGGACGTGCAGAGAATGTTAGAGAGGCAGGGGCTGGAATTTCCAAAAGGGCCTATTGGTGGAAGCACCGAAAATAGCAGACCTCCAAGCTCACAACGCGTCGCGTTGCGACGCGTTGTGAGCTTGGAGGTCGGCTATTTTCTGTGTGTGCACCCACACTGAACACTATTGAAAAATAGCAGATAAGCTCACAGCGAGCTTGTATATCTTCTATTTTTATCTTCTATTTTTCAATAGTTAAAGCATAACCAAGTCAATAATGGCATGAATTTCTACACAGAGAGGGCAATTCTTTCAACATAAGATACTGCATTCAAGTTCTGGAGAGTTTGGACAAGGCAATTTTCTTGAATGCTGCCTTCAGGTATGGCATGGAAAGAGGGGGCATTTGCATTTCTTTCACCATAGTAAAAACTACATTCATGGTGTGTAGAGGGCACTCTATTTAGACGGATAAAAGGGCAGGGGCTCAAGCCCCCTTTGATGTCCATGTGTGCACGTGCCTGCTCATCATCTTCGCCCTGTCCAGTCCTCCATCTTTTCTCTCTCATCACCCTCGCCCCGTCCGTCCCTCCATCTTTTCTCTCTCATCTCCTTCGCCCCGTCCGTCCCTCCATCTTCTTTGTGATCCATAGCAAGCTCTCCGTCTCATTCTCGCCCCTATCCGTCTCTCTGTATTCCTCAATCTCTCTGATTCATGATTCACGTCTCCTACTGCATCTCCCCCCTCTCATCGCCGTGCCGTGTCACTCGGAGGCCACATCTCTCTCTCACACTCTCCCCCCCTCTCTCTCTCTCTCTCTCTCTCCCTCTCCCTTCCATGGCCTCGGTACTGTGTGTACTCAAGGCCTGAGAAAAATCGCAAATGAATTCCCACTCTCGAATGCATGCGCTGACCCTGTCGTCTCCGCGCTGCCCTCCATCTCTTCCCTCAGGCAGCTCATTCCACCTCTCCTCCCCTCTCTAACCTCGTCTCCTCCTTCCTTCCCAGCTCGGTGGCGTCAGTTCAGAAGAAGCTAAGGTATGGCAACATGACTGGTGTCTTGCACGCGCGCCTTCGCGCGCGTGCAAGACACCAGTCATGTTGCCATACCTTAGCAAACAGGCATGATACAGTACATTTATTTTAAGAAGTACATTCAATTTCTTCGACCGTTTCTACGGTTTCTTGGGCTGGATATGGCAGCCTGGAACGGTTGTTCAAGTGCAGCTAAACTTGGCGTGTTAGCAAACCTGCCACGATTAACAATAATGAATTGCACCTGTGCAGCTGACCTGCGTAACCTGGGAATATATCATTTTGTCAAGTGACCATTTTGTAAAAATTTGTAGTTCTGTAGTTATTTTACTGCAATTTAACAACACAATAACAAGAACAGATAGACAAAAAAAACATTCATGGATTTATATTTAAAAGTATAACTTTTATTTTCCCCCCTGGACCCTATGGCAGCTGCATACCCCTGCCATACCCAATTGACGCCCCTGTTCCCAGCTCGGATGGGATTCAGAAAAAAAAAAAAAAAAACTCAGACAGAGAAATATTGCTGAGGAGAAGAAAAAAGAAAGAAAGAAATGTAAAAAAAGACGAGTTGTTTCAGTCAGATGACCGCTATTTTGCATGACCGTGTTGAACGTGAGTAACAGTGGCGCACTCCAAAAACATGGTCCCCGACTGCCCTAGTTCTCCCGGTGTAATAATCCATTACCGGCAAACATCCGTGGCTTTTCGAGAGTTTCATCTCCCCGAGGCTTTGACTTTGGACAGGCAGAGGTTAGAGGGAAACAACCTGAAAACAACCTTATCTTCCTACACACGAATGTTTGTTAAGGCACCCCATTAAGTCTCCCCCATGAATTTGCATATTAATTGCATTTTCCCGTCTTCCTCCCCTTCCTTTAACCCATGCAGGCCTAGAATTATTTAATGCTTCAACTGTTGAGAAATAGCAGATATACAAGCTCACAGCGCGGCACCGAGTGCCGCGCTGCGAGCTTGTAGATCTGCTATTTTTGAAAAATCGTGATTTAGTCTTTGAATATATCTTTTTAAAAGCGAACATTTGCAACTCAAATATTTGCTTCTGGGGGGTCCCTGGAACAACATATTTTGAGATGGGAGGTCCGCGGCCAAATACCTGTAATTTTGGGAGTCCTTGACATGAAAAAGTTTGAGAACCACTGATTTAGAGGAAGGATTTAGAAGTCGGGTCAAAGATCGGGTCAAAGATATTCAAAGACTTGCATGCACACATTTTCACGATTTTTTTCAAAAATAGCAGATCTACAAGCTCGCAGCGCGGCACTCGGTGCCGCGCTGTGAGCTTGTATATCTGCTATTTTTCAATAGTTAAGCCATAAAACAAGGGTTAAAGTGGTTCAAATCTAACGGGCACGTGAGGGTTAAGGCTGCTGTTTATAGGTGCTCTGCGTCTTTGAGGAGACGCACGGACGTCCGCGGGGAGCTCACCTGCGCCGGGGAGGAGGACAAGAATTGAATTCCGGCAGGAAATTGCTTTAACTCGCGCGTAATCGAATTAGCACCCACACGCACCTTGACTCTCTGGGACCCGGAGGGCACGTTGTTGGGGGAGTAGTGGGATGCGGATGTGTGCGCGAAGCCGGCTGCGAAACAAACAGACACTCACACACATGCTCAGCAAACACACACAAACACAAAACCCCCGCCAGGATCAAACGCAAGGAATGCAAACGGTAACCACAATATGGTAATACAGTTAGATATTATTCTCCATCCTTCTGTCTTCCCCGTACTACATTCGTCTTACACAGGGGCGTCACAAGGGGGGGGGGGGGATGGGACTGAGTTACTAGGGCCCAAGGTGGAGGAGCCTTAATTATTTTATACTTTAGCTATTGAAAAATAGCAGATATAAGCTCACAGCGCGGCACTGAGTGCCGCGCTGCGAGCTTGTATATCTGCTAAGTCGTGAAAATGTGTGCAAATCTTTGAATACGTATGTATTTTTTTAAGCGAACATTTGTAACTCAAATTTTGCTTCTAGGGGGGTCCCTGGAACGAAATATTTTGAGATGGGGGTCCGTGGCCAAATACATATCATTTTGGGGGTCCTTCACATGAAAAAGTTGGAGCACCACTGACATAGAAAAATAGTTTTTTCAAAGATTTTTTTTCATGATTTTTCAAAAATAGCAGATCTACAAGAGCATTACAGAGCGGCACTCGGTGCCGCGCTGCGAGCTTGTATATCTGCTATTTTTCAATAGTTAAAGCACAAAGTAACGCGTAATAATGCGTTCCCACTCTAGATGGGTTAAACCCCCTTCCCCTATGAAGAACATTCATGGGGGGGCCCGGCCCGCAGTGAATCCTTGTACCCAGGGCCCAGGATTTGGTGCGACACCCCTGGACTTACTGATTCCTCTATCCCCCCCCCCCCCCCCTCCACTCCCTTTATTCTCTAAGAATTGTGTTACACCGCTTATACATCAGAGTGAGGTTTGGCAGCTTTCTCGACAAAATGTTTGAAAAGATGTGAAAGTTTTAATGACTGAGTTGAGTGGAGTGGGGGGGGGGGGGGGGGGGGGGATGTGGGATAAAGGAACAGCTGGAGATTCTGTAATGTAGTGGCTATTCTTATCTGGGAGAGGTAGGCTCAAGCTGTCTCACTTGAAAGGCGCCATTGCGGGTTTTATCCATACTTAATCCATTCGGAACGGGTACACATTATAGCGTATTATTATTTTACGTTTTAACTATCGAAAAATAGTGCCGCGCTGCGAGCTTGTAGATCTGCTATTTTAGAAAAATCGTGAACATTAGAATTTTAACCCGATTCTATAAGTGTCTTTTGAATCCTTCTAAGGTTTAAAAAAAAAAAAAAAAAACTATGTTTCTATGTCAGCAATCTGGCTAGCCATCGTCAAAGAAAAGGTCCTTTTCACTTAACTGGAGCACAGCTCTGTCTGTTCTTGAGAGACTACTATGTCAGTGGTTCTCAAACTTTTTCATGTGAAGGACTCCCAAAATGATATGTATTTGGCCACGGACCCCCATCTCAAAATATTTAGTTCCAGGGACCCCCAAGAAGCAACATTTGTGTTACAAACATTCGCTTTAAAAATACATATAGTAGTAGATTTGCACACATTTTCACGACTTTAAAAAAAATAGCAGATCTACAAGCTCGCAGCCGCGCTGTGAGCTTGTATATCTGCTATTTTTCAATAGTTTTTCAATAGCATTCGATAATTCTAGGCCTAAATGCGTTAAGTATCGCAGGTGAATGAGCATTCTCTCTTGCTTATCTCCAAAACAATGTGACCATATGGGACTTATTTGAATATGATGTACTGGATGGCTCTCTATACGTGCGACACCACATTATGCAGTGTGGGCTTATTTATTATATCCGCGTTGACGGCCTCATTTCAACTAATGTGATTCACATGAATTTTTCAACGAGCCAGCCCTATACTGATGGCAAAAAAGAAGAAAAAAAAAAGAAAGAAAAAAACGGTCAGCATCAAAATAATAACCAATGATGGTGTTTTAAATAGTTCTGGTATTATTTGGATAATCATCCACGGCCTGTAATAATATTTGCAGTGATTTGTATCTCGAACGTGGCCATTATACTCCCGAGACACGGCTAAATTCCTCCACAAGAGATTTACTTTAATGCTAATGGTCCTCCGTTCGGCTGAAAATCTAATGACTCAGGCTCCCGTCCATTGGAGTAACTCAGTTCCGGTGCATTGATTTCCTTTGTGATGCTGATTGATCCAAGGTCTGTTGAAGCTCAATATGTCACGGACCTCTCCACGGAGGCCAAAGCAGATGCCTGTACACAATGCAGAAGAGTAGAATAGAATGGGATGGAATACGGTAGCTAACACTGTAAAAACCCTGAGTTCATTTAACCCTGTGTTACAAATGGATAGATACATTTACTGTGTCAGGAGACATAAAAGCATTACGCCACATGGGCTGCAGATTTGAACCCCAGCATGCCTATGGGGGGAACATTCGGCAATAAAGGCCGATTGTCACTTTAGAAATGTGCAGATACCCTCTATGCACTTAAACCTTATGTTGGTTTGTTTACTGGGTCCCGACCCACAGGTTTAGAACCACTGCAGTAGGGGCACGGTGGCGCAGTCAGTAGTGCTGTCGCCTCACAGCTAAAAGGTCCTGGGTTCGATTCCCGCCGGGGGACACTGTGGGCGCTGGGGGCGTGTTCCCTCCTCCGCGTCATCAGTGCCCACACCCTAGGGGGGGTTGGCAAAAGGGCCTTTCTGTGTGGAGTTTGCATGTTCTCCCCATGTCTCCTAGGGTAGATACCCTCACAAAAACATGCAGTAATCCTGGTCTCTATAAAGCCTCCCCCTGGCCAGCCGGGGCGCCTGATGGAGGGGAATGGAACTGGTTGGAATAACGTGTTCCTTCCACGCGCTACGTCCAACCGGGGAAGCTCCTCCTGTCAGGTGATAAGAAGCGGCCTGCTCACTCCTCATGCATTGAAGGAAACATGAGCTCAGTTCGGGGCCCTCCCCAGGTTGGCAGAGGGAGAGTAGAGCCCAGGATCACAGCTTAGGCAATTGGCACCGGGTGAAAAAATGGGTTACAAAAATCGTGGGATAAAAATTTTTAGGAAAAAAAATAGAACCACTGCAGTAGCAGAGAAAAAGGCGCCTAGATGGCGGTCTGATTCTCTCCGCCTTTGACAAGCACGACGGACCCTCTCCCCTCTAACATGACCATTAGTATGCTGCTATGCCACTGGCCCTAATGCCTCGGCCCGCTCCATTCCACTGTGGATAATTGAGAAGTAGCCTTGGAGAGCACTGAGGCTCATTATGGCTCCCAACGCAACGGACCACTCCCCAACTCCCCCTATAGCACACCCCAGAGCATCCCCCTTGACGACAGCCCCCTAAGGGAGCTACACACACACACACATTCAGGCACGCACACACACACACGCACGTTCCATTAGAGCATGGCACGCTTCTCTTAACACCAGGGGTGTCAATTGGGTATGGCAGGGATATGCAGCTGCCATACCCTGGGTCCAGGGGGGGAAAATAACAGTTACTTTTAAATATAAATCCATGAATTTGTCTATCTGTGCTGGTTTATTATGCTGTTAAATTACAGTAAAATAACTACAAATGCTAAATTTAACAAAATGGTCACTTTAACAAGGTATTATAATTATATTCTCCACACTTGTATTCTCCCCATATTGACAACATGGTATATTCCCAGGTTCCGCAGATCAGCTGCACAGGTGCAATGCATTATTGTTAATTGTGGCACGTTTACTAACATGCCAGGTTTAGCTGCACTTGAACAACCGTTCCAGGCTGCCATATCCAGCCCAAGAAACCTTAGAAACGGGGGAAAAAAATTGAATGTACTTCTTAAAATAAATGTATTATGACTGGTGTCTTGCACGCACGTCTTCTCGCGTGCAAGACACCAGTCATGTTGCCATACCTTAGCTTTTTCTGAACTGACGCCATTGGCACGCTTCTCTGAACACTGCTGAATTCTCTGTCTAGTCAGTGCTAATGTAGACTATGCGTGTGTGTGTGTGTGTGCGTGTGCGTGTGTGCGCGTGTGCGTGCGTGTGTGTGTGTGTGTGTGTGAGGGGAGGGGGTGAAAGAGACTGAGACACACAGACGGAAGAGCGAGAGGCGGACAGTTCTTGCATGTGGCGCAAGAGCATGCAAGAGCATAACCTTATGCATGTGTCTGGGTGTGTGTGTGTGCGTGCGCAGTTGCTTGCGTATGCGTCTATATTTTTTATGATTCTGCATGGAGTGTGTGTTTCGGCGTGATATGTGTGCGCCGTAATGTGTTGTTGGGGCTTGGCAGGCACGAGACGGGACACACAGGGCTGCTCTCCCGCAGATGCAATTAGGCTAAATGGGATTAAGCCTATCACATTTCAGACAGGCCGGCCCCCACAGCCACCTGGGGGGGAGGGAGAGCGAGAGAGAGAGAGAGAGACAGAGACAGAGAGAGATGGGTGGAGGAGAGGAAGGGAGGGGCTGGAGCTAAGAGAGGTGGCGAGGAGAACGAGACAGAGGGGGAATGGCGGTCCCTCAAGCCTAATATTTATGCCCTCGGAAATAGCAGACCTCATGCGGAAGCGATGCGATGTTGTGAGCTCGCAGGTCTGCTGTTTTCAACGCGCAATGCAGCAGCATCCAGTATAGTAGTGTTGGAATGAGGGATAGTGTGCATTGTGCAACACCAGTGATGCTGTGTCAAAGACAGAAAGGGTTTCCGGCATATAGCTGCAGGGACAATATATTTGAGGAACGTAAATAAAATGGTCCGCACGCTTATGCTTTATCTTTTGATCAAATAGCTCTTAATAAGTGAAGAAGAGCTATTTGGTTGTTTATTGACGCTGAATCTGCAATCATACTGTAGATACCTATTTCCTCCCGCAAGGGAAATTCTGTATTTTCAGCCCACATTGCTACCCTGGCCTGGAATCGAACCTAGGACAACCAGGGGCTCATATTACCAGTGTGCAGACCATATGATTTTATTTATGTTCATCTTCATTTGTCCTGTACCTGGAGACCTAAGTGAATCCCTTCCTTATATATATTTTAGGATCCTTATGGTCAGGTGTATGCCTATGCTTATATTCTTGAAATGCATCATAATATATCGTCGTTGTCGGGTGGAAACCTTGTATATCCAAAACCGTTTGTTTTGTATTTATCATTTTTAAAATGATTTAAACTAGTGAAAACAGCCGATCTACATGCGCACAACGCCTCGCGAGGCGTTGTGTGCTTGTAGATCAGCTGTTTTCACTACTTTTGTGCGATGGCCTTGTATGATGAAGCAGTGCTTTACTTTGCGAAAAAAAATACAAATTTGAAACTTGGAGATACTGTTTCTGCCCGAGAGTGACGATATGCAACTGTTTCAAGGATATACATATAAACAGGGGTTCTTATTGAGACGATTCCATGCATTCAATGGCACCTCTTCAAAGTCTACTATACATTCCTATCAGTACTGTCTTCTTTCACCCTGAGGGCATGTTGTGGCATGATGATGTGACGTGGCTGTTTTCGTTTTTATTCATTTATTTATTTCATCTATCCGCCGAAAATGTCAACATCAACCGAGAAGTGGAAGGAGGGGAGGCTGACATTTCCACTGCGGGAGATTCTGCCCCTATATCCTTTATCCCGTCAAGCAGGGGTGTCACACCTAAATTCTGGGCCCTGGGTACAAGGATTCACTGCGGGCCCCCACACAATTATTTTGAGTGCCGCGCTGTGAGCTTGTATATCTGCTATTTTTGAAAAATCGTGAAAGTCTTTGAATATTTCAAATCCTCCTGTGTGTGGTATTTTTTGGGAAAAAACTATGTTTCTATGTCAGTGGCGCTCAAACCTTTTCATGTAAAGGACCCCCAAAATGGTATGTATTTGGCCACGGACCCCCATCTCAAAATATTTAGTTCCAGGGACCCCCCAGAAGCAAAATCTGAGTTGCAAATGCTTGCTTAAATAGATTTGCACACATTTTCACGACTTTTCAAAAATAGCAGATATACAAGCTCGCAGTGCCGCGCAGTGAGCTTGTAGATCTGCTATTTTTCAATAGCTAAAGTATAAAATAACGAAGGTCCCTCCACCTTGGGCCCTAGTAACTCAGTCCCACTTTTCCTCCCCTTGTGACGCCCCTGCGTCAAGGCAGTGCTCCAGTGAACTGTGTGGAGGGAAGGAGAGAGGAGAGACAGTACATAGTGTGCAGCGACTGATTGTTTAGAATTAATGACACCCTGGAATGGCTTGTGCGGAACGAAGGTACTGTATAGGCCTGCTGGAAGAAGAAGAAATCCAATCCAACAACAACAATCAGTGGAAAGTGTCGAACTGTGTGTGCAGTTGTGAGACACATTGCATGTATGTTTGCAATCGTGACAAATATCACAGGGAATGGCGGTTTTCAAAGTGAGGTCCAGGAATCCTCAGGGCTCGTTTGAAGGGGTATCCATCCCACAGCCAAATTACTTAGTAGTTTAATTTAACTTTGAATTGAATTCAGTTCAGCTTCAAATTGATAAAACAAAACTGTTTGAGTGAATCTTCTAATGATATCACCATCTATTCTTCACAGTATGACATTTGCGTCATTTATTTTTATTTTTTTTAAATGTTCAATCAAGGTCCTTAGGGCAGATTCAAGATGGGGTTCCAAACTTTGACATACTGTAGATGATAGAATATACACTATAATATGTAATAGAGGTAAGGATTGAACATTTTAGAATCATTATGTATTTATTACTTACCCCCCGCCATCGGAATATGCATCTATGATTAGATGCATATTTTAGATGTTTTATATTATAATGTGTTTTTATTGATGTCTCTATAAGAAAGCTGATGTAACACCTTAATTTCGCCTCTGGGATGAATGACCTATACCTACCTACGTACCTACTTACACACACACACACACACACACCCATACACACACAATCCTCAGCGCACGCACGCACGCACGCACGCGCGCACGCATGCAGTGGAGACGCAGGCGTGTCAGCCAGTTCACGCAGTCAAATCCAGAGTTTTCATTTATAACGGTGACAGCGTACAAACCGAACCGAGCGAACGCGGGTCCATCCGGTTCCGTTTGTACGAACCTCAGAGTCAAAGGAAGACGGAGGATTTGCCGGTGTGGAAGGTGGACCCCGGCTCACCTCTGTGAACGGACACGTCTCCGGCGGCGCGGGGCAGCCGCCGTCCTCCCATGCAGGCTCCCGCCACTCGCTCCCACATTAACCCGTTTAGGACCGAGGCCCATTCTCAAAAACGCTGTCTAAATCCTGACCTAAGTTTTCTGAAAAACTATTTTTTCAAAAATGACTAAAAACATCATGTTGCTCCAAGTTTTCAAATTTGTTATGTTTTTCGTAAATTATAGCTCTACTTCATCATACAAAAGTGTCGCACAAAAGTAGTGAAAATAGCCGACCAACTGTACAAGCACACACCGCCTCGCATCTATGCGAGGCGTTGTGTGCTTGTAGGTCGGCTATTTTCACAATCTTAAATAATGTTTTAAATAATAACAAAAAGAGGAAGGTTTTGGACATACAAGGTTTCCACCCGACAACGACGATAGCAGCAAGAACCCCAAAAGTAGGTTCCAGCCTTGAACGGTATAGTTACAAAAGGGGGAGTGTTTCAGTCCGAGTACCAAAAAAGCAACTGGGTTAAGCACCGTTTGTCCGACCAGTTTAACATTCACCAGGTTAACATTCACCAGCTTCGGCAGGTTAGCATTCACCAGGTTAGCATTGACCAGCATTAGTTTTACTGAGGTTAGGGTTAGGGTTAAGGTTAGACTTTCACCTCCGCGCAGCCAATCACAAGCTTCCGCTGCCTTAACCCAGTTGCTTTGTTGATACACTCGGACTGAAAGACCTGCAAAAAACACTCTCCCAGTTACAAAACGGGGTTCCCGTCCAGGATGGCTTAATCAAGCGGGACGCAGTGGTTCCCAGCTCACCTCTTTAGTCCCCCCAGTGCCAGCTGTGTTTGGGACGAGCCCTGTTGGCCCGGCCTGCCCCTCATCACACACTGTCATTGTTTCCCGGTTTGCTGGTAAACAGCAGGCCCGCTACAGCTGTTCAAATCCAGGGTCACACACATATTGTGCACACACATATTGTGCACACACATGCACTTGCGCGCGCACGCAGGCACACGCATTCAAACACACACGTGCACGGAAGGAGACGCGCATACAGTACACAAAAGACACGCCGCGTGCACATACACGCATGTGGATGCGTACACGCACACATGCGCATATGCATGAGCGGACAGAAGAATGTAGGTTCACCCTATGCCACTTAATCAAATTATAGTCCGCAACACTGGTAATACTCAGCTCTGCTTTATTGCTTCAACGTTTCGATCCGTTTGGATCTTCTTCAGGAATAGTACAGGGAAATGGGTGTGTGTCCTTATAAAGACTAGCTTCCACAATGATTGGCTGTAACAATGAGTGGTAATTGAAACCACCCATACCAATCAGACCATTTCTTCAATAGCAAAAGGCAATAATAGACACAAGCCCAACATGTTTGCATATATACATTATAAAGAAATACAATATACAAAAAATAGTAGTAATCAGGAGCAGGATAGGACACAAATAGTACCAGTTAATCACACTTCATTTCAGAATGACTTAATATTTCATATTTTGTTTTTGTTAAAAAACACTGTTGATAAGGCCCAGACCTACTGGTAAAGTAGCTGGGGCCAGAGAAGAATTTCTCACCACTACTCGTGTCCTATAGCGTGAACAAATGGCTATATGATATGAGAAAATATTGAATAAGAGGACTAGTAGGTCTTCAGGAGGAGTCCTCCATCATCAGAGTCCCCAACCATTGGATAACCTACAAAGACTACAAAGACCCTCCAGCAGCCACAACATCCAGAGCCAGAGTGTCCCTTTTTTAGACAACCGTCCACACGGGGACACACGACCCCCCCTCAGAGGAGGAAGAGGTGCAGGAGGAGCCAGAGGAAGAGTTCAAAGAGACCCTCATTGGACTCGCAGCCTCAGACAGAATGCAATGTGATCAACTTGTCAAGTAGGTCAGTCACAGACACATGCTTATCAGCTCTCAGTAAGGGCTTGTCATTTGTTCCTACTACCCAATGTAATGATTTTGACACTTTAGTAGACTTTCATAAATTCTTTCGTAATCTCAGACTGAGAGAATTCTTTTCTAACACAAACAATAATATGTTACAGGGGGCTAATTCAGATAACATACAGCCTCCATCAGTTACCTCTGAGGTTACTACTGAGCCCAATATAGGGCCTAAGAAACCGTTTAAGAAGAGATCTACATTTATTCCACCTAAACACAGAAACTCATCTATAGATACGTATTGTAGATTGGTTGAAAGTGAAGTGTCACAACTTCTAGCAAAGAAGCAACAGTATAAGGTCACTAATAATTTGTCTAAAGCACAACGCAATGCACTTTTAGAATTAAAAAATGACAAATCTGTTGTTGTGCAGTCTGCGGACAAAGGGGGCGCCATTGTCCTTTTGGACAGAGAGGCATATGTTGGTGAAATACATAGACAACTCCTTAATGATGTATTTTACCAAAAACTGAATGCTAACCCTACTTTAGAGTTCAAGAATTATATTCACAATATTCTTGAGCACTATTTAGAAAAAGGAGATATCAGTAAGCATGAATTTGATTATATGAAGGTTGACTGCCCTGTCACTCCAGTGATATATACTCTGCCCAAAATCCACAAAGAGTTTGTTGATGTGCCTCCTGGGAGACCTATTGTGTCAGGTATAGGCTCCCTTACAGAGAATATTTCTTCATATATTGATCATTTTCTTAAGCCACATGTCTTTGCACTTCCGTCCTATCTTAGGGACTCCAGTGATTTCATTCAGGTCCTACAAAACATAGAATCAGTTGACAATGAGTCATTTCTTGTCACATTGGATGTGGAAAGCTTATATACAAACATCCCACACCAAGGTGGTTTAGAGGCAATTGAACATTTTCTGGACCAGAGGGTTGAATGTATTCCCAGCACCAAATGCTTAAAAGATCTCACTGAAGTAGTGCTTACTAAAAACCTTTTCTTGTTTGAGAATGAGTTCTATTTACAAAGATGTGGTACAGCCATGGGCAGTAAGATGGCACCAAATTATGCTAATCTTTTTGTTGGACTCCTTGAAACAGAGGTTATTTTATCAAGTAACAATCCATTTCTATCACAAATTCAGTTGTGGAAACGTTACATAGATGACATTTTTCTTATCTGGACCGGGTCTCTCACAGAGTTGACAGCCTTCCATAGTTTTTTAAATGACAGTAGTCAATCTTTAAGGTTTACCATTGCCTCTGATCATTGCCGAATGAATTTTCTTGACATTCTTGTCATCAAAGAAAACAATAGACTTAATACAGACCTGTACAGAAAACCGACAGACCGGAATGCCCTTTTGCATGGTGATAGTTACCATCCAACCCCTTTGAAGAAGGGCATCCCTATGGGTCAGTTCAAGCGGGTACGCAGGATCTGTAGTGTGGACCAATCGTTTACCACACATGCAAGAGACCTTGCAAATCGCTTTAAACAGCGTGGGTATCCAGTTGATTGGGTCAAACCAGCCAAAGACAAGTTTAGTGGCTGTACCCAACTTGAGTGTCTCAAAAGCATGGAGAGAAATGAAAAAGAAAAACAAATTAACTGTTATGTACAGTACTCCCCTTTAGGCAAAGAATTTGAGGCAATGATCAGAAAGCATTGGCATATTTTGAAGTCAGACCCCACCCTAGGTAGAACCTTTTCAGCCCCTCCCCGCATAGTATACAAAAGACCACCCAATCTTAAGAACCTCCTGGTCAGGTCACATTTGAGTCAGGATACACCTACACATTTCCTATCAGATGTTCCAGATGGTAATTATAAGTGTGGCAGATGTGCCCAATGCAATTTCACATCTAAATGTCATACATTCAGTCATCCTACCACAGGTAAAAGTTTTAAAATTAAGGGCATTATTAGCTGTACAACAAACAATGTGGTTTACATGATAAAATGTGTGTGTGGGCTTGCGTACATTGGCAAAACTCTGAGACCTTTAAAAACAAGAATCTCAGAACACAGGAGTGACATAAGAAATAAAAACTTCAAAAACCCTGTAGCCCTACACTTCCACCAAGCCCAACACTGTATTTCTTCATTGAGGTATTTGGGCATTGAGCGGGTTAAATTGCCTCCTAGGGGTGGTGATATAGACACTTTGCTCCTTCAGAGGGAAGCATTTTGGATGTCCACCCTAAATACTGTGGCGAAAGGCTTGAATGAATATTTCGACCTTAGACCTTTTCTGTAACTTTACTATGTAGGCCATAATGTAGTTTGGGTCCAGTGTACCTTAGAGTACTATTTTGGTATTAATGTTTTTACTTGTTTTTAACTGTCTAACATTTCTCTCTTTCTCATGGTCTTTGTAGGTTATCCAATGGTTGGGGACTCTGATGATGGAGGACTCCTCCTGAAGACCTACTAGTCCTCTTATTCAATATTTTCTCATATCATATAGCCATTTGTTCACGCTATAGGACACGAGTAGTGGTGAGAAATTCTTCTCTGGCCCCAGCTACTTTACCAGTAGGTCTGGGCCTTATCAACAGTGTTTTTTAACAAAAACAAAATATGAAATATTAAGTCATTCTGAAATGAAGTGTGATTAACTGGTACTATTTGTGTCCTATCCTGCTCCTGATTACTACTATTTTTTGTATATTGTATTTCTTTATAATGTATATATGCAAACATGTTGGGCTTGTGTCTATTATTGCCTTTTGCTATTGAAGAAATGGTCTGATTGGTATGGGTGGTTTCAATTACCACTCATTGTTACAGCCAATCATTGTGGAAGCTAGTCTTTATAAGGACACACACCCATTTCCCTGTACTATTCCTGAAGAAGATCCAAACGGATCGAAACGTTGAAGCAATAAAGCAGAGCTGAGTATTACCAGTGTTGCGGACTCTATTTTTCTCTTGTATTGCCGTTTGTCCAGCACCTGGGCTAGAGTGGATTTGTGCATGCACTATCACCCCACTTAATCAAATTATACCAGTGGTTCACAAGACCCAAAAGAGAAATTGGACGTTTGCCCGGGACCCAAAACAGCAGATCTACAAGCTCACAACGAGCTGCTTAGTGCCATGTTGTGCACTTTTAGATCAGCTATTTTCACTAAACATTTGTTTAAGAAGTAAACAATGATTGAAATTACTTCAAAAAAATCATTGCATTTATTTTTTAATTCGTGAAAATCATAGCTGTTTTGAAATAATAATTACAAATAAAATGTGAGAAACAAAAAAAATTAAGGGACCCATAAAAATTTGTCTGTGACCTACAAATGGGTCCTGACCCACTGTTTGGCAACCAGTGCCTTATACCGTCGTAAAGTGATGCTTGACCTTTTTTTGTTTCAAGGGACCCCCTCGTAAAACCCTCGTCCCTGTGACCCAGTCTACTCAGTCATCAGTGTTAATGTAACTATCAGACGTCCAGTTGGTTCCTCCTAACCATCAATCATTTAGCTGTATATTCCCCATGGAACCCCTTGAAGGACTCCTGAGGGTCCCCGGACCGCACGTTGAAAACCACTGCTGAGTTTGAGTTGGGAACAGACTAAGTGGAAAAAGTACTCACACATTTTGCTTATAAGTAAAAGTATCAATAGTGCAATGTAGAAGTACTCTGTTACAAGGAAAGGTCCGGAATTCAAATGTACTTAAAAATATGAAAGTGTTGGCATCAGAATGTACTTAAAGTAGCAAAAGTAAAAGTACAAAATGTTTGACGCAATGTTTGACACAAGTTGTGAGCTTGTAGAGCTGCTATTTTCAAATAGCCAAGGTAGGTCTAAAGTAGTTAATGTATGTCTTATAATAATATTATAATTGAATATATGTAAAATAACTGGTAACTAAAGTTTTTAAATAAATGTAGTGAAGTAAAAGTACAAGAAAATAGCATATCTACATGCTCACAACGCCTCGCAACGTAAAAGTACAAGAAGATAGCATATCTACATGCTCACAACGCCTCGCGTTGCGAGGCGTTGTGAGCATGTAGATCTGCTATTTTCACAATTTCTGCCTCTAATATTTGACAATTTGGCCAATGCTAGTCATTTTAGAGGTACAAAATACTGTAAGTCCTTACATTGTCACTTTAGAAATGTCCAGATACCCTCTATACACTTAAACCTTATGTTGGTTTGTTTACTGTAGAGTGAGAAAACAATGTTGCACATTGAGCTAATCATCTGGGGACCCCCAACATTAATTTGGGGACCCCCCCTTGGGGTCCCGACCCACAGGTTGAGAAACATTGCTTTACACCACTGTCAGAGAACAGAGGTGGTCCCTTCCTCCATGGCAGACAGAGCGGGGCCTGCTTGTGAAACACAAATGTTGAGCTTTAGAGGAACCCAGGTTGGTTTTTTGACGCCGTGCATAAAACCCACGGCTTCTTTACGGCTCTGCTCTCGTTCCCACGGTTCTCCAACGCAGCCAGAGAGATAATATATAACACTTACCGTAGGCAGGGGCGTCACACCAAATTCTGGGCCCTGGGTACAAGGATTCACTGCGGGCCCCCCATGAATGTTAACTATTGAAAAATAGCAGATATACAAGCTCGCAGCGCGGCAGCTTGTATATCTGCTATTTTTGAAAAATCGTGAAAATGTGTGCAAGAAACCTATGTCAAGGACCCCCAAGATGATATGTAATATTTGGCCACGGACCCCGATCTCAAAATATTTAGTTCCAGGGACCCCCCAGAAGCAAAATTTAGAGTTAGAAATGTTCGCTTAAAAAATACATATATTCAAAGATTTTCACACATTTTCACAACTTTTCAAAAATAGCAGATCTACAAGCTTGTATATCTGCTATTTTTCAATAGATAAAGTTATTAGGGCCCCTACACCTTGGGGCCCCAGTAACTCAGTCCCACTTTCCTACCCCTTGTGACGCCCCTGACCGTATAAGAGTTCTTATTTTTCTTCCTATTACTCACTTCAGGTAGCTCCAGCTAAAGTCCCCATAATTCATCAGATCTCCGCTTCCCTCCACCCTCCCCCCCCCCCTTGGGATTGGTGCATTTTAAAAGCAGCCCCACATGGACATGGGGAAGGGGTGCACGAAACAACCGCCGCTGATACTTTGTCACCGCAAGCAAAATAATCGTCCGGGTATTACGTCCGGACACCTTCTTAACGATGAGGAATTAAACGGCCGCGGTGGTCCACCGCGAGAGACTACAATATGCTCCTGAACATGGTGGGGGTGGGGGGTGGGGGGGTGCGGGGACGGAGAGAGTGAGAGGGGGGGGGGGGGGAGGGGGGAATCAACCGGAGAGCTGTGATAGGATATGGCCCATTAATTATTGAATTCGCTGACGTTATGACAAATGGCGTTGTCCTAGCCCCTCGCCAGCGCCCGTGACTTTTACAAGGCCGGCTGGACCAAGGCTCAGCACTTGCACTGTTAAAGCACATATCGTCGTTGTCGGGCGGAAACCTTGTATGTCCAAAACTCTTCGTTTTGCATTTATCATTTTTAAAATGATTTAAACTAGTGAGAACAGCCGATCTACAAGCACACAACGCCTCGCACCGCGAGGCGTTGTGTGCTTTTAGATCTGCTGTTTTCACTACTTTTGTGCGACAGACTTGTATGATGAAGCAGGGCTTTACTTTGGGAAAGAACGTACAAATTTGAAACTTGGAGATACAAGGTTTCCACCCGACAACGACAATATGCAGGATTTCAAATCTTTGCTGCTGGCCCTGTTTTTTTTTTTTTTTCTTCTTTTTTCTAGACGTAGATACTTTCTCAAGCCCACCTGCAGTGTGGCTGAACGCAGATTAAGTTGGCGGGGATGAGTGTGTCTGCGCGCGTCTAAGCAGGGATCATTTTATTATGCTATTGCTAAGACTGGAATTGTGTGGAGCAGGGGTCTTCCACGTTTTCAGGCCAATGACCCCTTAGTTGAGAGAGAGATGAAGCAGGGACCCCCACAACTTTTTCATAGATTCCATATAGTTTCATCGTTTGACAGCACAATCAATCAGTGTATTTTGGAATCTTTTGAATTTGTGTTTTCAGATATTTAACCACTTGAACAATACATAATAAACCTGACCTTTCACTCTGTATACTTAGTGTGCTCTTTTTTCCCCTCTACACCAAAGCTATTTGCAAAAAGAGCAGATCTACGAGCTCACAACGCCTCGCAGCAGTTCTCCGAATACTGATGCTAGCCAGGGTTCAAGTGGTTAATATAAAAAAGGAGGAAAAAAAGTTTCTATCACACAAAGATTTGGAGGACCCTGTAGTAACTCTGAGTACCCCCTAGTGAAGAACCCTGGTGTAGAGAGGTTTTAGTTACTAGAGTGATGCTCAACGCAAGATTTGTACACTCTCTGAGTTACAGACCTGTAAGGGTCCATTTGGTTCCGAACTATCAATCCTTTCTCTGGGGACCCCCTTAGAACTCCCTCAAGGACCCCAGGCCTGGGGGTCCCCTGAGCCCACACGAGAACCTGTGAGTGAGTTAGTGAGTGAGCGAGCGTGTGTGTTTAGGTGAGAGGGGTGGGAGTGAGTTACACCTCTGTGTTGTATGTTTGGCTACGTGTGGCCCGTCCAGGGGGAAGAAAGGCAACAGTGTGCTGTGTTTGCAGTGTGCCGGACAGGCTGCTGCTCCTGACGCGTATGTGGTCAGCTGTGCCCCGCGGAGGCGACCAGGATGGATTGTGGGTTAAAATAAAATTTTTAGAGGGGGCCCACGGTATGTTTAGGAAACCTGCATGTTCTGGGTGGAACTGCAGGGAGTCGGTGGGGGGATTATTTCATACCTCCCACAGGCCAGCGTAAATCATCAAAATATTTACTGCAGGGGTTCCTGAAATATTCTCTGCTTGAGCCAGCTTTCCTGTACAACAAGCCTCAGGTATTTCAGTAGTAGGAGTGTTAGGCCTATGTGTGTATCAGAAAAGAACGTGGGTGTACTTCCTCTACTGTATATAGGTACCACTGTCAAAGCATCTGTGTGTGTGCATGTAGTGTGTGAGATGGGTGCGTGTTATTTTTTCTTTGTCCTCCGTCTTCTGCCTTCCACCAGTCTATTGTTAGCACCACCAGGCACGTGCACACACAGACATCAAAGGGGGCTTGAGCCCCTACCCTTGTATCTGCCTGTAAAAAGTGCCCCTCTCCAGACCATGATTGTGGTTTTTACTATGGTGAAAGAAATGCAAATGCCCCTCTTTCCATGCCATACCCGAAGGCAGCATTCAAAACAATTGCCTTGTCCAAACTCTCCTGAACTTTAAAGCAGCATCTAATGTTGAAAGAATTACCCTCTCTGTGTAGAAACTGACTTGAATTTTCTTAGTTCAGTGTGGTATTAAGCACCGAAAATAGCCGACCTCCAAGCTTGGAGGTCTGCTGTTTTCGATATTTTCCACCAAAAGGCCCTTTTAGAAATTTCAGCCCCTGCCTCTCTAAAATTCTCTGCACGTCCCTGCATGGCACCAGTCACAGATGCATCATGTCATTGTTCAGCTGCTTATTATATGGCTGCATCTAACCTTCTGCAATCCTCCTGCAACACACCTAATGAGAAAAGTACCAGAAACAGAGAGAGAGAGAGAGAAAGACCCAGCCCTTTGAGTAAATGGTGCATGATTTGTGCATTTTGGATACAAATCGTTGCTATTTGCTCGGTCTAAAATAGTGCCCATTACAGCAATTAACCTTTAATAGCACAATACATCAGCTGATGAATAACACACACGCACAGCGCTGATCGTCTCCATCCATATACTCGTACCGTCTCGCCAAGGCAACGAGTCTCCAGCGACTCGAGCCGAGGCCAACGGGTTAGATATTTAACCGTTCTAAAACGACGACGTACCGCACACGCTGAATAATGGCGTCCGTTATGACGAGACAACCCTATAAAAATGACCAGACCCGGGCGCTAGAATAATGGCGCCGTTTACGAGTCAAACACAAGGTGGTAAGTCACGGAGGGGTTTCTTCGCGGTGTGTTTGTCTCCCGCTGCGCGTGTCTCACTCAAAGAAACGCAGAGACTGGTGAGGGGAAAGGGGGTCTGCGGGCCCAGGGGTGTCACACCAAATTCTGGGCCCTGGGTACAAGGATTCACTGCGGCCCCCATGCACAATTATTTAGTGCTTTAACGATTGAAAAATAGCAGATATACAAGCTCGCAGCGCGGCACCGAGTGCCTCGCTGCGAGCTTGTAGATCTGCTATTATTGAAAAATCGTGAACATTTTTGCAAATCTTTGAATATTTCAAGTCTGAGGTTTGCGGAAAACCTATGTTTCTATGTCCCCCAAAATGATGTGTATTTGGCCACTGACCCCATCTCAAAATATTCAGTTCCAGGGACCCCCCAGAAGCAAAATTTGGGTTAGAAATGTTCGCTTAAAAAAGACATATATTCAAAGACTAAAGCTAAAGTGTAAAATAATTAAGGCCCCTCCACCATGGGCCCTATAGTAACTCAGTCCCACTCCCCCCCCCTTGTGACACCCCTGTGCGGGCCCCATTCTGAGCGAGCTCCGCCGCCGTTAATGGCCATCCCTGTAGATACAGCCTGACGCCAGCTGCTGCTCTGGCCCCCTGGAAAAGAGGCTGGCAATTAGACCTTGCACTTAAAACAAGGTGAGTCAGGACCTTTTAATGGCGCGCTGTTTCTGTGCTCCCACACATGTGGCCGCTTAGATTTTAGCTGCGCTAGAGAACTCCTCGGCGCTGAGGCGTGGAGGTTACTCCGTCCAAATGACTTATACTGTAGGTGGTGGGTGGCGCGGTAATTGTGCAAGAATTGTTCCGCAGGAAAAGGCTTTTTGTTTTCTTTTTTTGTAGAAACAAAAGTGCCCTGCGTTTTTCCTCCCACTCCGATCCGTTTGTGAGCAAATGCGTGGTCTTGTGCAGACTGACATGATACTTGAATTCGTATGTTTGTTTTTTAGTTTTTAGTTTTTTTATATGCACAATTTACTCTCGTATCTGACTATGGACCAACTCCACACACAATTTGTTTCTCCAGAATATTCTCCTATACTGAACCAGTGATGTTATATTTAACTATTTGTGCCATCGGAATACATTTGAAACTGTTCATTCTTCAGCATATAGTATAATTTAATGTACCGTAATCAATCAAACACTTTATGAAGTGTAACATTCTAACCAAGGGGGCCCCTATAGTGGTGACTGCTCTCCATTCCGACTTGTCGCCACTCCGACATTGACTTCTTATTGTCGGAGTGGTGACACTTCCATAGAGGTTAAGTTTAGGGTAAGGGTTAGAGATAGGGTTAGTGTCGGAATGGAGACATGTCGGAATGGAGACATGTAACCCCCTATAGTATACTTGGACAAGGGATTTCAATTGCTAACATTATGTTCCTGTGTACAATTTAGGCAATTAGCAGACACTCTTAATCCAGAGCGACTTACAATAAGCAGGTAATACATCAATACAATAAGCACGGTAATAAGCAAGATAATATGTCAATAAATCTTCAACAATACAACAATACAACAAATGCATAGGCAAATCAATCTAGAAAACACACGCACCTAAGGAGTAAAAAACCTTATGTAAAAAAATGCTCCATTGGAGCCCCGTCCTGCACTGCAAGAGTCCATACGTTTGGTTCAATTTGTACGCACTCTGAGTTAAATTAACACTGAGGATTTTACTGTGGGTCTTATTTGCTCCCCTGGTTCTTTATCATCAGAAAGGCTGGGGTTATCTATGTGTAATTCTCTCCTGCCTCTCATCTCAGACCTTGGGAGAGATGGGAGATAGCTCCATGTGTTTAGGCTTTCTGCAACCTGTTTCACTGGACCTTGTTCTGACAACCCTGTGTGTTTAGAGAGAGGCTGGATGTTAGTGAGCCTCCCCACTGAACACACACACTCTCGCGCGTACACGCACGCACGCACGCACGCACGCACGCACACACAGTAACATCTTGTCATAAATACACAGAGAGACACACACATGCAGGACACTACTGTACATTCATACCCACATGCAGGTGATACTAACAAACATGTAGTGGCTATACTCGCAGGAACATATACGGTAAAAGTACAGCAATTCTGCAATAATAGTGTCGTTTTGGCTGAAACAACATTGTTTCATACCTCATATCTTACAGCATGGCCTATTCCTGTTTTCATCTATTTATAATACTGAACGTCCATCGCGTTAAATGTGATCGTGGTGCAGTGTTGATTTTGTCGGGAGGCGCTCTCCATTCCGACATGTCGCCACTCCGACAGTGACTTCTTATTGTCGGAGTGGCGACACTTCCACAGAGGTTAGGGTTAGGTTAAGAGATAGGGTTAGTTCAGTCGGAAAGGAGACATGTCGGAATGGAGAGATGCACCCGATTTTTTGACTAAAAGTAAGACTAAATATATTGACAATTTCGTCAACAAAATAAAAACTAGACTAAAACGTTAGGGAGGGACTAGTGGAGAAGAGAGTAATTTTATGTTTGGTTGCTCTCCGGTGTTGCGTGCTGAAAATAGCAGATCTACAAGCTCTCAACGCCTTGCAGCGCGACGTGTTGTGAGCTTGTAGATCGGCTATTTTCAGCACGCAACCAAGTGTAAAATCAAAAGTCATTACGATACCATCAAGGCCTGCCAAAATACATTTCAGTTGACTAAATCAACTGTAGATTTAGTCGCCTAAAAACGTATGATATTTAGTCGACTAAAATTAGACTAAAACTAAAACTTTTCAGGTGACTAAATTATGACAAAAACTAAATGACATTTTATTCAAAAGACTATATGACTAAAACTAAATCAGAATGTGCTGTCAAAAACAACATTGTCGTGGTAGAATAGAGCTGAATGTTTGAGGTTGAACATCCCGGACGGTGTGTGTGTACGGATCCTTTTACAACCTCTGGCGCTGTTTATGGAGGGGAGGCATTGACTGAGAAAAGGAAGGCCCGTGTTGTCTTACGGTAGTGCAAACTCCGCGTCTGCCAGTTCCTTCCTCAAGCCATGAAACTTTATTTCTACCGACCAAATAATCTGGTGTGAGCCTACTACCTACCCCATGACAGATATAAAGGTACTGGGCATGGACTCTGCCCCGCAGTAAAAAAGATCCTCAGTGTTCATTTGTTCACTTGTACAGGGGTGTCGCACCAAATTCTGGGCCCTGGGTACAAGGATTCACTGACTGCGGGCCCCCCATGTGTTCTTCATAGGGGGGGAGGGGGTTTAATCCATTTAGACTGGGAACGCATTATTACGCATTCATTTGTGCTTTATTGAAAAATAGCAGATATACAAGCTCACAGCGCGGCACTCGTGAAAATTTGAATATTTCAAATCCTTCTGTGTTTCTGTGTCAGTGGTACTCAAATTATTTCATGTGAAGGACCCCCAAAGTGATATGTATGATATAAGTGATATACAGTATATACTGTATGTATATGTATTTGGCCACAGACCCCTATCTCAAAACATTTAGTTCCAAGGACCCCCCGAAGCAAAATTTGAGTCACAAATGTTCGCTTAAAAAATACATATATTCAAAGTTTTGCACACATTTTCACACATTTTTCAAAAACGGCAGATCTAGAAGCCGCGCTGTGAGCTTGTAGATCTGATTTTAAGGCCCCTCCACCTTGGGCCCTAGTAACTCAGTCCCACTCAGTCCCCCAACCAAACGGACCCTTTACGGGTCCGCTTGGTTACATTTTGCACACTCGCGGAGTTAAGAGAGTGTTTGGCTGGAGCAGCCCGCACTGCCAGCAGAGGTACAGCCATATACTCTCATGATAAATGACAGCATTCAACCTGGCCAATCTAAATAGATTATCTTGGCTGCATCTTCTCCCGGCCAGGTGCCCACGTATAAAAAAAAAGAAGAAAAAAGACCAGCTATGCACAGAAACGGCCTTACAATCACCTGCTGTATGCTGCGTGTTCATGGCAACATGAACACTGGGTAGCAGGGGAGGTGTCACACCAAATTCTGGGCCCTGGGTACAAGGATTCACTGTGGGGCCCCCATGAATGTTCTTCATAGGGGGAGGGAGTTTAACCCATTTAGACTGGGAACGCATTATTTTGTGCTTTAACTATTGAAAAATGGCAGCTCTACAAGATCACAGTGCGGCACCGAGTGCAAGTGCAAGTCCCCAAAATGTTATGTATTTGGCCACGGACCCCCATCTCAAAATATTTAGTTCCAGGGACCCCCCAGAAGCAAAAATTGAGTTACAAATGTTTGCTTAAAAAATACATATACTGTATTCAAAGATTTGCAAAAATTTCTCTGTTTTTCAAAAATAGCAGATCTACAAGCTCACAGCGTGGCACTCGGTGCCGCGCTGTGAGCTTGTATATCTGCTATTATTCAATAGCTAAAGTATAAAATAATTAACCAATAATCCACCTTGGGCCCTAGTAACTCAGTCCCACTTCCCCCCTCCTTGTGACGCCCCTGCTGGGCAACGTCATAAAAAAAAAAAGAATTACATTTTTTTAATTTGAAGCCCTGGAGGCATTTAATTATACGACCATAGTCTCAATAATCACATAATCGGAGCTATTTCGCCTTTATTTTTACATTTTTCAACACACCATTCTGAAACAATGTTCGACTTTATATTCCTAAGCTTCACTGTAAGAAGCATAGAGTGACTGCTCTCTCTATGTGTTGTGTATTTTGGATTGTTCTGAAACATTTTGAGGCATCATTCCACGTGTCATGGACGCCGAGGGGATCCAACGCAGCTGGTCTATGAAGAAAAAAAGGGATTTACACATCCCTCTCGCCGTAATGCTTCGTTCTAATACAGCCCGCTGTATTAGAACGAAGAAATAAATACATCTAATATGTGGTCGACTATGTTTGTGTGTGTGTGTGTATCTCGGTGAGTGCACACGTAAGCATATACTGTACGCGCGTCTGCTAAAAGAAACCCCTCTGTCTTTTGTTCTCCGAGAGATAAAGAGCATCCGCTTGCTGCTCGGTAACAAACACATAAATATGCATTAATCTGTTCTGGTTGGGCGAATCTGAGAAACTGTCAAGCGTCAAATGTAAAGGTCACGCTTTGCTCGCTGCGAGGAGAAAAAATCCCGTAGACGCTGGTTAGGGCACTATTTGAATAAACTATGCGAGGATTCACAGGCAGTAACCTTCAGGGGTTAAACACGCCCCCCGCCCCGGCGCCCCCCCCTCCCTCTCTGATCTGCTGCGGGACAGCTAACGTCGCGAATGCGTTCCGTCACCAATGTCAACGTACAGTATATCAGACCGCAGATCACATCACGCGGCAGCCCTCATAAATAATCAGTCCGCGCATGCCAATACACTTTTGATCGGGGGGAGTCCATTTTTTTTGTTGTTTCTTTTCCGTCACGCGAAAGATTAATGGCTCGAGGTGTCCCGACAAGGCACAGATATATCACAAGGATTCAATCCCCTCTGTGTTCACCCCGGAGCTGCTGCTGCCTTTTCTGCATAGAATCCAGCCGTTTGTTTTCACGAGGTGTATATTCTGCACAATGAATAATATCGCGCATGAAAATAGGCCATGCACAATGGATTACCATTTTGAATTTTGAACAAAGTGCCCCCTATTCCAACCCCCCCCTTGCTGTGTGGCGTGACAGCCAGGCAGAATGTGGCAGGTGGAAAGGTCTTTAAGGCATATAGAGAAAGAGAGAGAGAGAGAGACGGAGAGAGAGAGAGAGAGTAACAGACAGAGAGAGGAGAGAGAGGTGACCTTGCCACTTCCTGTAGTCTAGGTTTGGTTTGGATTGGTGGCATTGCCAGGGTCCCTTAGACGTGCTGTAGTGCTGCAGACAGGCCTGGTTGAGCAGAGGGGCCGGGCGGTCCCCCAGTTCCAGCCCCGGCCCCCCAGCACCAGATGCCACATGGCGGCCGGGGCCCCCCCGGTCCTCAGCCAGCGTGGAGACACATGGCGGGTGCCAGCCGGGTCATTAGGAGCAGTGGTGGATAGTAATATATGTACCTTTAGTGCTGTACTTGGGTACAATTTTTAGTATTTGTATTTCTTTTATAATTATGTTATACTCTTTAAAACTTTAGTTGAAGGTTACTTTAGTTAAAGGTTACTTTGTATTTTTGCAAAACAGCCCTATTTCATATTTTGTTTGTCTATTCGAAAATAGACGATCTACAAGCTCACAATGCAGTTTGTAAATAGGCTATTTTCAAAAGTTGTTGAAGCATATTGTAATGCCAATACAGGCCTTTTACTTAACAAATTATTTGTTGCGACTGTAGGTCGCAGTTTACTATCAGAATCGTCACATCTTGACTGTATCTGTCTGTTTGTCTGTTGTCTTTTTTGTTGATTGACTCCCACGCTCTGACATCACTGTGATGTCAAGGGAACCAAATCCCTTTTATGCCCATATATGGAGATCCATGTGATGCCAGGGGAACCAAATCCCTTTTATCCCCACATATGGAGATCCCTGATGTCATCAATAATAAGACCATATCTGTGAATATCTATTCACAGATGTGGTACCCAGGGGTACTGGTCCGATATGGGAAACTGGTCCGATATACATCACTGGCCAGATGGCCAAGACATGGCGTGGCCTCTCCCTAAAGGGCGAGGTGGCTTTTCGCCCCCCTTAGGTCGTCTTACCGGTAGACAGTAGTATTGCTATACTGAAGTAAAACAATGGGAGTACTTCTTCCGCCACTGGTGTCAGGCTGTGAGAAGAAAAGGCCCCCTCAGCAGGCAGGCAGGCAGGCAGGCAGGCTGCCGTCCTCTCCTGTCCTCCCTCTCTGAGAGCCCGAGTTGTAACAGCTCGTTTGCACGTGCTCTGTGTAGATTAAAGCAAGAGGCTGTCAGGGATAATTAAAAGTAATAGAGCTTAGCTCTTTTTGGATTAGTGTCTCAGACAGTGATACTAGCATCTGGGTTAAGTGTTTGTTTATGTGTACATGCTACAGCTCTTATTTGATTGTGTGTGTGTGTGCGTGTGTGTGTGGGGTGTGTCTATTGGGTGGAGGTGGGTGAGAGCTGAGTGAGTGTTTTGAGAATAAGATTGATTCAGATTTGTATTGAAAAAAACAGTACATGAACATTGTTGGACATTATATTTGTACAAATTTGTCAAAAGGATATCGTCGTTGTCGGGTGGAAACCTTGTATCTCCAAGTTTCAAATTTGTATGTTCTTTCGCAAAGTAAAGCCCTGCTTCATCACACAAGGCCGTCGCACAAAACTAGTGAAAACAGCAGATCTACAAGCACACAACGTCTCGCGGTGCGAGGCGTTGTTTGCTTGTAGATCGGCTGTTTTCGCTAGTTTAAATCATTTTTAAAATGAAAAATGCAAAATGAACGGTTTTGGACATACAGGGTTTTCACCCGACAACGACGATATAATACAAAAAATCAAACCTCGTTCGAAGTGGAGCTGTGAATTTGAGCAGTTCCAGATCTATGCTTTTGATTCTATGTGTTTTAGATCTATGAATTCTAAGTGTTCTATATATAAATTCTATGTGTTCTAGATCTATAAATTATGTGTTCTAGTTCTATATTCTTTTTGATTGTTTTTACGTGTACTAGATCCCGTGCTGTGTGTGTGTGTGTGTGTGTGTGTGTGTGTGTGTGTGTGTGTGTGTGTGTGTGTGTGTGTGTGTGTGTGTGTGTGTGTGTGTGTGTGTGTGTGTGTGTGTGTGTGTGTGTGTGTGTGTGTGTGTGTGTGTGTGTGTGTGTGTGTGTGTGTGTGTGGTAAAGCCGCGCATGCGCAGATCCTGTTCATTCTTGACGACAGACTCTGGTGAGACTCTGGTGAGGACACACATTGCTGCCTATGGGGAGCTTGTGTTCCACACAGCTCCAAAAAAGCCAGAGAGCCTATTTCCATTGTGGTCCTTTGAGTGCAAATGTGTGAGTAAACCAAGTGGGGTTTAAGGGGGGAAGAGAGGTTTAAGTGATGTGTGTATGTGTGTGATTCCATGGCCCATTCACTTGGTTAATGTGGTTCATATTAAGACAAATAGAGTCTAATAATGTGCTCGTTATGAAAAGCAGAAAATCAAAGTTAGTTTCCCTGCGGTTTTGTCCTGGATTTAGTCGTCAAATCATTTTCTGGGCAGTACCGGGCTGGAAATTTGAAAAGCGTACGTGAGGGCCAAAACACGTCCAAATCCACATTCCACCTCAAGTGTTATAACTGTAGCAGTGCTCGGTGTTTGGTTGTAGAGAAAGTTGATCATTCATGATCATGGACCACAATGAGTCAATCTGAATCATTTATCTTAGCAATACCCCCACATAGTGAAATACTGGGTGTTATTTATCCATTCGTAACATTCGTTGCAAATGCCGCCAACACATTTGTACACTTTCTAAGTTAAATTAATACTCAGGATTTTACAGTGTAGGAATGCTCCCGTTAAAATCAACTTTTATGAAGAGATTCTGCAAGACTGAATCTGCATTGACATCGGTCAGGAATAGTGATATGCTACACATAGAGGAAGTACGGTATTCCCTTATTTTGTACATTTGTATTGCTACAGATCACAAGTAAATCAAGTAAATTCAGATTGTACGATTCCAAGGCAAATTGGAACCCTGCTGCGTTGCTTGAATATAGAATATCGCCACTGTCGGGCAGAAACCTTGTATCTCCAGGTTTCAAAATAGTATGTTCTTTCGTAAATGAAAGCCCTACTTCATCATACAAGAGTGTTGCACACAAGTAGTTAAAATAGCAGATCTACAAGCACACAACGCCTCGCACCACGAGGCGTTGTGTGCTTGTAGATCTGCTATTTTCACTACTTAAACTCGTTTGTAAAATAATAATAAAAACGGTTATGGACATACAAGGTTTCCACCTGACAACATCGATATGTTCCCCACCCCCATCGGAAACGTAGATATAAGAGCTTGAAAAAATTCTCGCCATAATAAAATTAGAGGGGGAGCAATTGACTGTTTGGACTTGGGTACAGTAATAGCATGATAAATTATGGCACTTTTTCTTCGGGGGACATTGCTTGAGGAAATGTTGTAAAACGCCCATGGGAACCGGCAGTCATCAATCACGCGTGGTGCGGCTGGTGCGGCTGGGGCCGCTGTGACGGCCCCGAGGACCCGGGCTCCGCACAGCAGCCAGTAATCTAACTGGTGACACTGAGCTCCAAGGCCCCCATGGGGCTGCCCGCTCAGTCGCCTGCTAAGAAAACAGATCAGGCGAGCGGGATCAAGGTTTGTTTTCTCCCCTTTTCTAGGTCATTATTTATTATGTGAAAATATCAACGTCCTTGGCTTTGCCTGTACAGAACACCCCCTCGCTAACCCACCATCACCGCCACCACCAATTGACAGATCTCATTATAAGATAAAACGTGACAAAGATAGCTCATAATGCTTCAGAGAAATGTAACACCATTAGCGGGTCATTGTCATCGTTCTAATGTGTCCTTTTAAGCAGCTTAGTGAACTGGTGCTGAAGTGTGATACAGGGATTAACCTATCAGAGAGTTGCTGCCGAGGAGTCGAGCCGCCATTGATGGAAATTTAGGACGGGCGGGCGCGGCGGTATCTTTCCCAGGCACCGTACCGCCGCTCGCCGGAGTCACGACGGAGTGTGATTCCTAAACACACGGAGGGGTTCTAGGGGGCATGACGAGGGAGGATGTCTGCCTTCTGCGGGGATACGGGAGGGTTGGGGACGGCGTGCAGGGGTGTCGCACCAAATTCTGGGCCCTGGGTACAAGGATTCACTCATATTTTGTGCTTTAACTATTGAAAAATAGCAGATATACAAGCTCACAGCGCAGCACCGAGTGCCGCGCTGTGAGCTTGTAGATTGGCTATTTTTGAAAAATCTTGAAAATGTGTTGAATATCTCAAATCCTTCTAAGGTTTTTTGAAAAACCTATGTTTCTATGTCAGTGGCGCACAAAAACTGTCATGTCAAGGACCCCCAACATAATATGTATTTGGCCACGGACCCCCATCTCAAAATATTTTGTTCCAGGGACCCCCCCCCCCAGAAGCAAATATTTGAGTTACAATTGTTCGCTTTGAATACATATATTCAAAGATTTGCACACATTTTCACGACTTTTCAAAAATAGCAGATCTACAAGCTCGCAGCGCGGCACTCGGTGCCACGCTGTGAGCTTGTATATCTGCTATTTTTCAATAGCAAAGTATAAAATAATTATCGAGGCCCCTCCACCTTGGGCCCTAGTAACTCAGTCCCACTCCCCCCCCCTTGTGACGCCCCTGACGGCGTGTGTGACCTTTTATTTAGGTGGTGCCTTCTGTTATTGGTTTTCACATTTTGCCTAGATTGTCTTCCATTATGCCCCGCATGACATTGACACTGTCAGCTGTGTTGCAGACAATGCAAATATTGACGGGAAAGATTGGCGTTCTGCAGTACAACCCTGGCACGCACACATAGGGATGGGACGATATGAAAATTTCATATCACGATTATTGCGACAAAAGAAATCGCGATTTACGATATTATCACGATAATCAAAATCCATTATCCTGGGGCGGAACATTTGCCAAAAAATAGCAGATCTACAAGCTCACAACGCGTGACGTTGTGACGGGTTGTGAGCTTGTAGATCGGCTATTTTTTGGCAAAGACATTTGATAGAGAGCGAAAAAAGACTGTATCAAGTACGTATACTCTAAGTACCTTTTACCAATAGAGGGTTCAAATGGTACCAGATATGCAGCTCGGCAAATAAAGGGTGAATTGATCCCAGTGCATGACGGAAGACAATATCACGATAGATTAAATCTCCACGATACGATTATCGTGAGTGTTTTGTCCCATCCTTAGCACACATGCACGCACTCACGTGCGCACTCTCAAGGATATGACTTTAATGAGTTGACAGAACTAATGTAGTGAGGTTGAGAGAGTCTGCCTGGATGAATTAATGACGAGTAAATTTCACATCTGACTTGTGGAAATGGCTTAAAAATCGGAGTGACGGGAAACACTGTGCAGGGTAAAATATTATTTATGAAGAGGAGGACGCTGCTTTGGTTCTACCTCACAGTAAAAAAAAAAACTTCCGCAGTCATTAGACAGCATCATTATCACACAGTCATTCCTTGTGCATTTTTCGGGGAGCCATGTTGGCTCGAATGCATTCGCTGATCGGCTAACGCCACCTCATCAATCATTCTATTAACTCTCTGCGACGTTTTAACATGACACGAATGTTGGTGATCAACGTGTACAATGCACGTGTGCGTTAACGATGACAAAACACACAATATACATACAAACATACGCATGACTGAGCACGCGTGCACGCGCACACACACACACACATATGCACGCACACACACACATACACAATACACAGAGCACACAAACGCTTGAGATGCATTCATGCTCTGCGTGTCTTAAGCTAAGCTCCAGCCCTTCTGAAAAATTGTAATATCGTCACTGTCGAGCAGAAACCTCGTATCTCCAAGTTTCAAATTTGTACGTTCTTTCGTAAAGTAAAGCCCTGCTTCATCATACAAGGCCGTCGCACAAAAGTAGTGAAAACAGCAGATCTACAAGCACACAACGCCTCGCACCGCGAGGTGTTGTGTGCTTGTAGATCGGCTGTTTTCACTAGTTTAACATTTTAAAATGATAAATGCGAAACGAACGGTTTTGGACATAGGCCTACATGTTTTTCACCAGACAACGACGATATGCTATTATTATTATCAGCAACCGTCAAGCTACCCCAATTACAAGGGAACGCCGTGCATCATAATATTTATGGAGATCCTTGTCATTATAATGTGAAACATTAACAGTTAAGTCAGGTTTTTTTTAACGGTGGGAGGATATTTTTAGGCCACGCCACTGCCTTTTATAATTTTCACGGCTCAGCGGGAATTATCAAAGCCTTTTTGATTACATTTTCATATGACCTTGATCTCAAAAAGGGCAGAGCAATCAATACAATAGCCATTAGCATCTCGGTAATTGTTAGCGAAATAATAATCACTTCCTGGGCCCCCGAATCTCGTCTAGCCCTCTTATTTATTTATTGGGCATATGGAGGGAGAAAAGGGGGCTGTTAGCTGTTAAGATGGATTTGATGAATTGAGCCCCAAGATGCAAATTAAAATGTTTGTAATTAAACCACTGATCATGATGGCTTTCTTTGCTGTGATCCTGCTGGTTCTGGCTGCAGCAGAAATGAGTCTTGAGTCTATTAAAGCATTGTACATTTTAGATGTAAAATGTGTGATTGATGACGGCATCAACTGTAAATGGCTTTAACTGAACCCAATAAGTATTTTCTGAATTCTATATGCTATTGTTACCACAATGTTCTGACTACATTTGGCAAAATGGTCTTGATTTGTGTGGCAAGGCAACATGTAAAGCAGGGGTCTTCAACGTTTTCAGGCCAGGGACCCCTTTGTTGAGAGAGAGATGAAGCAGGGACCCCCACTGCCTTTTTGATTCTATATAGTTTCAACGTTTGACAGCACAATCATCAGCGTATTTTGGATTCATGTCAATTTGAGTTTTCAGATATTTAACCACTTGAACCGTCAATACTTAATAAACTTGACCTTCTACTCTATACTTAGTCTGCTCTTTTTCCCCTCTACACCTCTTCTCTTTTCCAAAAATAGCCGATCTACAAGCTCACAACGCCTCGCAGCGCGATGCGTTGTGAGCTTGTAGATCTACTATTTTTGGCTAAAGTTCTCAGAATATGGACGTTAGGGTTCAAGTGGTCAATATAAAAAAGGAGAAAAAAAGTTCCTATCACACAACAGATTTGGAGGACCCCCTTTAGTAACTCTGAGGACCCCTGGGCCCCCTGTTGAAGACCCTTGATGTAAAGCATTAATATTGAACCCAATTGGTATTTTCTGAATTCGCTTTTGTAACTGTGCTGTATGTTACCACGCCGTTCTAACTGCACATTTGGCAAGATGGTCTCGATGCGTTGTGTCAAGGCAACATGTAACGCATTAATGCTCTGCGGCGGCGGGGGTAATGGCACTATTTATTTAGCTTTGTTATAAGAAGAGGGGGTCATGTGATCAGGGGATAGTAATTATAGCATACGCTTAATTACATTAGCAACCTCCTGTCTTTTCATATTATCTGTGATGCAAAAACAAAAAAAAAACACAGAGAGAGAGAGATTTGATTATGTTAATAAGCAGCGTTTTATACATGGTAATGGAGGCCTAGTTCAAAGCCATTAGTGCTATGAGGAATATCCATTTGGGTGTCGGAGCTCTGGAAAGGCGGCTCGGCTCAAAGTGCATGTTGTTTAATGGTATTGATCAGCAGTCTAGCGAGCTGCGGGGCTCTTGCTCATTACCGGGGGTAGGACTACTAGGACGTGCTTTCTTTGGGTAATCGTGCCCACACACCAATTACTGCCACAGCCATTTAGATGATCTCCCAGAGAAATCATAATCATAAAGAGATGGAGAGGAGAGGGCAAATTATGAAAAAGAAAAAAAAAAGAATAATATGTGACTGTGTCGTCTGAGAAACAAATGAGCGCAATGATTTCGATTGTGCTGTGTGTGTACACACATATACTGTATGCGCGTGTGTGCATGTGTGTGTGCATACACTACATTTGTTTGTGTGTTTACAAATATGCGTTGTTAGGGTCGATTCATACTCCACTTTTAGAGCCTAATTTATTTAGGTTCGGCTCTGTCTAAACTATGATATTCAGAGGATCGGGGGGGCGGGTAACGTCATTAATTCGGCTCCGAATGATGCCATATCATAGTTTAGACAGAGCCGAACCAAAATAAATTAGGCTCTAAAAGTGGAGTTTGAATCGATCCTTAGACACCCACTAATGCAAGCTTTTATTATTATATTGTCCGCCATCTCACGCAGCGTACGTTTCACCTCCAGATTCTTGTTTCTTTCTTCACCGGAGCACCTATACAGTAGCTGCCATTATGCAACTTGTTGACAATCATCACATCTCGTTAGATTAGATGTCAATGACAGATTGGACCTGTTAACAAATTAAAATTAGATCAGGGAGAAATGGGAATACAAATAAAAGTCAAATCCCTCATCAACCTGTCTGTCTCTGTCTGTCTGTCTTTCTCCCTATTTGTTTCTGCCTCTCTTTAATATACCCCCCCCCCCCCCCCCCCACCATGCTGCCCCGCCCCCTCTTCCCCTATCAATGAGGCAGCAGCCATCCCAGACCTGTTCACTCAACTGCTTCAAGATTTATTCTTTGTAACAAATCTGCAACAGCTGGAGAGCCGGGGAATGCATGTAAACTTTGTGTGTGTAATTTGGTGACAAGTCAGGCTTAATCAAGCTCCCAGTGGCTGGATGAGAGAGGCATATGGGGAGCTGAGCGCTGAACACGCGGCAGGCCGGTTAGGGAGGGAGAGCACACTAGGCTCCATTTCACCAGCATTAATATGCGCTAGCAGATAGACACACACAGACAGCTAGACAGGTAATATATAGACAGCTATTGTATAGTCTTATAGGCTAGCTGTCTATAGCCTTGCAGACAGCTAGCCTGCATAGACAGCTAGCACACACAGCTAGGTCTTAGGCAGCTACAGACAGACAGCAAGACAGGTACAGTACCACACTGTACACAGCTAGCACACATAAGCTACACACAGACAGCTAGACAGGTAATATAGCCTATAGACAGCTAGCTGTCTATATTCTTGCAGACAGCAAGCCTACATACTGTAGACAGCAAGCACACAGGGCTAGGTCTTAGGCAGCCACACAGACGGCAAGACAGGTTCCACACTGTACACAGACAGCTAGCCCATAGGAAGCTACACACAGACAGCAAGACAGGTACCACACAGACAGCTAGCCTCTAGTCTAAACAGACAGCTACTGCACACAGACTGCTAGCACACGGGCAGCTACTGTAGCTCTTATTAGGCAGCTACACACAGACAGGTACTGTACTGTACAGTACCACACAGACAGCTAACCTATACACTGACAGCTAGCACACAGAGCTAGCACACAGGCAACTATAAGCACTTAGGCAGCTACACTCAGACAGCTAGCACACAGATATAGGCTATCAGGCTTTCCACACAGTTTTCATTCCAAACTGACCAGTGGGATCAAGCCTAGCTCTGGTCCATCGCGTCACCTCCAGTGACGCTCTGACAGACCCTTC
This sequence comes from Nannobrachium achirus, assembly GCF_963921795.1. NCBI lineage: Eukaryota > Metazoa > Chordata > Actinopteri > Myctophiformes > Myctophidae > Nannobrachium > Nannobrachium achirus. The sequence continues at coordinate 24,955,039 of NC_137827.1, forward strand.
GGCAAATGAATAGACCGTGATTTCTCAGCCCCTACGAGCACTCAACTTCAGTCAAAATAAACAAAACTACTTCACTACTCACCAAACCAAAGGTAGTTTTGCATTATTGAAAGTCTATTCTCCGCGGTGGTGAGCCCCTCATTACCCCACCCAATCTGCAAAATATACTATTTTTGGCATGAAATAAAGTGCATCCAACTCGACCGCCGCTTATCTGCTGTGGCCGCTGGGTGGCTCGAGGTGGATGCGTTTTATTTCATGACAAAAAATAATGTATTTTACAGAGTGGGTGGGGTGCTGAGGGGTTCACCACCGCGGAGAACAGACTTTCAACAACGCAAAACTACCTTTGGTTTGGTGAGTAGTGAAGTAGTTTTGTTTATTTTGACTGAAGTTGAGCGTTCGTCGGGACTGAGAAATGGCGGTCTAGTCATTTGCCGACGGGTCTGTCAGAGCGTCACTGGAGGTGACGCGATGGACCAGAGCTAGATCAAGCCTAGAGCCTGCATGCTTTCCGTATCCGGGGAGGTCATTTACAGTATAGTCTTGGGCATCTACAGTACTGTTACTGTTTTGTGGGGAGCAGCTAGGAAGCCTCTGAGTTTATAGGCCCTCTGTTCTAACTAAAGCCTCAATGTCTTCCAGAGGAAGAAGTGTCTCTCGGTCCACCTGCACCTCTCCATCACGCTGATCCATCCACCAGTGACCATCTCTGACCCAACCCACTGATACCACAGGCAGAAGAAGAAGCGTGTGATCATCCCTCAGCCTTTTTGTGAGTAACACACACACACACACACACACACACACACACACACACACACACACACACACACACACACACACACACACACACACTGGGCCTTAGAACGAGGGGGGGGGGGGGGTCTTGTGTTAATGACAGTCCCTGGCTGATCTGAGATGTGCAGCTGGTCCATGTCTGCCCTCCACAGCTGCAAGACAAGACAGAGGAAAGAGAGGAGAAGACAAAGACAGGGAAGAAAGAGAAATTAGAAAGAGAGAATGAGGAGATACTGCATTTTACTCATATTTCTTGGTATAGCATTTAACAGTCACAATAAAGAGCTTTCACAGGCCCACATTTGAACAAAGAAACACAATCACAAGCCTCAGTCTGGCAAAGAAAAGCTCCCAAGGAAAAAACCTTGTAAGGAAAAGAAAAACAAAGGGAAGGATCACAAGAGAGGTTAGGTTAGGTTAGATTCAGGCAAGGCCAGGTAATGCATAGTGCGAGGCCAGGTCAGTGTAGAGCAAGGTCAGTGCCCTACAGCGCACAGAGAGAGAGAGAGAATGAATCATATCATCGTTTTCGGGTGAAAACCTTGTATGTCCAAAATGGTTCGTTTTGCATTTATCATTTCAAAAATGATTTAAACTAGTGAAAACAGACGATCTACAAGCACACAACGCCTCGCACCGTGAGGCGTTGTGTGCTTGTAGATCTGCTGTTTTCACTACTTTTTTGCAACGGCCTTGTATGATGAAGCAGAAGCAGGGCTTTACTTTGAGAAAAAAAAACATACAAATTTGAAACGTGGAGATACGAGGTGTCTGCCGGACAGTGACGATATAGAGACCTTGGTCTGTAAACACAAATCCCTCCATTGGAACAACCATGCACACATCTCACTGTATATCATCTGTGTCTCCACGGAATGTTTCAATTGAAAAGGAGCTATTCTGTGTCTCCTACGGTTCAAGGCATTTGGTCAGGCTCTGCGTTCGCCGTTCCCCTGGAGGCATTTTTCAACGGAGGAACCTTTTGCCCGTACGCCTCTGTATGTTCAAAATGGCAGTAACCATGGTTACACAATTAAATGAAACGAGACCTTTGGCAGGGGCTGATTGTTACAAAAGGAGATTGCACATTACATTCGCCATTAACCCCCGTCAGGCTACTATAAAAGTGCTTCAGAAATCATGTTCCGAAAATGTTGATATATACAGTACAATATGAAAAACACTGGGAATAACAATGATCCTGCAAAAATGTGATATGGTAGGATAGTGGTGAAGATATCGAGGCATCACATCATGAATGTGGTGTGCAGTGCGAGGTTGCCTAGATGTGCACGCGTGCATGTGCACGTGCGTGCGTGTGTGTGTGTGTGTGTTGATGCATTATAGTTTCTCCTCGGGAACACATGGCAAGGTATTTACCAAGCCATCTGCTAAAATCGCCTGGCTGAATTTAGCTGACGTCCAGTTGCTAAGGAAATGGATGCTTTTCAAAGGGGGCCAGCCAGTGTTGCACACCTGTCAGTGTAAAAGGACCCTGTCTAACTGTCTGTCTGTCTGTCTGTCTGCCTGTGGGTCAGGAGCTCATAACACGCATACACTGTAGTCAGCTGTGATGTGTGCTCCCCTCTGACTGACAGTTCACACTGTAACCACGTTCGCGTTCTGTTTATCGTCACTGTCGGGCAGAAACCTTGCATCTCCAAGTTTCAAATGTGTATGTTTTTTTGCTAAGTAAAGCCATGCTTCATCATACAAGGCCGTCGCACAAAACTAGTGAAAACAGCAGATCTACAAGCACACAACGCCTCGCGGTGCGAGGTTTTTGTATTTATACAAAACGAACACTTTTGGATAGACAAGGTTTCAAACCGACAACGACATTATGTTTATTTAACTTTGTGGCGTACCTTTGCTGATGGAGGTAGGCTACTGGTCTTTAGTTATATTTCACTTAAGCCCGATATTATACTTGCATGATAAAATATGTGTCGCACAGAAATAGCCAATCTAACAAGTTACAAGTTCACAACTTGTAACATAATAACCTTCACCTACATGCCAAGAATAGGAATGCCGGGTTGAAAGTGGTTAAGATAACCGTGAAATCATGAAAGAGCCTTGCAATGTGGGGGAAACCTTGTATACACCGGCACTCTGAAAACATATTTATGCGTATTGACACGTTTTTTCAGGCGCTTTTTCACCGGAGCATAAATTAGGCTTGAGGGGCATAACAAATGCTGGCCCAGGACAGGAAAAAAAAAAGAACACGGCAAATGGCAAAAGAACACTGGTGCTCTTCAGCACAGTTGGGGCATGTCAACGAGCAGGTGGTTATGATTGCTTTAGTGTCACAGTCCTATGGCCTGCGGGCAGACACTTTCTCCCAGAAGAAGTTAATGCAGCTGGAGAAGTGTGTCCGGGGTCGGTGATGAGTTTCAGAGAACGTGGCTCCGGGGCAGGGCACGACCTTCGGAGGGACGCTTTGTCATCTCGGTCCGAGTGCCCGCACGTCCCCGTCTGGGTGACACCAATAAAGGTCACCGCGGGGGCAGACTTATGGTCGTAAATCAACAAGGTAACCTGGGACACGGTGTCCTTTGGTCCCAACTCTACTGTCCTGCTTGGGCCTTGCTCTAGATTTCAGGAGGAGAAATGATATCATACAAAATGGAGTTTCAAAGATAAATTGACTGTGCCTCTTCACTGATGCACTAGGTGAGAGAGATGTGCTCACAGGAAGCCCAAAGCCTTTTGCTTTCCAGACTCACCGGCGCTGTTCCTTTTAGCATAACATAAAATATGTTTCCTGGGGTAGAATCATTTGTCAAAAAGCTTTTAACCACTTTCAACTTGGCGCCGCTATTTTGGGCATGGCGAATCTTATTTTATTATCAAATTCTTAAAAAATAGCAAAAATAGGAGAACCACATACTGTACAAGCTCGTAGTTTGGCTATTATGGGATATACTGTGTGTAAGTGGTTGAAATCTGTGTGGTCTTGGGGTCAGGACTGGACTGGAGCCTATGTGTCCTGTTTCCTCAGCATGAGGCAGCTTGATGTACACGTACACCCCCTGTACATGACACTAGTATGTTGTAGGGACTTAAGCTGGTTGCACACTGCACTGCGTGTATTTGTTGTGTTTTGGAAATCCGAAATCCTCAAAAGCATTTTTCAGACCAAGGAGAGAGAGAGAAGAGAGGGAGAGAGCAAAGAACCCAGTGGTGACAGTTGAGAAAATCGAAAAAAAACAACCCTGGTCCGAAAATAAATACGAAACGGGCGGCAGTGTGCAAACGTGATTGACATAACGTGAGGTCGATTTTTTGTTATTCACGTGCTCCGAAATTCACTCCGATAAACGCAGCAGTGTGCAAAGACCTTTAGCCCCAACCCAACCGTTTTATTAATAGTCTTTGTTCTGACTCGGCTGGTGATTGAACCCTGACCTCCCAATCTCAGAGCAGACACTCTAACCAAGGCCACTGAGCTGGCTGTGTTTGAGAACATCTTACGTTTTCCATGAAATCATGCAAAACGCGCGCGTGTGTTGAAATGATTGAACCCATTGATATGCCATGTCAAGGACCCCCAAAATTACAGTTATTTTGCCGCGGACCCCCATCTCAAAATATGTTGAGATGGGGGTCCACCCAGAAGCAAATATTTGAGTTACAAATAGCAGATCTACAAGCTCGCAACGCGGCACTCGGTGCCGCGCTGTGAGCTTGTATATCTGCTATTTTTCAATAGTTAAAGCATTAAATAATGGTTAAAGTGGTTAAAATCTATGTGTATGATCTATATGTAGAGCAAATTGTTCCATTGATCTTGTTCTTACCTCTAACTTCACTTTGTGTCAGTTAAAACATGAGCATATCCTAATGGCTATTCCTGAACAGAACATAATACATTTATTAACACAAAATGTCCTTGCTAGCATTATCTCATTGCAATGGAAATACACATATCTCTTTGATTGAACCAATGGTATCACTGGCTGGCCAACTGTGGACAAGCTCTCCTTGTTGCAGCGTGTGTTACATTTCCAAGGGCAGCTGCTTTAATCTCCAACATGGAATATGATATCTAAACCTTGTTCACTACATTGTTTACAAGTTACATTCTTTACAGTTTGTGGTGTGCAAAGTGTGTGGCTGCATGCATGCTGACCAGCTGATGTTACCCCAGGAAATAAGCAATAGACTCAAAATACCAACTGCACTTCCAGTGTGCTGTGGGTTATGCAAAACTGTTGCAAACCGTTTTCAGTTCTATTTCCAAAGCAACAGTGAGAGAGGGACAGGAGGCGACCGCGGTTTTCCCGATGACCCTGAGCGCAACGGTGGGGGCTGATGGGCAGGGAGGGTCGCGAGCTTATGAGAAACAACTAAAACAAGACCTTAAAACCTGGCGAAAACAGTTGCGTGCATTAGCGCAAGATTATATGAGGATAAAGGAAATCATCAAATGGAAAGCATTAAATTAAATTATGAAAAGGCTTCTAAGCCTACACTAGCCTACTAGTGAAACTAGTGGAACCGCGATCTTGCCACACGTGAATAATTGTGGTTGTAAACAATAACACAGACAATATAAATCCTTATTAGTCTAGTAGTGGGAAGAGGGGGTTATCATGATGGCCCCAAATAACTTTTAAATATCTTGCAATTGGCGACGAGTCTCTTACGAAATCAGCAAGAGTCTCAATACATAACGTTAACCTCTCCATCGGCCCCACCGTTGCGCTCAGGGTCACCGGGAAAACCGCGGTCGCGGGACAGGAGAGAGAGAGACAGACACAGCACGTATTCGACCCTGGACACACCACGCAACAGAGGTGTGGTCATTTTGGTTGCACCCTCCTTTGGAAATGTAGTCGCACAACTATTCATTGGAGGTAGGTACAAATCCTCACCACTTAAGGCGACTGTCACGATCACAGGGTTTTTGCGTAGCCTTTGTACTCGCAGAATAATCTTCATTGTACACTCTCTACAGGTACCGTATATTATTACTGTACTGTTAGAGCACCATCAGCCCTCCATTAGTGAAATATCAATATCGTCGCTGTCGGGCAGAAACCTTGTATCTCCAAGTTTCAAGTTTGTACGTTTTTTTCACCAAGTAAAGCCCTGCTTCATCATACAAGGCTGTCGCGCAAAAGTAGTGAAAACAGACGATCTACAAGCACATTGCTTGCAGATCTGCTATTGTCACTAGTTTAGTTCATTTTTAAAATGATAAATACAAAAAGAACGGTCTTGGACATATAAGGTTTCCACCCGACAACGACGATTATGCATCACAGAATGATAATTGTCCTCTGAGCCTTCATTACCCAGACACCATGTTAACTTAGAGACAATTCCTCCCGCGCCTCTTCGCCGAGCAACAAAAGATCCTTGGCTGCATGAGGAACGTCTTAATCTCGCTCACAGAATACATCAGGGCCCGGTAAGTGGGCTCGGTTATTGCCGAGGTCCGTATTTGCGTCGGGCACCTGGGATCCTCTAGGCCTTTTTGATGTGGCCCTTTTCAAGCACACTGATCATCCTGCTAAATTGCGCCTAATGGACAGGGACTGCCACTCGGAGAGGCCCCAGACAACAGGGGACAATTTTAGTAGGATGCGCGGCACACCTGTCCTTTGTAGTTGAGCGCGACATTGTGTGCACAGGCGGCATTAGTCCCCACTCCACGCGGACAGGCACTCTGTGAGTCGCAGCGCGGCCAGAGCGCCCATTTAACCCTCAAATACCTGGAACGCGCCCGAGTCGCGTTAGATTTTAACCACTTTAACCATTATTTAATGCTTTAACTATTGAAAAATAGCAGATATACAAGCTCACAGCGCGGCACCGAGTGCCGCGCTGCGAGCTTCTAGATCTGCTATTTTTGAAAAATCATGATATTTTCTTTGAATATATCTATTTAAAAGTGAACATTTGTAACTCAAATATTTGCTTCTGGGTGGACCCCCATCTCAACATATTTTGAGATGGGGGTCCGTGGCAAAATACCTGTAATTTTGGGGGTCCTTGACATGAAAAGGTTTGAGAACAGCATGATTTAGAAGAAGGATTTAGAAGTCTGGTCAAAGATCGGGTCAAAGATATTCAAAGACTTGCACACATTTTCAAGATTTTTCAAAAATAGCAGATCGACAAGCTCGCAGTGCCGCACTGTGAGCTTGTATATCTGCTATTTTTCAATAGTTAAAGCATAAAATAATGGTTAAAGTGGTTAAAATCTAACGCGACTCTGGGCGCCTTCCAGGTATTTGAGGGTTAAGTCCTGAATAACCCCAGGTGCCATTACCTTTGGTACCTGAGTGCCCTCGCCACTCTGAACAAACAATGAGCTGCATGCAGGGTGCGACGGGACAGCGATGGGTGATGTGTTTTTGCACGTTTGTGGGCATTGTACATTTCCCCGATGTTGGCTGTGCAACAAATGAGAGCATGTGTGTGTGTGTGTGTGTGTGGTTGCAGTGGGGGGCAGGATCGATGCATAGCTGCACCTGTCCCTTCAATGGCATCCCCCCAATGGGCAGCAGAGAGACAGGGAGGGGCTGGTGGAGCGGCCTGGGTGTTTCATTGTATGAACCGTTGGCGTTAGTTCATGGTTCATCAGTTGATTACGAATCCCAGTGCTAATTTAACACCAAAGAGTGAATGGAACAGGTTCCATTTGTACACTCTTCTGAGTTAAATTAACACAGGGATTTTACTGTGTACAGTCCTGTCTAAACTGCTCAGTCCTACAATGAGGGTCATTTTTTCCTGTGTTAATGAGCGGGCATGATGAGTTCTCATTTTCATTAGCCAGAGTTTCTGATATATCGGACCGGCTTATTCTGTTTTGTTTGTAACAAAGCGTTTGTGACATTTCGGCTAATTGGCAACACCTTTAAATCGAGCATAATCTCATTTAAAGCTCTTTATCCCTGCTTGTTTAAGAATCTTTCTTTAAAATGAGGACAGACTATAGCGCAAATACAACAAAATTAAACAAAGGAAAAAAACGCTACTAAACCAGCACTGTTTGTCTTTGGCTCTTTGTGTCTCCTTAAGTAAAAGCGACGCCGCTCTCTTACAAACCGACAGTTGGGAGACGCGCTGTACTTTGTGAAGTTTACTGGAACAAAATAACATGAGCAGGTAGCAGCGGAACCTTTGAGAAGTGGCCGAGGCTTGGCTTCAAACCAGGCCCATATTGAACAGCACCTAACAGTTTTAAATCAGTCTGTGTGCCCAGCATCTGATGTGGGAGGGACTGGGAAAGGCTTTCTGTGAGCGCACCGGGAGATTTTTATATTTGAGCTTAGCGCGTGTGTGCGTGTGTGCATGTGTGTGTGTGCGTGTGTGTGTGTGTGTGTGGACAATGACAGTATCTGCGGTGCCAGAGGAACTGACGAGCAGGTGGTCTGAGTGGGATTGAGCATACTCTCTCTCCCTTCTATTCACACTAGCTCTTGTCCATCCGTCCGTCCGTCTCTCTCTCTCTCTCTCTCTCTCTCTCTCTCAGGGGCGTCAATTGGGTATGGCAGGGGTATGCAGCTGGGGGGAAAATAAAAGTTACTTTTAAATATAAATCCATGAATGTCTCTTTGTCTATATCTGTTCTAGTTATTATGTTGTTAAATTACAGTAAAATGACTACAAATGCAAAATTTAACAAAATGGTCACTTGACAAAATGGTATATTCCCAGGTCAGCTGCACAGGTGCAATGCATTATTGTTAATTGTGGCACGTTTACTAACATGCCAAGCTTATCTGCACTTGAACAACCGTTCCAGGCTGCCATATCCAGCCCAAGAAACCGTAGAAACGGGGGAAAAATTGAACGTACTAATTAAAATAAATGTACTGTATCATGCCTGATGCGCGCGTGCAAGACACCAGTCATGTTGCCATACCTTAGCTTTTTCTGAACTGACGCCACTGGTCTCTCTCTCTCTCTCTCTTTGAATGTGTATCTGTCTGTCTTTCTCCGAAATTCTCTCATTTTTACATTTCTTTTTCTTTTTTTTTTGTCGTTTGTTGAATCATAATGTATTATGCCGCCAAAGTCTGAGAATAACGCTGGCTATACTGTACTTTCAGTGGGGATGGAAATGCCTTAGATGCTATATGATATGAAAATGAATAATATACGCGGACATGACACACAATACGGGGGGCTTTGACACCTGTGCTTGGATGAATCTTTGAAGTTGTCGTGAATAAAACATTACAGGAACTCTCCTCTTCTGTTACAAAGACAGTACAATGTTACATGATTGCATGACTCAGAGGACTCTGGACAATACCCCCCCCCCCCCCACACACACACACACACACACACACACACACTCAGGCATGCATTGCATACCATCACTAGCCAGATGTCTCCCGAACTGCATCGCTAAAAAAGCCATTGTATTGATCGCTTGAGTGACATGCCTCAGTGACGTTCCATTTAGCTGATGTGAATGTACATTTAGCACACGCGCACACACACGCACGGGCCTTCTGGTTGGCGCTGGTGACAGGCTGCTGTATGTGGAGGCACGTACAGCACGCACACGCACGCACATGCATGCAAGCAGCTCGCACGCACACACAGCCCCGGGTAATGTCCTGTATGGTGTGCCTGCATGCACGTAGCGGTGGCCATACACCATTCACAGCAATGGCTGAGTATGAACCATATGCCGCTGATGCATGGTTGACCTGTTTGGACGGGGATATTGGCACAGTGTTGGGTGTCAGGTCCATTCAGAGCAGCAAGTTGTTGATCTATTACTACAGCAACATGATGAGACTGCTGTCCCTGAGTTATGGATACACAATTGGTTCTACAGTATATGTGTAACCCTTCCTCCACAGCAGACGTTGTGATGTGTCTCATACTGGTCATATGCAACTCTGATAACGATAGCGTGATAACGTTAATTGTGTTGTGTCACTTGTGATGCCAGCATGGCATGGCATCCTTTGCGGTTAAACCGTTAAAACAGGGAAAGAATCGTTGTCATTTTAGCCATAATATACCGTACTTTGGCAACTCAAAGATAGCAGATATCTGCTATCAAACTCATAGTGCCTCACTTCGTGACACACTATGAGCTGCTATTTTTGAAAAATCTAGGAATGTTGGACAAATCTATGTATACTGTATAAGACTCTTATCTCCGGCAACGTTGCCCCTATCCATGCCAAACTTTGCTCACACACTCCTTGACTTGGCCTCCGTCCCTGACTTTTCACATGCCCCTCTTCTAGCGCCACCATGAGGTTGCATGCGACCTGACAGTCGCTTATCTCCCGATTAGGGAGTCTTACTGTATATGTATATGTGTGTGTGTGCACACATTTCTGGGGGCCCTGCTGGAACTAAATATTTCTACACAGGGGTCCGGGGCCAAATACGTATCATTTTGGAGGTCTGTGACATGAAAAGGTTTGAGAACCACTGATGTCATAGAAACCTATGTTTTTTCGGAAAACCGTTCAGGATTCAGAAGAAGACATGGCCGGGTCTTGATGGGTTAACTTGATGTTGGCACACACAGGCAGACCTTACATGAGACGGCCCACCAGCCAGTGTCATTGGTCTCAGCTGTGTTTACCTTGCTGTGGCATGTCAACAAGTGTGACTGTGAGAAAGGACTACTGTATACTGGACCTGCATGCTATAGAGCAGTACATGATCAATATGTGACACACTTTGAACTGTGCCTGTGAGGTATGTGAGCTGACTGCATGATGTCAGTGGTTGGTGATTGATTGTCATGAATTATAGATAGCTGCCATAATGCTGCTGCTGGTCAGTGGCACGTTTTTTTCACAGTGACACTCACTCAGTGGTGTAAAGTAACTAAGTACATTTACTCAAGTACTTTACTTAAGTACAATTTTGAAGTACTGGAGTATTTCCAATTTTCAGTACTTTTATTTTTACTCCACTACATCTTTGAGGAAAATATTGTAATTTTAAGGTGGCCTTACCCTAGCAGATAATCGGGGCATTTAACCGAGTATCGGGCTGGCTGAGTCTGGATCGGGGGCGATTCTCGGGCATAAATGTCGTCTAGTTTGAGGGTTCAAAGATCCAATCTTAACCCTGCCGAGTTGCTGGCAGGACGATCGAGGCCGGCCCTGGATCCCCGATAGAAAGACAGACGCAAGAAAGTCTAACCATAGTACACAGACTATTTTGATATAATTCCGTGCTTTTAAAAATCATTAAAGTGCAATGATAACAAAACATTTGAAAATAAAGAAAGAAAAGAACATTACAGTATACACAAACATTAACATTGTATTTGTTATGTGTGTGTTGGATTATCTCTAAAATCAAACAAAACATGCTTTGGATAAACGTCATAGATAATGTCAAGTTATACAATGAATCATAACTAGGGATGGGACGATAAGCGATATTATCATTTATCGTGATAAAGAACACCCACGATAATCGTATCGTGGAGATTTAATTTATCGTCAAATCGTCCTTCGTCATGCACTGGGATCAATTCACATTTTATTTGCAGAGCTGTATATCCGATACCATAAACCCTCTAACATACTTATAATATATGTACTTGATACATCTTTTTTTCACTCTATACCAAATCTCTTTGCCAAAAAATAGCCGATCTACAATCTGCTATTTTTTGGCATATGTTCCGCCTCAGGATAATGGATGTTGGGCATATTTTGATTATCACGATAATATCGTAAATCGCCATTTCTTTGGTAACAATAATCGTGATATGACATTTTCATATTGTCCCATCCCTAATCATAACCAATGGGCTAAACGTACCAGACCACCATGGTCCATTTAAAAAATGGCTTCTGCAGTGGATTAATAGCATCTCATTTCGCATGTCTTTGCCTGTCACTGAGACTAGCTTCAGCCTGGGGCAAAAAAGAAAAGAAGCTAGCCAGTTTTAAATATGCAAATATTTGAGGCATTAAGGGCTTGATTTGAATAATGATGTTCAAAGATTAACTGGTTCTTATTGGGCATTTTTTCTTGCTGGGGGAGAAGAGGCACGATAACTACGGCTCGCTGTCCTTCCTCATTAGCCAGTACACATCAGGCCTGCACTAGCAGCCTAGCATGTGAATGGGTGCCTTCAGTGGTGGAGAGTAACTAATTACATTTACTGTACTGTAAATTTTATGTAAAATTTTTAGCTATTTGTACTTGAGTATTTCAAATTGCCAACACTTTTACTTCTACTCCGTTACATCTCGGTTCGAAATATTGCACTTTTACTCCACAAAATGTATTTGAAAACTTTAGTTACTAGTCACTTATTTACTTACATTTTTTTTTTAGATTTATTTTTTAGCTTTTATGCCTTTATTGATAGGACAGCAGAATGACAGGAAATGGGGGAGAGATGGAGTGACAAACGGCAAAGGTCGTCCGGATCGGGAATCAAACCGGCGACGCCACCAGGCATCCATGCCTATGTGGCAATGCCTATAAGTGGTATGTGCCTGGATCAGTAGGCCAGCGGGCGCCCCTAAAACACATTTTTAAGTAAGTACATAAACCACTTTAGCCCTATTTTATACCTAGGCTATTTGAAAATAGCCGGTCTAGAAGCTCACAGCGTGTCGCGATCAAACATTTTTTACTTTTACTTTAAGTACAATTTGATGCCATTGCCAACACTTTCATACTTTTATTCAAGTACATTTTGAATTTCTGACTTTTACTTGTAACAGAGTATTTCTACAATGCAGTATTCATACTTTTTACTCATTTAAAAAATGTGAGTACTTTTTCCACCACTGGTGCGTTCATGTGTGCGTGTGTACAGTATGTGCCTGTGTGTAAATGTGCATGTCTGTGTGGTTGTGAGTGCAGTATAGACTCCTGGTCTTTCTTAGTGGATGTTTAATTAAAGAGTATTTCTTGGCCTGGTGTTGCCAGCTCTTTATCAGTTATGGCACCGGAACAGAAACTCCCAAACCAGTGAAGGGTTGGGGAGATCTGGGGAAGAAACGGCGTGAAACCCGCACTAGACTAGACTGCTGATAACGATAACATTTATCAACTCCAGAAATTAATCTGAAAACTACATAATGAAAAGAAAGTATTACTTTCTCCTCCAACTTAATTGCCCATGAAACTCTGCCGTCATCATGAAACAACATTTGAAAATCATTTTCCCTTTGCTGAACACTTTGATTGGATTTCTAATTAAAAATATTTTTTAGTCATTGACGGTCTTTGTAAATATCCCCTCTTGATTGAAAGTGAGAAAACATCAGTCATGTTTTGATGTATGACTGTTAGTAATCCGTGGTCATTTCCAGTTCAGAGGCACTACTTGTTAATATATGTTGGCTGTTTTGTTAAGTCGTAAATGTAGATCAATACAGGATGCACTTACGGTAAAGAGGAAATGGGTGTGTTTTATTTGTATTGATTATGAAGTGTGATGAGAGAGAGAGAGAGAGAGAGAGAGAGAGAGAGAGAGAGAGAGAGAGAGAGAGAGAGAGAGAGAGAGAGAGAGAGAGAGAGAGAGAGAGAGAGAGAGAGAGAGAGAGAGAGAGAGAGAGAGAGAGAGAGAGAGAGAGAGAGAGAGAGAGAGAGAGAGAGAGAGAGAGACAGAGAGGTGAAGTTACACTTGGTTGGTTGGCCTGACAACAAACCACATAGAGCAATCGTTCCTCGAGCCTATGGGATGTAGTCTATCCTAATATCTGACCTTTTCTTATCATTTGATGCCGAGGCTGGTGCTACTTGCGTGATCATGGTCGAGTGCATATCCCTACAACTAACTGTTGGTTCCAGTCAGCCTGCCCTGGATAATCTATTAAAACTGACAATGCAATGAAGTATGTGATGGAAATTAGGTGACTACAACAACAAATGCAAAGCTTGATAGATTAAGAAGATCTGTGCATTTGTCTCTTGTCATATACTGTACAATCCTTTTTTATGCAGGTATGAAGGTTGCAATCCCATTTACAATCCATGGTGTTTATAATAACTACCTGAAAGAGAGGTCTATTATAACTGAGTTATGTGCATTGCTGCGTACAGTACGTACTGTAATGTGTACAGTATGTGTGTGTATGTGAGAGCGTGCGTGTGGTGTGTTTAAGAAGACTGATTAGCGCCTCCTTCCATTTGGCAGAACTTGGTGCCACCGGGACCGCAGCAACTGCTTCGGTGTGTGTACGCGCGTGTGTGTGTGCGTGTTTTCATGCACGTGTGCGTGCACGTACTTTTGTGTGCCTGTGCGATAATTGTGTGAATTGAGCTGTAAGCAGGGTTTGGAGGGTGCTGTGCATTGACCAGCACATCGCGGGCTATGCCTTGGCAGGTGCGAGATGCTGCATGGGCTATCTAAAGTCCCTCAGCCAGCCAGCCAGCCAGCCAGCTAGCCAGGCAGGCAGGCAGGCAGGCACAGAGAGAGGCAGGACACAGCTGTCTGAACAGGCCTCCATTATCCAGCACTATCTATTGATTCACCCTGTGGGATGTTTCCTCTTTGGCAGGGAGTCATCGCTGAATAACACAAGAACATGCACGCACCCACACACACACACCCACTCGCGCACACATGCATGCGTGTCTCTGTGAACGTGCGTGCAACACAGTCACGCGGACATTTGCATTGCCATGTGTTGAGATCGATAGCCAGAGGTATTCCGGGGCCCTGGGTTTTTATTTATTTATCCCATTCAGAACGGGTATCATTATTTTATGCTTTAACTATTGTAGATCTGCTATTTTTGAAAAATCGTGAAAATTTGAATTTTGACCCGATTCTATAAGTGTCTTTTGAATCCGTCTAAGATTTTTTTGAAAAACCTATGTTTCTATGTCAGCAATCTGGCCAGCCATCGTCAAAGAAAAGGTCCTTTTCACTTAACTGGAGCTCAGTTAGTCTGTTCTTGAGAGACTACTATGTCAGTGGTTCTCAAACCTTTTCATGTGAATGACCCACAAAATGATATGTATTTGGCCACGGACCCCCATCTCAAAATATCTAGTTCCAGGGACCCACCCAGAAGCAAAATTTGAGTTACAAACGTTCGCTTTGAAAATACATACATTCAAAGATTTGCACACAACATTTTCACGACTTTTTCAAAAATAGCAGATCTACAAGCTCGCAGCGCGGCACTCGGTGCCGCGCTGTGAGCTTGTATATCTGCTATTTTTCACTGGTTAAAGCATTCAATAATTCTAGGCCCTAAATGGGTTATTTATTGTAACGGTCCCTACTTCAATCAGTGGGGACTGCCGCCCCTCTCCCCCCCCCGCACCGGGTGCTGCTGTTGCCGTGCCGCTGTCGCTGTGTTCTCCCTAATTATAGAGCATGGCAATGGGCAAGGACCCATAAAGAATATCTCTGACGCTATAATTACTTTGGCTGCTCGCAAAATGAATCAGATAGTGTCAATAGGATTAACAAATGGGGTGGGTTTTAATTCTGTCTCCACGTGTGCACCGTGAGGCTGGCGGCTTCGGGTTCTCTCTCCTTTTCATTTTTTTATTTTATTTCCCTTATCAAGTCAGAATATTTTGTGTGTGTGTTAGGGGGGTGGGGGTGGGGGGGTAGTAGAGGGAAGATAACTTACATCTATTATTATTTATCCTGGGGTTTATTGGTTCATTAGCGACAAATTCAAGTTCCAATCGAATATTTTGCCTCCTTGATGGAAATCTCGGCATTGTTGAATTTGAAAAGTCTTGACGGACGAATATTGCACACAGAACCAACAGAGCTGCTATTCTACGTTGGTTTAATTTTGTTATAATTTTATTTTATTTTAATCCTCCCGCATCTATACTCATGCAGGAACAACGTCCCCCAGCCTCTGATGATCGCTATGAACATGTAAATAACCGCAGTGTACACAAACAAACTAACAAACTAACACGTGCGGTCTAAGCCAGTGTAAACTCCAGATGATCATATGACTAATGCATTCTCTGTGTGTGTGTGTGCGTGTTGCTCTTCAGTATTTTTGCCAATGAATAATGCATGAGCCTCAGCCTTTGTTTATGGTGCGACGTAAGGTGCGGAGCAGAGTGTTCCGCCGCTACGCCAAGAAATCCCTCTTAATGAAACATGTAGCCAGCCGTGCCCTCCGTTTGCCCCTCCCTCCTCTCAGCATCTACTGTATTTACAGCCTATATTCTAAATATGTTGTCTCTCCCTGCTGTCTCTCTCTCTCTCTCTCTCTCTCTCTCTCTCTCTCCCTCCATCCTCTCTGTCGCTACGCGGACAGATCTACTCCACTCAGGGGTGTCACCGGGTGCCGCGCTGCGAGCTTGTAGATCTGCTATTTTTGAAAAATCGTGAAAATGTCTTTGAATATTTCAAATCCTTTCAAAACATAGTTTAAAAAAAAAAAACCTATGTTTCAATGTCAGTGGTGCTAAAACCTTTTCATGTGAAGGACCCCCAAAATTATATGTATTTGGCCACGGACCCCCATCTCAAAATATTTAGTTCCAGGGACCCCCCGGAAGCAAAATCAAAGTTACAAATGTTTGCTTAAAAAAATACATATATTCAAAGATTTGCACACATTTTCATGACTTTTCAAAAATAGCAGATCTACAAGCTCGCAGCGCGGCACTCGGTACTGCGCTGTGAGCTTGTATATCTGCTATTTTTCAATAGCCAAAGTATATATAAAATAATTAAGGCCCCTCCACCTTGGGCCCTAGTAACTCAGTCCCACTTTCCACCCCTTGTGACGCCCCTGACTCCACTGGCTGCTGGCTAAATAAAGCTTTGAGTTTCTGAAAAGTTGATGAATAATAACATCAGATTAATCTCCGTTGGAAAACATATTTTCGTATGGAAATCCCCGGGTTGATCTCCCAATCCACCACATTGTCAATCTGGAATATTACGGAGGCTTCCGCCAGGGGAGAGGAAAGGCTCTGTAATCTGTGCTTAATCTGCATACTCTGCCCCTTTGCCCAGAATCCTCCACACACAGTAGCCATGGTTTAGGGCGCTCCGCTCGTTTAACTGCGCAGCGGCTGGTCTTTAAATATCACTCTAATATTTAAAGTGTCTCTCAATGGGAGATTGTCGAGATGTCGGGATGCCCATTTAGAGTTATTGGTGAAAGAGAGAGAGAGCGTGTGCGAGAGAGAGAGAGGAATGTAAGCTTGGCCAGTCTGTATCTAATTTGGAAATTATAGTGATTACGAGCTAAATATAAAAACCCTGGATTTTGAGGCTGAAAGAAGCCTGCAGCGAAAGCTTATGGTATTGTTCTTTGACAGACAAACACACACTCACTCACACTCACTCACGCTCTCACGCTCACACACACACACACACGCACGCACGCACGCACGCACGCACGCACGCACGCACGCACGCACGCACGCACACGCAGATGCACACAATGAGGGAAAAAGCCTCCTGATGTGCTAAGTACTGTTGTGATCCATCAAGTGTGTGTCAGCCTCGGTACGTATCTCCTTGGCCTCTCTTCTTCCTCTTATTGTTCCTGCTCTCCCTCTGTGTATCTCTCTCTCCATGTCTGTCTGTCTGTCTCTCTCTCTCTGTCTGTCTGTCTGTCTGTCTGTCTGTCTGTCTGTCTGTCTGTCTGTCTGTCTGTCTGTCTGTCTGTCTGTCTGTCTGTCTGTCTGTCTGTCTGTCTGTCTGTCTGTCTGTGCGGTGGGAGCTGAAAGCCTGAGAGCATGGGGTTGGGAGCATGCAGTTGCAGGCAGCCTCCTCAGGCTGTTGGTCCACTCTGGGCCTGTAAATACTGGATACTTGCATGATGGCTTGCAGATGTTGGGCAGATTAGATGCGACGTGCAGGGCCCAACCTTGCCTTCAACTACAGTAGTTCGCCTGGCTCTGCTCAGATGCTATAGTATATCGTCACTGTCGGGCAGAAACCTCGTATCTCCAAGTTTCAAATTTGTATTATTTTTTTTCGCCAAGTAAAGCCCTGCTTCGTCACACAAGGCCGGCGCACAAAAGTAGTGAAAACAGACGATCTACAAGCACATGCTTGTAAATCTGCTGTTTTCACTAGTTAAGTTAATTTTTTAAATGATAAATACAAAACAAACTGTTTTGGACGTACAAAGTTTCCACCCGACAACGACGATATATTATATACAGTAGAGAGAGAGCGAGATAGATGGATGGATAGATAGATCGTTATTGATCCCTGTGGGGAAATTCAGGTGTCGTAGCAGAACCGCAGTGAGCATGAAACACGCGGCAGGGTAGGAGTAGAGAGATACTGAGATAAAATGTAAGATAGAAAGTAGACTTAATGTCTGAGATATAGCCATCTGAACTTAGACTGAGCATAATGCTTATGTTCAGAACAAATAATAAATATAAGCACCCATTAATTATATAGGTACTGACTATATTGACACCGGTTATGAGGCTTATTCTATTGACATTGGAACATGTAAAGCAGTTAACCTACAGTAATGTTATGTTACTTTAATGGACATCCCAGTGGTCCGTGTTCAAAAGGGCCAGAGGAAAGCAGGAGTCGTTAATCCAAGAACCTGTAGCTTGATGGCTACCATACCAAGTGACTCTGTCTTGTACAGTACAGGAACTGTGGCTGAAAGTGCTCCTCAACCCCTCTAGCTCAGTGGTTCTCAACCTTTTCAGGCTGCGACCCCCAAAATAATAATGTTTGAACTGGGGACCCCCCCCCATCTTGACGAGCACTAAGAGTTGAGGAATTACAATTTTGTATACGGTTCTATTGTAAAAATAGCCGATCTACATGCTCACAAAACCTCGCGTTGCGAGGCGTTGTGACGTTAAATTGTCACTTTAGAAATGTGCAGATACCCTCTATACACTTAAACCTTATGTTGGTTTGTTTACTGTTGATTGGGAAAACAATATTGCACATCAAGTTAATCTGAGGGACCCCTCAAAATAATTTGGGGACCCCTCTGGGGGTCCCGACCCACAGGTTTGAGAACCACTGCTCTAGCTCATCGTAGACGGGACGGGACGGGAGAGGATCATCAGGATGGCTGCCAGCCTCCACCTCATCCTCCTCCTCCTCCAGGTTTTCCTTCCTTCCTTCCTTCTTCCCTTCCTTCTTCCCTTCCTTCCTTCCTTCCTTCCTTCCTTCCTTCCTTCCTTACATCCTTCCTTCCTCCTTCCTTCCTTCCTTCCTTCCTTCCTTCCTTCCTCCCTTCCTCCCTTATTTACTTCCTTTCCTCCCACTTCCCTTTTTCCTTCCATATCTGCATCTCAGCCTTTTTTACTGGAACTATAGCACTGACTCTGACCTTTAAGGACCTTCCAGGGAGGGTGCTCTTGTGCGTCTTGCTGTGTCACCCTTTCTTCTTTTTTTCTTTTTCTAGTTGTTTTTATCGCACTGACCTTTGGACGCTCTGCACTATTAGGTTGTGTTAGTAGTTTTTGAGTATTTTCGCTTGTGTTTGACATGACGGTGAGATACTTGTTGCACTAACAAGCCTTATTCACGGCCCGCCCACTCAGCAAATTTCTCAGCATCCCCTGGGTGCTGACATCAATTTAGAAGGGGAAACTATAACAGAAATAGCTGGACTTAAAGCCAACAAATCATTATTTCGAACGGTAAAGTAAATTATAATGCTTTGTGCCTTTTACTATCTTGTGTTCTTGATCATGCTAGCCGTATTTTATACTTTACTATTCGGAAATTGCATTACATTTGCGATTTCTGTGTTAACTCTATAGGCTATAGTAGGATTTTCCCCTTCAAAATGTGACTTCAGCACCCGGGGGATGCTGAGTGGGCGGGCCGTGAATAAGGCTAACTAGCATTGACTGTTGGTCACTTTGATTTGGGCACTATATAGATAGTTGTGCTTAAGGACACTTTATGTACTGTATATATATATTTTATTCGTTCCCTTTCTTGATGTACCTTGCTCTTTACTGTACTCTGTTCTTGTTTTTCTTTTATCTTTTTCATACTTCTCTGTAACTTTGTAAATAACCTTATACTGCTGTGCTGCCTCTGGGCAACGGATTTCCCCGCTTGGGATAATAAAGGTATCTATCTATCTTCATCAGATCCTACAGTTATAGGCTATATAAGCTTATCTCCGGGTCCACCAGCACAATGGAGTGGCTGTTCTGCCGTGGTGTAACGGCCTTATGGGGCCCGAAGTCATGCGTTTCTGCATGTGGTGTGTATAGGTGCGTGTGTGTGTGTGTGTGTCTCTCTCTATGTGCATGTGTGTGCGCATGAGGGGATGTATTGTTGAGGAAAGAAGGAGCGTGACGAGTGTCTGCTGTGGATATAATTAATAGGCCACATGCGGCTGCGCCAAATGTGTCACAGTGAGGGGAAATCAATCGATGGGAGTCTGCTGGCGTAAAGGGAAAGACAGAGGGTGGGGAGGGTAGGAATTAGGGATGGGACGATAAGCGATATTATCATTTATCGTGATGAAAAAACACTCACGATAATCGTATCGTGGAGATTTAATTTATCGTGATATCGTCCTCTGTCATGCACTGGGATCAATTCACCTTTTATTGGCCGAACTGCATATCCGGTACCACTTAAACCCTCTATAATTGGTAAAAGGTACTTATAATATACGTACTTGACGTCTTTTTTTCCACTCTTTATCAAATGTCTTTGCCAAAAAATAGCCGATCTAAAAGCTCACAACGCGTCGCGCTGCGACGCGTTGTGAGCTTGTAGATCTGCTATTTTTTGGCAAATGTTCCGCCCCAGGATAATGGATTTCGATTATCGCGACAATATCGTAGATCGCGATTTCTTGTCTCGCAATAATCGTGATATGACATTTTCATATCGTCCCATCCCTAGTAGGAATGAGAGAAAGCAGGATGGTGGGGGAGATGAGGGGAGGATGGGAGAGGAGGAGGAAGAAGGGAGGACGGGGGGGGGGGACAGACTCTCCCATCGCAGCAGGACACAACTCGCACCCCTCAGCAATATCCCACAGAGAGATTTGACATGGAAATTCATGACCGTGTCAATACGTGGACATAAGGAAGATCCAAGACATACATCACATGAAACGGGGGGGCCGGCCTACATATCGTCGGTGTCGGGTGGAAACCTCGTATCTCCAAGTTTCAAATTTGTCCGTTCTTTCGCAAAGTAAAGCCCTGCTTCATCATACAAGGCCGTCGCACAAAAGTAGTGAAAACAGCAGATCTACAAGCACACAACGCCTCGTGGTGCGAGGCGTTGTTTGCTTGTAGATCGGCTGTTTTCACTAGTTTAAATCATTTCTAAACTGATAAATGCAAAACGAACGGTTTTGGACATACAAGGTTTTCACCCGACAGTGACGATATTTAGCCGCCCGCTTTCATCCGTGGCTGGTTCACATTACGTTGAGGTTTTTAAAGCGATTGAAGGCGCTCAAACCTTTCCGTTATTTCCCATTGGCGTCTGCAGCTTTTTTGCTGCTCCGCGGGACGGCCCCGGTCGAATTCACAGGTGGCATCGGCGACATTACTGAACTAATTGCGTGGAAATGATTGCGGCCGAACCCTGGGCAGCGGAGTCTTTGGTGTCCTGCCACCCATGCAGCATGTAATCCTGGCCTCTCGGGAGGGGGGCTCAGGGCTCTGATGTTGGCCTGTTTTCTTATTTATTTTTTATTTTTAGGAGTGCATATCTAAGTTTGCAGTCAGGGGAGGAAACCAGTGAAGATAAGAGCTAGATATAGAGCTGTGTGTTGAGCGGGCTGGAGAGAGGCAACCTGTCACCAGCTCCACCAGTAGTTGTGTGTCTGCTTGTGTCTATTTGTGGGCGTGTTCTGTGCAGTGGTGGAAGAAGTACTCAAATGTTCTACTTGAGTAAATGTATCAATACCACACACCCTACTGTTAGGGTGCACACACACCAAAATATGGTCGCCAGCGGATAAACTCTTTTGGTGCGCGGCTGACTAAAAACGCAGAGAGCGCTGTCCCAAAGACAGCGAAGCGCCTGTCAGTCACTTCCAGAACGCCTTCGACTCACCCGATTGGACAGAGGGGAAAACCGGAGCTCCAGCATAAACGCAAGGTCTGTGCGGTGCGTAGATAGCCTCCACTGACATGAAAACGCCCCCTTCCTATTGAAATGCATTGGCGGAAGAAGGATTCCACTCTCATAGGTACTTTGGTGTGTGTGCACCCTTACAATTAAAAGTGTGGCATTCAGAATTTACTTAAGTAAAAAGTACAAAAGTATTGGCATCGAGATGTACTTGAAGTACCAAAAGTAAAGTACTCATTATTCAGAATGTCCCATTTCAAGTTTTCAAAATGTATAAAAATCTTGTGGCTGTTTTCAAATAGCCAAAACCGAAATATATGTAGAGCTTAAGTGGTTAATGTATCTTTTGTAATGCAAATCTAAAGAAAAGTAAAATCTCCAGAAAGTAACTAAAGTTTTCATATAATCGCAGTGGAGTAAAAGTGCAATATTTACCCTCAGAGATAGTGGAGTGGATATACTAAACTAATGTAAAAAATTACCTCAAAATTGTACTTACGTAAGTACAGTACTTAGTTACTTTACACCACTGGTTCTGTGTGCGTGCGTGGGAGTGAGAGAGGTGGGCAGTGGGACACATCCAGGCCTGTGCAGCCATTGATAGCGATGCCAGGCGCCAGCCACCCTCAGACCAGACAGAGGGCATTATCACACACTGTGGCTGCTGGTACTAGCCATGCATGGAAAGTCACATTGGTCATCTGGGTACGCACACATACACGTACACACCGACCCGCATAGACAGTCTTGTATTTGTGCATGTGTACACGCATGCACACATGCATGCCACGCACACACATTTATTTATTTAGGGCAAGAATTACTGTTCTGTGTAAGGGGGACCAGTTTCACAAACTTTAAAATGTAGTTGGTTAGAACATAGACATAGCTACCTTGAGAAAACTACCATTATTGAGGCTTTTTTTTTAATCATAATTCATAACCTATTTTTTATAATAAATATCAACTCAAGTTTGTGAGGATTTTCTGTTATTGCTTTTCAGGATCATTATAGTTTGACACTGAGGGACTGCTGGACAGTAGCCTCCAGTATTCTTTATTTCACATCAATTTCACTGCCAGATACATGCAAACTTTTTTTCTTTTTCATTGGGTTATTCGGCAGTAATACACCATGTGGTTGTGATAATTCACTGGACATAATAGTTGTTGATTCCACTTTTTGGTCTTTCCCCTGGAGTGTTATTTTAGAGCCCTAGATAATGAATCATACTTTATATTGTAATTCTTTAGTACCTTTGAGGAGCTTCCTACATTTTATCAAAGAAAAAGAGGTTGATATTCACATTTCTGACATATTCCACATCTGAAAATATATAATATACCAGTAAAACGCCCTAAGGGCGAGAAGCGACCTCACCCTTGTGCACATGGGTGCGTAATGGGCGCGTGCACATGGCTACTATGGCATGTATAACCTTCTGCTGAGCTGGTCGAGTCATCACTGTGATGTCAGAACAGGTCAGCTGTATCCATATATAGAGTTTGTGAGGTCAGATGTAGAGGTATTGACCAGCTCCATATATGGAGCTGGTCAAATATTGCCAAATATCGGCTTAATATTGATGACATCAGGGATCTCCATTCTCCATATATGATTGCCAGAACAGGCTGTCTTGGTCATTGAGTCAACAATGTGATGTCACAACACCCACTGACTCACTGACGTACTATATGGACAGGATCTGCTGGGTTTCATAGTAAACTGCGACCTACGGTCGCGTCCTCATCCTATGGAGACATTATTGTTACAAAGACGAAACTGGAGACAAATAGTTGTTTCTATAAGATCAGAAATATCGTGCAGCGCAAGACCTCAAAAGCTCAATTAATACATCATCGCAGGACAGTGTCACTTAATGACAAGAACTGATCTCCAGGCTAACAACACGTTGCAGTGTAATGTGTTGTTAGCGTGTAGATCTGTTGTTTTGGCATGCAACACCACCGTGCGATGGCATAGAAATGAGGCATCCTGTAGATGGAGAGGAGGCAGGTGGCGAATCTAAAATAGGACAAGTGTCTGTCAGACAATTCCTTGCCGCCTGCAACATCTCCGCAACATCTCCGAGGCAGAGACACCCGCTGTCACATGGGCCGATCCGTCACGTCCCTCAAGTGTCACCCAGGTTGTCCGTCTATCTATAAGGAGTTGTCCGCTGATGAGAAAAGAGCCCGGCTTGACTGCAGTGAAGTGTCAGGATGCTTGGGTGACACCAGGGATGTGCAGAGAATGTTAGAGAGGCAGGGGCAGCAATGTCTAAAAGGGCCTTTTGGTGGAAATATTGAAAATAGCAGAGCTTGGAGGTCGACTATTTTCGGTGCGTTATACCACACATGAACTATGCATAATCAAGTCAATACAAGAGATTTGGCGTAACGGCATGGACTTCTACACAGAAAGGGCAATTCTTTCAACATAAGATGCTGCATTCAATTTCATGAGAGTCTGGACAAGGCAGTTTTCTTGAATGCCGCCTTCAGGTAGGCATGGCATGGAAAGGGGCATTTGCATTTCTTTCACCATAGTAAAAACTGCATTCATGGTCTGGAGAGGACACTTTTTACAGACGGATAAAAGGGCAGGGGCTCAAGCCCCCTTTGATGTCTATGTGTGTGGGTTAGGGTTAGGGTGACACCGATCTCGGGCCGCGCCAAGCTTCAGGCCTCACGGAGGCCTTGTGCACTAACAGAAACACAGGGCAAAGTCACAAGGAGTGGCTCTCGGTATGAATGTGCTTACACTGGCGCATAGGAGGACTCCAACGCGTCCTCGGGGCTGACTTTAATTGAAGTGCGACTCGGTGCTGCTCATCCCGCTGTGTCACCTGCAATTTTTTCGGTGCCCTGTTTGAACTCCTCAACCGCTTGACAGCCTCCCCACAGCAGACGGATGTTGCTGTGTCAGTTAGAGCAGGGGTTTTCAAAGTGGGTGACGGGGCACCCTGGGGTGCCGCGAAGGCAGTCCAGGGGTGCCACGAGATAATTTGATAATATTTGGAATTTATTTGGAGACTCAAAAAAAAAAATACATCATCTAACATATAATTTTCCGAATGTCTGTCTGTCTGTCTGAGTGTCTGTCTGAAACCGCGTTTCTCCTCAGTGGCTGGAGCAATTGATCTGAAATCGCATCACCATCAGCATATGAACACACCTGACATAACTGTGAAGCCCGTTTGTCACTTTCACAAATCGTATGCTGTATAATTGCATTTTTATGGTGTATCTATATCTATTTAGCCTACAGTACCTTTTGTGACCACACATGTTAAGGGAGGGGCGCTGTTGTTCAGGCCATGCACAATCACACACAAACCCACACACACACACACACACACACACACACGGGGGGGGGGGGGGGGGAGTGTGTGTGTGTGCAGGCGGGCAGGCGGGCGGGCGGGCGGGGGGGGGGGGGGGGGGGTGGTTCTGGCCCTGTTACAGATGTTGTCCAAAATCATGCAGATCGGTACACAGTATCTCTGTAGCCGTTAAATGGAACGGGTATTTCTTACATTGATGCTCCTACATATTAGCATGCAAGCACCAGTTAAAGTTACTTTCCATCCCTCATATACTGTGTGCACAGTGCACATCCCATAATCCACACACTGCACATCATTTCGGAGCTCATATCTTTGAACGGGTAAGGGCTAGTTTAGTATAATTTTAAATTTGAAGTATAAAGTTATTTTCAGTCAGTTCTAACCAAAATGGTTATTATCTCAACGTTTTCCTCAACATAATCACTAAAATATCGTCACTGTCGGGCAGAAACCTCGTATCTCCAAGTTTCAAATGTGTACGTCTTTTGCCCTGCTTCATCATACAAGACCCAAAAACACACAACACACTGCTGTTTTCACTAGTTTAGTACATTTTATAGATGATAAATACAAAACGAACGGTTTTGGACATACTGTAGGCCTACAAGGTTTCCACACAACAACGACGATATGCTATAAATATAAGGCGCTGGGAGTGAAAATTATAATGTAGGGGTGCCTCGGATTTAAAAAAATATTCATGGGGTGCCCTGAGACAAAAAAGTTTGGGACCCCCTGAGTTAGAGGGAAGGAGAGGAAAGGAGCTGTCATTTGGTCGGCCGAGGAACACGCATCCCAGACCCCGACGACACTGCCTGACTCGTCTCTGTAAAAGCAGCAGCCCCCCCCTCCACGCCCCCTTCACCCCACCCCCACCGCCTCCTCCTCCTCCTCCCAGTAAACAGTCCATTAGTGTAGTGCTCCAAGGTAAACATATTTACTGGCTGGTGACGGCTTTGCCAGTGTGGCTCCTCGGGCCCCGTGGCAGAGGGGATTTCATTAGGAGGAGGGCAGGGGGAGAAGGGAGGAAATTAATGTGCCATTCAAGATGATTTCTTTGTTTCCCATCAACATGATCACAGACGGGCCGCGGGGAAGAGATGATTTACGCACACAAAGGAAAGGAGACAGAGAGAGGGAGAGAGAGAGAGAGAGAGAGAGAGAGAGAGAGAGAGAGAGAGAGAGAGAGAGAGAGAGAGAGAGAGAGAGAGAGAGAGAGAGAGAGAGAGAGAGAGAGAGAGAGAGAGAGAGAGAGAGAGAGAGAGAGAGAGAGAGAGAGAGAGAGAGAGAGAGAGAGAGAACGTGAGGCTAGGGTAGTGGAGACAGGGGCGACACAAGGGGTAGGAAAGTGGGACTGAGTTACCAGGGCCCAAGGTGTTGGAGGGGCCTTAATTATTTTATACTTTAGCTATTGAAAAACAGCAGATATACAAGCTCACAGCGCGGCACCGAGTGCCGCGCTGCAAGCTTGTAGATCTGCTATTTTTGAAAAGTCGTGAAAATGTGTGCAAATCTTTGAATATATGCATTTTTTTAAGCGAACATTTGTAACTCAAATTTTGCTTCTGGGGGGTCCCTGGAACTAAATATTTTGAGATGGGGGTCCGTGGCCGAATACATATCATTTTGGGGGTCCTGCACATGAAAAGGTTTGAGCTCCACTGGCATCAAAACATATTTAAAAAAAAAACAAAAAAAAAACCTTAGAAGGATTTGAAATATTCAAAGATTGTCATGATTTTTCAAAAATAGCAGATCTACAAGCTCGCAGCGCGGCACTCGGTGCCGCGCTGTGAGCTTGTATATCTGCTATTTTTCAATAGTTAAAGCACAGGGGCCCCACAGTGAATCCTCGTACCCGGGGCCCAGAATTTGGTGCGACACCCCTGAGTGGAGAGGGGGGAGGTGAGGGGGTGGGGGGGACTGGGGGGGGAGGAATATCACAAAAGGCTCCCAGTGCGTGAAATGTCTTCCTTTTGGTGGAAATGTTCTTGTAGGGATTTTTTTTGTTATGGCTTGAAGTGCTGGAATTGTTTTCAATCAGAAAAGGCGCTTTCTCCTCTGTCATTAAGGATTGTTTGTTTCACCAACAGGCACAACAATGTAATGCAATTTTCTCCCAACACTATCTACCACACAGCTAATCCAAAGCGACACACTTTGGTGTCTTTACAGTGTCTTTATACAGGCCTTTTTTCTCGAAGTGGAAAGCTTTTCACTCAGTTTGTTTTGAGATGAGACCGTTCCGTTGCACTGCCGGGATTATTAAAAGCATTCGTCTTATCAGTGTTTCAGAATGTGTTTGTTGACCAAGTATGTTCACATACTGTACTGACTGTGCAGTACTAGGAATGTGACTTGTGCATTGCTCTCAGACATGGAAAAAACTATGAGATTAGAGAAAAATGTATACAAATACAAGAATAACATATCAAATGATCTATCACTTACCCTATATCTTTAATTAGACTAATATCAATATAGTTGATCCTTTTTTATTTGTTCATATCGTCATTGTCGGGTGAAAACCTTGTATGTCCAAAACCGTTCGTTTTGCATTTATCATTTTAAAAATGATTTAAACTAGTGAAAACAGCCGATCTACAAGCACACAACGCCTCGCAGTGGGAGGCGTTGTGTGCTCGTAGATCTGCTGTTTTCACTACTATTGTGCGATGGCCTTGTATGATGAAGCAGGGCTTTACTTTGCGTAAGAACGTACACATTTGAAACTTGGAGATACGAGGTTTCCACCCGACGATATACACATTTTAGCAAAGAAAAAAGAAAAAAAGAAAAAAAGAAACGGAAAAACTAATCGATAGAATAATTTATTGCCAAGAAGATAATGGATAGTTGCAAGCAACGCTACTGTCTTGTACACTGTACTGTACTGTGAGCATGGGGACCATGTCTGCCACGTGACCTGCACTTTACAGCCACAGTAGGGCCCACTGTAGCATCTCTCTCTCTCTCTCTCTCTCTCTCTCTCTCCCTCTCTCTCTCTCTCTCCTCTTTTCCGTCTGTCCTCTCTGCCTCGGTCTCTCTTTACAATGTTCCCTGTATTCAGGTCATCTTCGGGGACTGCATGACACCTGTGAGCGATGTGTCGCATGACGTGAGCCGCATTCAAATGACCCTGGAAGGAAAAATATTGTGCGTGCACACACACGCGCACACACACACACGCACACACGCACACACGCACACACACACACACACACACACACACACACACACACACACACACACACACACACACACACACACACACACACGTGCGCATTCATGGAGACGCGCATGCTATATTTTCAGATGCCCATCTCCCTGTGCTATGAAAAGAGGCTGTTTTATGTAGTTGGTGACCTCAGCTCAGACTGTGGAGCAGGTGTTAGGGTCTGATAACATCACGACGGAGAGTACAGGTGTGACTCCACACACACACACACACACACACACACACAGGAAGGACACACACACACACACACGCACACACACACACGCACACACACACACACACACACACACACACACACACACACACACACACACACACACGTGCACACACATTCATATATTGTATGTCATATTGGATGGCACAGCCCTTTGTTCGCTGACCGGGGGAGCCTGACGTCATACTCCAGGGCATTGCTCTGCTATTTGAATACACTGACTGTAGCATGCAGCTGCAGATGGATACCACCAGCGGTGGACTGTACATTTACTAGAGTACTTTAACTTTAGAACGGGTACACATTATTGTGTATCATTATTTAATGCTTTAACTATTGAAAAATAGCAGATATACAAGCTCACACACTGCGAGATTGTAGATCTGCTATTTGAAAATCCGATTCTATAAGAGTGTCTTTTGAATCCTTCTAAGACTTTTTGAAAAACCTATGTTTCTATGTCAGCAATCTGGCTAGCCATCGTATTTGACTTGATTTGTATTTTGCGGTACTTTCACTCCACTACATTTAAAAGACAAAATGTCGTACTTTTGACTTGTTTCTGTACGTTTCTAAACCACTTCAGGCTTAGAAAACAGAAGATCTACAAGCTCACAATGTGTCACAATGTGTTGTTCTGAGCTTGTAGATCTGCTAGATTGATTATTATTATGTTTTGAAAACTCCTGGGAAATCTTACATTTTGCGGGAAAATGTCTACAGTTTCAATGTGTTGAAAATAAATGCCAATTGTAATTGTACTTATTTGGCTGCGTAATTATTCCTTTAAAAGCATGCACTTTTGAATTATTTTTAAAAGCAAACTACTCTGTACGCAGTACTTGACTCAAGTACATATTTGACAGAGCAACATTCGCTTGTGTCGAGTAATATTTGACCAGGAGTATCTACTGTATACTTCAAGACTTCTATACTTAGACTTCAAGTACTGTCTGGGGTTGTTGAGTACACCGCTGAATACAACATACAGCTAAAAGCTGGCTCATCATACATCTCAATATAAACCCTCTATGTAAATATACGTCTGTTCAGTGCAAGCAAAGTCATTCTAAATCAGCAGCGATTATTTAAACTTTTTATTTACCCGCTGTGAAATCCAAACTATTTACAGTACATCCTCAGCTGAGTGTACTCATTGTGTTTGTTTGTTTGTGCTTGCATGTCCTCACGCCCTGTGAAAAACAATTATAGTTGTCCTAATCAGTGGTTGGCGCCTTTGTTGACACAGTTGAAGATGACAGAGATTAGTATATTCCTCCTCCATATAGCCGTGCGGTCTTTGGGTTTGTGCGCGCCTCAGCGTGCGCGCGCGTCGGAATGATTATGTGAGCGTGTGAATACACACCCTCTGTGAGTGTGTGTGTGTGTGTGCACGCGCAAGTGTGTGTGTGAGTGCATGAGAGCAAGCACATCCTACTGTAGATCCTTAAGGCAAAATTGATGTCCAGAGGAGAGAACTGTCCTCTGCACCATCATGTGGAGAAAACCAGTACAGCAATGACTTCACTGCCATTCTTCTCATAAAAAGACGGCCCTGCTTAAACCCTGCCTCCTAAAACCAGTCCGTCTTTTAACTTGTGTGGGGAACAGGACTCGGCGTGAGGCGGAGAAACGAAAGGTCCCTAGGGGAATATATTCCTGTCCAATTCACATTTCTAAATCTGAAGCTATAATAGCAGGAGAATTAATCTGCTCCGCCGCCACTATCCAAAACTATACACACTCCCACACGCGCGCGGCTGCTTCCTTATAACGCTCAAATACCTGGAACGTGCGCCCGAGTCGCGTTAGATTTGAACCACTTTAACCATGATTTTATGCTTTAGCTATTGAAAAATAGCAGATATACAAGCTTGCAGCGCGGCACTCGGTGCCGCGCTGCGAGCTTGTAGATCTGCTATTTTTGAAATTTTTTGAAAATGTGTGCCCGACTTTGACCCGACTTCTAAATCCTTCCTCTAAATCAGCGGTTCTCAAACTTTTTCACGTCAAGGAACCCCAAAATTACATTTATTTGGCCGCAGACCCCCATCTCAAAATATGTTGTTCCAGGGACCCCCCCCAGAAGCAGAGATTTGAGTTACAAAATGTTGCTTTGAAAAATATATATTGAAAAATGTGCCCACATTTTCATAGTTTTTCAAAAATATTAGATCTATAAGCTCGCAGCGCGGCATCGGTACCGCGCTTGTACCAGGAGTATCTATACTTTGACTTCTACTATACTTTGGCTTGCATATCTGCTATTTTTCAACAGTCAAAGCATTCAATAATTCTATGCCTAAAATCTTGAGCGTGAAGAGATGTTTATACATTCAGATTCCGACAATCACACTCGGGCATTTTGTGTTCAAGGGGTCCTACACTAGCCTGCGGGGTGATGTCTCAGTGATATCCAAAGCAAAGGCCCTGGAGGTATTGCCTTGATAAGGAGCGATATACAGACGGAGAATGTTTTGTCTTCTCCGGCTCTCTCTCACTGAGCATGACAGAGAGGATTTCAGAGAGCCTGTGCAGCCAGATGGGAGATTGTTCCCTCCTTGGGCATTGTCTGCCGCAGCCGCTCCAGAATATGTCAGCTTTATCTGTGTTAAAACATACCGAACATTTTTTGTGTGTGCGCGATACGGTGGTACCGGAGCCCCATGCCTCTCCCGCACGCGTCCGCGGTTCAACTGTATCTCGGTCCTGCAGCATCCCGTGCACACGAGGCAGAAAATATAACTCGGCGGATCTGAGGAGGAGGCCCTGCTGCTGCCAAGTTTGGCGATACGTAAATGTGTGAAATACTGCGATATTCAGACATGGTTCCAGACTGATTATGTTGTATCAGCGAGCCATGATGTATCCCTCTACTCACTGTACTATCTGCCTCTGTCTTGCTCTCTCTCTACCTTTCTTTCTCACTGATTCACTCTCTCTCTCACACACACACACACACACACACGCACACGCACGCACGCACGCACGCACGCACGCACGCACGCACACACACACACACACACACACACACACACACACACACACACACAGGTTTGCAATTGCTAGTTTGTGGGGACATTACACATCGTCTACTATCTTTGTGGGGACATTCCATTCATTTTTAAACCTAACCCTAACCCTAACCCTAACCCTTAACCCCTAAACAGCTTGTGGGGACCTATTAATTTGTCCCCACTTGTTTTTTTCCTCCGATTGTACTATCTTTGTGGGGACATGAGGTCCCCACAAAGTAGTATTTCCCTGTCCACACACACACACACGCACACACACATGCACACACACAATGCTCTATGATTTTCCTCATACCATGAAAAGGTGGAAAAGGTAAATATATGCTCTCCTTCTCTCTGTGGACATAATACTGTGGTTAGGAATGGAATGTTAATGAAAGTACTGCCATGGCCATGCTCCGCTGTCACCGGGTACACACACACACACACACACACACACACACACACACACACACACACACAC
Source organism: Nannobrachium achirus (assembly GCF_963921795.1). NCBI lineage: Eukaryota > Metazoa > Chordata > Actinopteri > Myctophiformes > Myctophidae > Nannobrachium > Nannobrachium achirus. The sequence continues at coordinate 24,987,117 of NC_137827.1, forward strand.
ACACACACACACACACACACACACACACACACACACACACATACACACACACACACACACACACACGCCACAGGATTTGCCGTGTGAATTCGATCGCAGCCAAAACCATAACAATACACCATTTCAAATATGCGTTCCTTGGTGAATGAGTGGCTTTCAGACCACAGTAGCTTGCTATGACTCGTGCATTGTTGTGCTAAAGACCAGGCGAGAATGTGAGAGCGGAGGAAAAAAAAAACACACACACACACACACAACAACATTCTGACCGGCACATCGCAGTAAAATCCGCACTGTTCGTTTAACTCGGAGGAGTGCTTGCAAACGGACCCAAATGATACCCCGTAAGCGTTCCATTTTCACTCTGAGCTCAAATTCACACTGGGGATTTTCCAGCGTGCGCATAGTGAAAGGGGAAAGCGCGCTCTGACCATTCTGCTCCGCAATGCAACCCGTGAACTTGAAATCCGTGTCACGTTGGGAATTGCAACAGAGGAAACAACGGGGGGAGGGGGGGGGGGGGGGGGGAGGGTAGTGTGGGAAGCAGTGGCGTCAGTTCAGCAAAAGCTAGGGTATGGCAAAGAATAGGCATTACATTTTGGATAACACGGTTCTATTGTGAAAATGGCTGATCTACATGCTCACAAGCATATAGATCGGCTATATAAAGAAGAAAGAAGAACGACTTTTGTCAGTTTTTTACACAGTTTCTTGGGCTGGATATGGCAGCCCGGAACGGTTGTTCAAGTGCAGCTAAACTTAGCATGTTAGTAAACGTGCCACAATTAACAATAATGCATTGCACCTGTGCAGCTGACCTGCGGAACCTGGGAATATACCATTTTGTCAAGCCGGGGAGAATACAAGTGTGGAGAATATAATTATAATACCTTGTTAAAGTGACCATTTTGTTAAATTTGCATTTGTAGTTATTTTACTGTAATTTAACAACAAGCACAGATAGACAAAGAGACATTCGTGGATTTATATTTAAAAGTAACTTTTATTCTCCCCCCTGGACCCAGGGTATGGCAGCTGCAGTGCATACCCCTGCCATACCCAATTGACGCCCCTGGTGGGAAGGCTCGCAGATCAAGAGGCTGTGTTTGAGTATCTTATCGTGGCTGTCGCCAGCTCAACCTGGCTCCATTGACTTTGTGTGGGGATTAGGAAGGCCCACAGTGCCGTGATTATTTGGGTGAACGAGCAGCTCCGTGTAAACAAACATTGCGGCCGCGATCGTTCCAGTCACAACACCGCCGGCCGCCCTCCCCCTCCCCCCCACTGACTAACCTCTGCATTTATATATTGTCGTTGTCGGGTGGAAACCTCGTATCTCCATGGCCAAGTTTCAGATTTGTACGTTCTTTCACAAAGCAAAGCCCTGCTTCATCATACAAGGCCGTCGCACAAAAGTAGTGAAAACAGCCGATCTACGCCGATCAACGCCTCGAGGCGTTGTGTGCTTGTAGATCGGCTGTTTTCACTAGTTTGAATCATTTTTAAAATGATAAATGCAAAACGAACGGTTTTGGACATACAAGGTTTTCACCCGACAGCGACGATATCATCACTGCTGGGTGGAGGAAGCCTTGTATGTCTAAAACCGTTACTTTACCTTTCAGGAAATGGAATAAATGTCATGTGTTCCATTGGATCCAATGTAGTTATTATGTTGTTGCAAGCACTTGTTAATACTTTTCATCAGTTTAAAGTAGAAGACCACCCATTTTCGATATTGAACTGTGTCATTATTAATATACCTTAGAGGAGTTGTGTGGAAATAGAAAAAAGGTTTTCCCTCTTCTGTGTTGCCTAGAACAGGAGGATTGATTTTGGGGTTTGTATTGTAAAGTACAACTTGATGACATCATACCGTTGTACTTTACAATACAAACCCCAAAATCAATCTTCCAGTTCTAGGCAACACAGAAGGGGGGGAACCTTTTTTCTATTTCCACACAACTCCTCTAAGTTATATTAATGACATAGTTCAATATTGAAAATGGGTGGTCTTCCCCTTTAAGTATTTATGAAAAACACATGCCAGACTTGACCACTTTGACCCAGGTGTCCCTATTTTGGCCATTTAATTATTGATAAAACTTTTTCATATCCACAAGTTCCCAAAGTCCCATCGTGCATTGCGTAGAAGGTGCACTGTGCGGCAGTTTCCCGCGTCGCAGCCGAGGGTGATCTACAAGCTCACAACCGTTGCATTTGTGACGCGACGTGAGCTTGTATGTCTGCTGTTCTCCGGAAGTGTCCCACAGATAATTCTACAGTAAATTATCGTGGAAACAGGTGTTTTCAAATATACCATAGTGAAAATGGCAGATCTACGTGTCACAGTGTGCTCGCCCCAACACACTCGTCTATGTGTAAACGGTTAAACCTAGCCTTATTCCTAACCTTAACCACTCTTAACAGAATGGGTTTGCGCTCTGGCATCACGCTCTGGCTTGATGTCCCTTTTATGCCCATATTTGGAGATCGCTGATGTCTTCACGAGTCACACTTGCAAATGAATTATGTCCTTATCTGTTTTATGCCCATATATGGAGATTCCTGTCTCGATCATCAATATTAAGCACATATCTGGGAATGCCCATATTTGGTAATGCTCATATATGGGCATGTTCTGACATCACATTGTTGACTACAGTATCATGCCAGGGGTCTGGTGCAACTGGTCCGATATACATCACTGGCCAGATGGCCAGCCCTTTAGGGCGAGGTCGCATGTCGCCCTGAGGCGTCTTACTAGTAATGACGTGTATCTAGGTAGGTATGTACTGTAAGTACACACAGCTGTGTGTCTTTAAGCCCGTAGCCCAATCAGGGACCAGCATTTCTGGCAACGTCATCATTAACACATCGGGTGCCCAGAATTATTCGACGTTTAATTTGCTGGTGCCCATGGCAACCCGCCATTTTACCTACCTTCGAAGTACTGGCGAGAAAAGTAATCCGAATAAATGTAATCCAAGTATGTCCTGTTTATTTCGCGAAAATCTTTTATTTCAGTCAGGACCGTTTTTTATCAATTCTAAGCCACAGTGTTTGTGTTACGGCCGGTAGAAGAGGCTGCCGTTTTGAGAAAAAAAAGAAAAAAGGAAGAGAATCCGGAGAAAACAGCATTTTTGTGCAGCCGCTAAACAGGAAGTCAACGAGACAGATAGCACGTCCGGGTGACGTAATTTCGCGCTGCATGTTGGGAAATGGAGTTTGTTTCATCACCGCGGTAGCCAAGTGCAGTAGCTACAGTACAGTATAGTTTACTGTACAACGTGTCGAACGCGTCGTGGGCACACGTAAACATCAAAGAGATTGGCGCGTGGGCACCACGTGGGCGTTTAATGTGTTAACAGCCAATGAGGGACCAGCCGATGGCAGCACCATCGGCAGTGGTGATGCCAGTGGTGACTGGTGAGCGCACCTCATGGCGAGCTCTGCTGGCGCACAAGTGGGCCATACATGCATGGCCTACTTGTGCGTGAGGCGCAAGTTGGCTCCTCGACAGAGTGCAGTTCTAGTTATCATTCTGTCCAATGCAATCTGGGGATATTTCCACTGAACCCGATAGATCCCAGTTCCATATCGTTGTTGTCGGTGGAAACCTTGTATCTCCAAGTTTCAAATTTCTACGTTCTTTTGCAAAGTAAAGCCCTGATTTATCATACAAGGCCGTTGCACAAAAGTAGTGAAAACAGCAGATTTACAAGCACACAACGCCTCGCCGCGAGGCGTTGTGTGCTTGTAGATCGTCTGTTTTCACTAGTTTGAATCATTTTTAAATGATAAAATGCTAAACGAACGGTTTTGGATATACAAGGTTTTCACCCGACAACGGCGATATGTGGGGGGTTTTTACTCTGAAAGATGAGGACCCCCGCCCAAGCGAGAGAGAGAGAGAGAGAGAGAGAGAGAGAGAGAGAGAGAGAGAGAGGAAAAAGAATGTTTTAAAATATTATAATGGGATTCTGACTCACAGTTGGTGTATTGTTTGTTTCCAAAGTGAAACACGGCGAGCCTGTCGGACCAGATTGAAGCTACTGTATCTGAACAACCATTGGCATCTGTACACTTGTTAAAGCCAGGAAGAGTCAAGAGGAAGCATATTGGGGTGAAGGGATTTCAGCAATTAAGAGTACAGAAAAAAAACGAGAAAAGTTGCGCACATTATCTCGTCAACAACGCGGCATCGCGGCCCGGCAGATGGGATGCTGCCGAGATGGGAAGAGAAACTTTCTTTCTCTCTCTCTCTCACACAACCACCACCCCCCCTCCCCCCCCAACAACCAAAAACAGTTACATAAACACCAATCCTCAGCGCATTTTGTTTTCCCTTCCTAAACCGCAAGCCTCTCGCTGCGCAGAGAAAAACTCTCACAAAAGGTGGAGAGAGCGAGCAGCGGCTGCTCCGGAGTGGGGCTGAGGAGAGCAGGGGTGTCACAATGGGGGGGGGGGGGGGGAAAGTGGGACTGAGTTACTATAGGGCCCAAGGTGGAGGGGCCTGGAATTATTTGATACTTTAGCTATTTTTCGTCGTGAAAACGTGTGCAAATCTTTGAATACATGTATTTTTTTAAGCGAACATTTGTGACTCAGATTTAGCTTCTGGGGGGGTCCCTGGAACTAAATATTTTGAGATGGGGGTCCGTGGCCAAATACATATAATTTTGGGGGTCCTTCACATGGAAAAGTTTGAGCACCACTGACATAGAAACATAGGGTTTTCAAAAAAAGGGGACTGCCCATAAGTCCGAAGGTTCATTAGTCCGAATTTAGTTAGGGTTACTGAGGTTAGGGTTAGGGTTAGAGTTAGGCATAGTATTTTTAAGAAATTAGGACTAATGAACCTTCGGACCAATGCCGAAGACTTGCACATTTAATGTTCACGATTTTTCAAAAATAGTAGATCTACAAGCTCGCAGCGCGGCACTCGGTGCCGCGCTGTGAGCTTGTATATCTGCTATTTTTCAACAGTTAAAGCACCCAGGCCAGGGCCCAGAGTTTGGTGGGACACCCCTGGAGAAGAGGCTGCAGCAGCAGCAGCGTCGTCTCTCCAGATATCCATTCCAGATGCTGGCTAGACTTGGTGGAGCCAGGACCCGCCGTACTGGGGGCTGGATTTACTTGTCTTTTCCTCCAGGTGTGATGTCTCATGCTGATTCCCCCACATGTTCCACGGGCCTTATCCAAACACAACCAGGGCTGGTGACAGCACCGGCAGGCCTGCCCACCCGCCCACCCACCCGCCCGCCCGCCCGCCTGCCCGCTGCCTGCCTGCCTATACCTCCCCTGGCGGGCCCACCCACCCACACACACACACACACACACACACACACACACACACACACACACACACACACACACACACACACACACACACACACACACACACACACATAGGGATGGGACGATACGCGATATCATCGTGTATCGTGATAAAAAAACACTCACGATAATCGTATCGTGGAGATATAATTTGTCGTGATATAGTGCTCCGTCATGCACTGGGATCAAGCACCTTTTATTTGCCGAGCTGCATATCCGCTACCATTTAAACCCTCTATAATTTGTAAAAGGTACTTATAATATACTTACTTGCCGCGGTGCGACGCGTTGTGAGCTTGTAGATCTGCAATTTTTTGGGAAAGACATTTAATAAAGAGTGAAAAAAAAATAATAGATTTTGATTATCGCAATAATCGTGATATGAAATTTTCATATCGTCCCATCCCTACACACACACAGACACACAACACACACACACACACACACACACACACACACACACACACACACACACACACACACACACACACACTGCAGCGGCGGTGGCAGGAACGGCACTGGGGCAGATTTAAGCTGGGGGGGCTTTTAGTGGTGGTTGGGGGGTTAAGAGTAAGTCGCTTGACCGCCACAACTCATATAGTCGCCCTCTCGTCCCCGTCATCGGAGCCTCGATCTGCCCCCTGCAACGCCTGGTCGCTGCAAACCTGAGAGGCCTGCGTCTTTTGAAGGGCTTTATATCGTCGTGGTCGGGTGAAAACCTTGCATGTCCAAGTTCGTTTTGCATGTATCGTTTAAAAATGATTCAAACTAGTGAAAACAGCCGATCTACAAGCACACAACGCCTCGCACCGCGAGGCGTTGTGTGCTTATAGATCTGCTGTTTTCACTACTTTTGTGCGACGGCCTTGTACGATGAAGCAGGGCTTTACTTTGCGAAAGAAGGTACAAATCTGAAACTTGGAGATATGAGGTTTCCACCCGACAACAACAATATTATTCTTTTATTTTCATGCTTCCCCCCCTCTCTCTCTCTCCCCTTCATTCCTTGCCTCATTGACTCCTCCTGTCTTTTTTTATTATTTTTTTATTCTTTAACCCAGTTGACGTGGGGTTACGTTCACACTGCCGCTCGGCGGGTCGCGCTACGGGTCCGGGACAGGCCAGTTGTTGCTCCAGTAACCCGATCACGCTCAACTCTCGTCGTAGGACGTATTAAACCTGTCATATTTCAAGTCCGGTCAGTTTTAGGACAATGCGCCATTAGGGAGCGTTGAGGAGGTAAAAAAGAAAAGGAGAAAAAAAAAGTGGGGCGGAAAAAAGAAAACAGAAGCTCTGCTGTTTTGTGTATTTGCTCCCCAGCTGAATGTTCCGCGTCTGTTTCCATTAAAAGTGCGGCTCCACAAAAAAAAAAAAAAAGGAGAAATGAATAAAAAATACGGCCGTTATCCTCCTATAAAGTAGACTGACGAAAGGTCAGTTTTTCGCCAGTCGTATTTTACTTTATATTCACTGTGACTCCATTCTTCCATGACAAAATTAATGCTTTCCTTGAATGTACATGAATTACGCCTTAAAAAAAGAAAGAAAAAAAAGGTTTTCCAGGACAAGAACAGTCAGATGCAGCGGAGGCAAACATTATTAGCTAGCCCACTCAAAATATGTTGTCTCAGGCCTGGGTTTGGACGCTCTCCAAGTTTGACATAACCGAGGATAACGTATTTATGAGAACAAGAAACAAGCATCCTCATTGAAACATGAGTGCTGCGGGCCTTCATTTCTGTGACAGTAATGTTCCTCGGTTTGTTACTCGTACAAAGATAGAGGCTTGATTCATTCCGTCTTGATTTCCTTTCTACTTGAAGGTTTTAATCGTGGAAAAACTGTTTCAAGCATTTGAGATTCATTAGAAACTCATTAAGGCGCTGCGAAAATAATTAGAAGAAAGAAAATATCGAGTTTGAGTCATAACTGTTGACAGATTTAATTTATTGACTTTTGTACAGAAGCTCTGAAATCAAATTGAGTAGTTCTTTGCTCTAAATACATCACTCCGTTGACTTCCCTCCCTTGTTTTGAAATTACCATTTTAATTGAAGTCACATGGACATGGCTGTTTCGTGTGTGTGCGTGCGTGTGTGTGTGTGTGTGTGTGTGTGTGTGTGTGTGTGTGTGTGTGTGTGTGTGTGTGTGCGTGTGCGTGTCTCTGTGCGCGGGCGCGTGCACTCTTTTGTTGTCATAACTTTGCTGAGATACTTTGTAACTCCCCGTGCGCCAAAGCGATGTAAATCATTTCCTGATGTTTAAACCATCATTGCTGTGATTGGACGTGAGCGATCTAGATTTCAGCTCATGACCTGCTTGGATTGGCCCTGGTGTTCCTTCCAAAACACACAGAAGATGGCAACACTTAACTCCTCGCAGTTGTGCAACGACAGGAACCGTGTGTGTAATGTGTTTTCATTGTTTTTTACAACATAATTACCGCAGTTTGGGTATCTTTGCCATGCTGCATATCGTCGTTGTCGGGTGGAAACCTTGTATGTCCAAAACCGTTTGTTTTTATTAAATCAAATTAACTAAACTAGTGAAAACAGCCGATCTACAAGCACACAACGCGTGCTTGCAGATCTGCTGTTTTCACTACTTTTGTGCGACGGCCTTGTCTGATGAACGAAAGAACGTACAAATTTGAAACTTGGAGATAGGTTTCCACCCGACTACAACGATATAAAGAGATGATGGAGAGTCAACACCGCATTCAAATCCTAATTCAAAAGCCAGAAATCCATCTGTGTGTGATAAAGTCGTTGCTTAATCAATGCATTGCGAGACAACATGTGTCCATGTGTTGAAAATTGATTACCCCTGGGGGCGATAAAAAGAAAGACTGTATCAAATTAAAACATAAATTCCTGGCAACTTAGCCTCGATATAATGTGCTTAACACTTCTTAGGAAGCTGTGGTTTTGTTTGGAAGCAGCGGTTCTGCTTAAATGTCCCCGATAGCGTATTCTCTTCTAGCGATGCGCCGTAGTCCTCCTCAGCCGCAGTATACTGTGACGTCAAGCGACGCTATCGACTCTTTTCTGCTCCACGTGTTCACAATAGGATTTCTATTTTAATGAAAGCTGATTAACTGGAGCAATGGCAGAGGATAATTGCGTGTATGGAGTTCGATGGATGGAGTCTGTTTATGTAAATGTTATTGTTCTCACATATTTCAGTATCTTTTCCGCCACGCGTCTTTCTCTGATGACTTGGCGCCGGCGCTCCACACCAGAGCGAGGCGAGGGGAGGCCCCGCCATCTCGGGATGTCGCTCATCAATTGTCGCGTCTTCTTCTCGGTTTCCATTCCAAGTGGGGCGCCGCTATGCTCAGGGGCGTCACAAGGGGGGGGAAAGTGGGACTGAGTTACCAGGGCCCAAGGTGGAGGGGCCTGGAATTAATAATAATAGATCTGCTTGTATATCTGCTATTTTTTAAAAGTCATGAAAATGTGTGCAGATCTTTGAATATAGTATGTATTTTTTTAAGCGAACATTTGTAACTCAAATTTTGCTTCTGGGGGGTCCCTGGAAATAATTTTTCTGAGATGGGGGTCTGTTGTCAAATACATATCATTTTGGGGGTCCTTCACATGAAAAGAGTTTGAGCACCACTGACATAACATAAGTTTTTCAAAAAACCTTAGAAGGATTTGAAACATTCAAAGACTTGCACAAAATTGTCACGATTTTTCAAAAATAGCAGATCTACAAGCTCGTGCCGCACTGTGAGCTTGTATATCTGCTATTTTTCAATAGTTAGTACCCAGGGCCCAGAATTTTGGTGCGACACCCCTGGCCGCTACGCTACTGCAGCGGCAGGGGCGCCCGCTCGCCACCTCTGCCCCCGTGACATCATTTGCAGTCCTCCATCTCCCCCTCTCCTCCTCCTCCTCCGCTGCAGCTGGAGCCAGACTTCGCAGCGATGCTGGACCCTGGTAAGGCCCCAGCGCTGGTATTAATTTCTTGGGCATGTTGGCATAGGTTCCCCTAGCAGCGTCACGCCAGCAGCACCCAGCCCCTCGTCCCAGCTCTGGTTCCACATCCCCATGTTAAGCCTCCTAGTACATGGAACGCGCCAGAGTCGCGTTAGATTTTAACCACTTTAGCCATTATTTTGTGCTTTAACTATTGAAAAATAGCAGATATACTAGCTCACAACCTGCAAGGTTGTAGATCTGCTATTTTTGGAAAATCGTGAGAATGTCTTTGAATATCATCTTTGACCCGACTTCTAAATCCTTCCTCTAAATCAGTGGTTCTCAAACTTTTTCAAGTCAAGGACCCCCAAAATTACAGGTATTTGGCCGCGGACCCCCATCTCAAAATATGTTGATCCAGGGACCACCCAGAAGCAAGTATTTGAGTTACAAATGTTTGCTTTTAAATAGATTCATTCAAAGACTTGCACAAACAAATCATGATTTTTCAAAAATAGCATAACTACAAGCTCGCGGCACTTGGTGCCGCGATGTGAGCTTGTATATCTGCCATTTTTCAATATAGTTAAAGGATTCAATAATTCTAGGCCTAAATGGATTAAGAGTGTTACTGGAAAGCTGGCCAGTGGGATCTGGCTCTGATAATGGTTTCAGGCCAGACCTGCCAGCATCTGTAGTGAAGCTTACAGGGAGATTTGGGCTATTACTACTCGGGACGGACAGAGCCCAACGTCGAAAAATGAATAAAAGGGGGAAAAAAAGAGAAAGAAACCGTCTGGAATCATACATCATCTTGCGAAAACGGAGAAACAAAAACAACTGTGGTTCATTTTTCTACAATATGGCTCAATGGCCCTAATACCGATATGGCGCACACGTTTGTGGAATTTTAAGAGTGGTTTTCCAGGATTTTGAGCGATTTATATTCGCGAGGGGCCGAGGCTCCTGTTGCAAAAAAGAGGAGGAATGGCTAAATAATGAATTGGAACCTCTGAGGTTTTTTGTTTAATAGTTTCATGTTTAATGCAAATATGTTAATCCTCTTGAGCAGCGTCAACAAGCTTGTGTACAACTCGGAGAGCAATTACAGATAAATAAAAAGACATTTGATGATCAGACACATTCTGTAATGTTCCTCGTGGAATTCTCATGTTGTAATGAGGCCTATGCATAATAGTGCAGCCACTTGGAATGATGGTACAGTCCACAGTGTTTACCTAAGATAGAGTCGCCATCCTTTTTGGGTCGCTGACCTGTTTTTATGGGTCTCGAGTAAATATCCTGTTAACCTTTGACCTAATTGACCTTGTCTACCAAAACAATTTTCCTCAAATTGTCACTTTCTTTCCCCAATAATTTCACACTTAAAATAGTAGTCATAGTGTCATGACTCATGAGTTTGTGATCGACAATTTCTTAAATCAGTCTAATTTAATGCATTTTTTTTGTAATTTTGGGTTCTGGGAACACGGGAAGATACCTGTTTTGGGTCTCAACCCCTAGCTGCCATAAGATATGGGATTCGAGCATGGAGTTTAAGCCATTTCAAATAAGCCTGGTTAAGAAACTCAACTGTAAGGTCACCACACTTCAATTTTGTGTTTCTCCAAAGGGAATATTTGCCTGTTAGCATGTTATGTTTTGAGTCTCTGTTACTCTCTCTTCTCCTCTGGTGGAATCTCTTGTCTCTTCCTCGTTCTCATCATGGTCCAAAGCACATTAGAGTACCTCTAACAGGCACGTGCAGTCGTGCACACATAGATATCAAAGGGGGCTTGAGCCCCTGCCCTTTTATTTGTCTGTAAAAAGTCTCCAGACCATGAATGCAGTTTTCACTATGGTGAAATAAATGCAAATGCCCCCTCTTTCCATGCCATACCCGAAGGCAGCATTCAAGAGAATTGTCTTGTCCAAACTCTCCTGAACTTGAATGCAGCGTAATATATTAAAATAATTGCCCTCTGTGTAGAAATCCATGCTCTACGCCACATCTCCAGTATTGACTTGATTATGCTTAGTTCAGTGTGGTATCAAGCACACTGTATCAAGATTTTTTTTTTTAGACATTTCAGCCCCTGCTTCTCTAACATTCGCTGCATGTCCCTGACCTCTAAAGTATATGGATCTAAAAGAACGTGCTTTCCATCGTTGCAGGTACATATTGCACCTCTCCACGCAATACCATCTCTCTCTGTGTGTGTGTGTGTGTGTGCGCGCGCGTGCGTGTGCGTGTGCGTGTGTGCGTGTGCGGTACAGTAAGTGACGGTCAGGAATTCCTGCTGGCTTTCACTCAACATGGGAGCAGCACAGTCCCAACATTCCGGTGGCTTCTTGGGACACCACAGAGTTTCAGAGGCTATTAGCAAATGTTTAACATTGAATCAATATAGGAAAGTACTGTACCTTCCCCTCGCTTTATGAGACCAAGATGCTGAATGATTAAACCCCATCGCTGACAATCATTATAACTAGGCGTACTTGGAACGGAAAAATTGATCTTCTCAAAACGAGTGTTTCACGGTTGGCTGATTCACCGTATTTTCTCAGCTCGACGCGTTTGGTTCCTTCCAAAACAAAGACGTCTCCCAGGGTTTCGGTCTTGAGCGGAATCGACAACCCCTGCAACCCGTACGCTGTCGTAAGTCCTTCACTTTTTGAACGGTTTTGGAGCCGAGGCCAGCAGCAGAGGAGAAGTGGAAACACGTCTTCTTATCCCAAGAACACGAGAAGCTGCACGAGAATAGCCAGAGTCGCGCCGTAAAAATCCAGGATTTAATGTTGTTAAACAGTGGCAAAAGTCATTTCGATTAGCGTCTTATCGTCACTGACGGGTGGAAACCTTCCGTTAAACGTGCAAAATGGTTTACTTTCCAGGAAATGGGGGGGAAAAGAACCTGTGGTCCAATTTAATCCAATGTAGTTATTATTTGGCCTCAAGCTCTTGATAATACTTTTAAATATTGAATAACATTGGTTCAATATTTAAAACCCACAGACAGACATAATCACTGTCACTTTAATAGACTGAGGATGCAGGAAGAATTGTTTCATGAAAAATGGGAGAAATGGACTGAATACACGACCCGGAAGAATGACACCACGAAAGATTAAAAAGGACTCTAATATGATAATGAAAATGATGCAAATGTTGACCCTGTGAATGTGTGCATGTGACAAAATACAAATTAAGTTAAAAAATTATGTCTACTCGGGGCACCCGATAGCCTAGCGGTCTATAGGCGCAGACCATAGGCTCTGCATGTTGCCTTACAGCGTGTTGCGGGTTCGAGTCCCGTTCCTGACTACCTTTGCTGCGTGTCACCCCCCATCTCTCTCTCTCCATTTCCTGTTAGTCTTCTGTCCTATCAATAAAGGCATAAAAAACCAAAACTATTTAAAAAAAAAAAGGGTCTGCTCTAGCCAGGTCTGCTATTTTTCACTACTTTTGCAGGACACCTGTGCAACGAAGTAGGGCATTAATTAGCAAAAGAAAACAACAAAGTTGAAACACGGAAATACAAGGTTTCTGCCCGACGACAACGTTAAAACACGACGCATCCCTTCTACTTGAATCACGTAGCGCACAAAAGCACGAGGCGTATATATTGTATTGTAGCCGGGTAACAGCGTGACTTATTGTTCTGTATAGTCTCGTATCATCATGCCAGTGAAACTCCTCGTGCACCGAGAACCCCTGAGAGAGATCTCCAACAAGCTGTTGTCCCCTCAAACGCAAGCACTGTAGAATAGCACGGCGTGTGTTTGAACGCGTGTGTGTGTGTGTGTAAAGGGGTGTGTGTAAAGGGGGTTAGTGGAAAGCTGTTCTACTTGCCTGGCAACGCCTCATTACCCATACTGCCTCCTTCTTTGCCCCGGAGCGGGGCGCGGCTCCCCTCGCCGGGGCTCAGACGTCAAGGTGACCTAACATGCCCCGGGACGGCGAGGCAGGCGGGCGGGCTGGGAGAGAAGGGGGCTGTTTCACTTTGTCTTTATCCCTGTGAGGCCCGCGAGGAGGCCCCCGTTTCTGTCGAACCGTCGGTGTTGGGGTGGAAACCCTGTATGTCCGAAATCATTCGTTATGTATTTATCATTTAAAAAAAGATTACAAATAGTGAAAATAGCCGATCTACAAGCACACAACGCCGGTGCGAGGCGTTGTGTGCTTGTAGATCGGCTATTTTCACTAGTTTTGTGCGACAGTCTTGTATGGTGAAGCAGGGCCCTACTTTACGAAAAAAACGTACAAATTCGAAACTTGGAGATGCGAGGTTTCTGCCCGACAGTGACGAAAACGCTCTTCTAAATCAGCTAGTTCTTACACTATAAAGATGTTTCCCCTAAACGTTCAAAAATAGCAGATCTACAAGCTCACAGCGCGGCACGAAGTGATGCGCCGTGACCTTGTACGTCTGCTATTTTAGCTTTTTGCTCTTTGTGGCTTGAATAGCCACCGCAACAACAAAAAAAAAACCATCTAAAATGACACAGATGCTTTCCCCCGGTGTTAATGGCTTATTGTAGCGGGGCCACCGTATGCTAGCTGGAACACTGGGCCCTGGGTAGTTCCAGACTGCTGCATGTGTCCCGGTGAGCAAGCAGCTGATCTCATTTTTCAACACACACACACACACACACACACACACACACACACACACACACACACACACACACACACACACACACACACACACACACACACACACACACACACGCACACACACAGCTGCCCCCCAACATCAGGCCCAGGTGAAGGTGACCTCCCTTGCTTGTTAGAGTGGCTCTTAAAGCAAGTGTGAGGTGCAGTCGCCGCTGTCTGTGTGACATTACTAAAAACGCCTTGTATGCTAGTGATTTATGTTGCTCGCGGCGTTCAGTGTTCTACACGTGGCACGTGTCCAAACATCTTTTGTCTATAGTGTACACAGCATCTTGTGTTCTTTGTATCATCTCTGTATCACTATTGTGTTGAGTCATCGCAGGCAACGTGATGACAGGCGTTTGCATCTATGCAGGTCTTACTGCAGGGGTCTTCAACGTTTTCAGGTCAAGGACCCCTTAGTTGGGAGAGAGATGAAGCAGGGACCCCCACAACCTTTTCAGAGATTCTATATAGTTTCATTGCTTGACAGCACAATCATCAGTGTATTTTGGATTCAGGTCAATTTGTGTTTTCAAATATTTAACCACTTGGGCCGTCATTACCTAATAAACTTGACCTTTCACTCTGTACTTAGTCTGCTCTTTTCCCCCTCTACACCAAACCGAAAATAGACGATCTACATGCTCTGCGAGGCGTTGTGAGCTTGTAGATCTGTCTATTTTTGGCTACAGTTCTCAGAATATGTACACTAGGGTTCAAGTTGTTAATATAAAAAGGATTGGAATATTTGGAGGACCCCCTGTAGTAACTCTGAGGACCCCCTAGGGGTCCCAGACCCCCTGTTGAAGACCACTGACTTACTGTATGTTGTCAGTGCTAATACGATAGCATAGCAGTGGTATAGGCTGTACACTATATCTGTATCTGTGTGCTAATCTGCTCCACAACAGCTGACTGACAAAGTACAGTCACACCCATTTCTAATTCCTCTCTTAATGTTTCCATCTGTCACTCCAGCAAGACATTTGGTTCCAGTCATTTCAGTATACAGTACAGTACAGTCAAAAAATCTACTTGCAGAAACTTGACATTTCCTTGAGATGGTAAATCCAATTATTATTATTATATCCACAACACTCTTTATCAAATGTCTTTGCCAAAAAATAGCCGATCAACAAGCTCACTTGTAGATCGTCTATTTTTTGGAAAATGTTCCGCCCAGGATGATGGATTTTGATTACTGTGATAATATCGTAAATCGCGAAAATCGAATTTCTTTGTCACAATAATCGTGATATGAAATGTTCATCATATCGTCCCATCCCTATGCCCGTACCCACGAACACCCATCTCTCCGATACCCATCTCTCTTTCTCTTATCCTCTCTCTCTCTCTCTCTCTCCTGCTCCCCCCGTCCACTCCTCCTCTCCTTTCCTCTCTCCTCTTCCTCTCTTCCTCTCTTAACACAGGACAGATTGGGAAGCCGCGATGGCAGCAGCAGAAGTTGAGGGAGAAGCTATTTATCCCAGACGGATCAGGAGGTGTGCGACGGAGGTGTGGATGGTTGCTGCAGGTCAGTGACGTTGGCAGGCGCCAGCCAGGCCTGCCCACATGGCTCGGGGACTGTGGGACTACAGACAGATGGCACCTGGTGGGTGACAAACAATTAAGCAGCTTAGACCGGGTGTACGCATTATTATTGCGTGTTGTTATTTCATGCTTTAGCTATTACAAAAATAGCAGATTTGCCGCGTGCCGCGCTGCGAGCTTGCAGATCTGCTATTTTAGAAAAAAATCGTGAACGTTTGAATTTTGACCCGATTTTGACCCGATTCTATCCACAAGTTTCCAACATCCCATCGTGCATTGCGCAGAAATTGTATGGAGCTTCCGGCGCCGCAGCCGAGTGTGATCTACAAGCTCACAACGGCTGCATCTGCGACGCGATGTGAGCTTGTATGTCTGCTGTTAACCGGAAGTGTGGTGCAGTGTGGTGCAAAACATTCTCCAGTAAATTCCCGCGGAAAGAGGTGGATAAGACAGTCTTCTAAATCCTTCTAAGGTTTTTTTGAAAAACACACGTTTCTATGTCAGTGGTTCTCGAACTCTTTCATGTCAAGGACCCCTAGAATTATATGTATTTGGCTGCCGACCCCCCCGTCTCAAAATATTTTGCATCAGGGACCCCCCCCCCCCCAGAAGCAAATATTTGAGTTACAAATGTTCACTTTAAAAATGAGATGTTCAACGATTTACACGCATTTTCACGATTTTTCAAAAATAGCAGATCTACAAGCTCGCAGCGCGGCACTCGGTGCCGTGCTGCGAGCTTGTATATCTGCTATTTTTCAATAGTCAAAATAATTCTGGGCCTAAACGGATTAACAAACCTACAAGAATAGCAGGATCTGCAGTATACCCACAAGCGCAAGAGATAGTGTGAGAGAGAATCAGGGTGCATCTGTGCTCCGAACACACTTTCAGTCTTTACTTTCCTATATCTGTTCCCCGAGTCTCCGGTTTATAACAGTTACAATTTACCCATGTGTCTTTCTCTCTTTCTCTTTAAAAAAAAAGAAGAAGAACATTCTTGTTTTCCGTGTTGTTGCTATAGAACGGTCTAAATAAAGCGGTGCGGAACATATGTAGCCGGCATATGTTTCTGTTTATTTCAGGGGGTGAGTTCGGGAGGGAGCACTACTTCTTGGTAATTCGAATGTACAACGCAATAAAACATTGCATTTGATTTACGCTGTGATGTCTTATAACCCTGAAATACCGGGAACGCGCCTGAGTCGCATTAGATTTGAACCACTTATAACCATTATTTTATGCTTTAACTATTGAAAAATAGCAGATATACAAGCTCACAGTGTGGCACCGAGTGCCGCACTGCGAACTTGTAGATCTGCTATTTAAAAAAAAAAAAAATGTGTGCAAGTCTTTGAATATCTTTTAAATCCTTCCTCTGAATCAGTGGTTCTCAAACTTTTTCATGTCAAGGACCCCCAAAATTACATTTATTTGGCCGCAGACCCCCCCCCCATCTCAAAACATGTTGTTCGAGGGACCCCGCAGAAGCAGAGATTTGAGTTACAAAGGTTTGCTTTGAAAACTATATATTGAAAAATGTGCACACATTTTCACGATTTTTCAAAACATAGCAGATCTACAAGCTCGCAGCGCAGCATGAGCTTGTATATCTGCTGTTTTTTTAGTAGTTAACGCATTCAATAATTCTAGGCCTAAACGTCTTAACGTGAGAAACAAGTAGCGATACGCTATACTAGCAGTTGTATCAAACAGCTCAAAATAAGGCACTCCGCTTGGAGAGTGAGGTGTGTGTGACTGTTTGTGTGTGTGTGTGAGAGAGAGAGAGAGAGAGAGAGAGTGAGTAAAAGTGCGCCGTAAAGTGATACGCCGTGTTTGTCCGGACCGGCAACAATGAACGCGTTAAACCAATGGCATCCCGCAACCCTAACTACAACCAAATGTCATCTCGATGGGGCCGTTTTCCTGGGCTCCACGCCCACCTACGAGATGTCCTCGGTGGGCCATAAATAAAAAGAACGCTACTCCAAAATCTCCTCCAATTTCACAAACGGTATTTTGATCGGTCTCCCCTTTCACAGAGAGAGAGAGAGAGAGAGGGAGAAATCAGTGGCGTCAGTTCAGCAAAAGCTAGGGTATGGCAAAGATGAGTCCTCATGGAAAAGAGGACTCTTACATTTTGTATAACACGGTTCTATTGTGAAAATAGCAGATCTACATGCTCACAACGCCTCGCGCTGCGAGGCGTTGCGGCTATTTTCACAATATCTTAAAAAAAACGAGTTTTGTCCGTTTTTTTTACACAGGTTTCTACGGTTTCTAGGGCTGGATATGGCAGCCTGGAATGGTTGTTCAAGAGCAGCTAAACTTGGCATGTTAGTAAACGTGCCACAATTAACAATAATGAATTGCACCTGTGCAGCTGACCTGCGGAACCTGGGAATATACCATTTTGTCAAGATGGGGAGAATATAATTATAATACCTTGTTAAATAAAGTGACCATTTTGTAAAATTTAGCATTTGTAGTTATTTTACTGTAAATTCAACAACATAATAACCAGCACAGATAGACAAAGAGACATATTCATGGATTTATATTTAAAAGTAACTTTTATTTTCGCCCCCCTGGACCCAGGGTATGGCAGCTGCGTACCCCTGCCATACCCAATTGACGCCCCTGGGAGAAACAGAGAAATAGAGAGAGAGTGGAGGAGAGAGAATGTGTTTAAGCGAGTGGCTGTCATCTGGTAAAAATATTGCGTTGGACTGGCATTGGTCCGACTGCGGCCGTGTGTGTGTGTGCGCGCGTGTGCGTGTGTGTGCGAGCACATCTGGAGTCTAGACTCCGTGGCTCTGTGGGCAGGGTCCTATCATCCAGCAGCATCGGGGTCCGGAGACGGAGCGGTGTTGACTTAGGTGGCACGTATACATCCCAGCATCTGTTTCAACAGCCCCAGTATACTCCCACTGTACTGGTTCTGGACTGCATGGACACTCTTTAATCCTCTGCTGGGGGAATGGGACGTAGTGGGGGGGTTAGAAGGGAGGGAGAGAGGGTGGAGGGCAAAGGAGAGGAGGTGGGAGTAAACTAGGGGGTCCGACGACTCGATCCGGCCCGTTCAACCCCGGGCGCCCTGATGAGCCCTCCCACGAGGAAGGGGGTCCCCTCCTTGTAACGCCGAAAGCAAATCGTCGTTGTCGGGTGGAAACCTTGTATGTCCAAAACCGTTAGTTTCGCATTTTATCATTTTAAAAATGATTCAAACTAGTTGTGTGCTTGTAGATCTGCTGTTTTCACTGCTTTTGTGCGACGGCCTTGTATGATGAAGCAGGGCTTTACTTTGCGAAAAAACGTACAGACCTGAAACTTGGAGATACGAGGTTTCCACCCGACAACGACGAAATGCTACTTCTCCTAAACAGGGCCGTAAATCCTCCTGTATCCTTGATTCTACTTTTTTTTTTTTCTTTTTTTTTTTTGCTGCGTCAGGATGTGAAGACATAGTTAGGGAGGGGGAGGACAGCGTGTATGGGTTCGTGTGTGTCTTCTTTGCACGCGCGCGCGTGAGTGTTTGTGTTTAAGGGAAATCATATAATGAATTGCCACTTGAGGAGTTATGGTTAATCATCTAAATGGCCTCTTGGTAGGCTTAGGGGGTTCTCTCAGAGAGAGAGAGAGAGAGTGTGTGTGTGTGTGTGTGTGTGTGTGTGTGTGTGTGTGTGTGTGTGTGTGTGTGTGTGTGTGTGCGTGTGCGTGTGCGTGCGCGTGTGCGTGCGCGTGCGTGTGTGAGATTGCCGGTGTGTTGCAGTCAGTTCATGGTGTATTGTTGTATGCTGAATGAGCCCTTAGCACTTCCAGATCAGGGAGTTTTATTAGGCCGTATCAGAGCACTGCCCCTGTTGATTTACGTACATCTGCCAGACCCCAACACTAGAACATTCCAGTGTCCAGTTCTGTAGAAGGATCTGTCGCTTGCCGACTACAAGGGTGTTTTTTTATCTTGTAGATCAGCTCTTGTCTGCAAACGACGCCGTCGTTTGATGGACAATACATGGGGCAATAATGGAATAAACACCATGATAAATCTTGGTCAGAATGACATGCGAAGAATGCAGGAGGAATAGACTCTTCACAGTAGGAAAACAAATACTGATAAGACTGTGGGAATTATCATGAAGAGGTCTGACAGCATGCGCCCACACGCACGCACGCACACATGCACACACACACACACACACACACACACACACACACACACACACACACACACACACACATACGCGCGCACGTCACAAACGCAAACACACAAAATAAATATGGGGAGAAAAGACAACAGCGGAATCCAGCACAGTGTAGCGGTTCATATTCCATTCTATACAAACTGAATATTAGACTGTGAGAGTGGACAGAACTAGGGCTGTCACAATTATTTCATAATTGTCTAATCGCGATTATTTGACATAATCGCGATTATTTGACATAATCGTCATAATCGTTTCCATGTTGAAAAATGTTAGTATATTTCTTTTGAAGTAAAAAATAGTGGAAATAGCCGACGCGTTGTGAGCTTGTAGATCGGCTATTTCCACTATCAATGTTTTTTTAAGTATAAAGTCGTCAAATATGCCTGTCTTTGTATATTTAGGTTATGAGTCATAATTACCATGTGCGACTTCAAAGCCTACAGTACAAGCCAAACAGAAATGCAATTGTCAACGACAAAAACACAATTAAATCTTGAATCGCAATTATTTGAGCGACTATTAATCGTCATGTAAAATGTCATAATCGTGACAGCCCTAGACAGAACAAGTTTTCGAGCATCCCTCTTTGTACACAGTGCATGTGAAACTTCTTGTTTCAAGACAGCGCCCCTCTTTCTAACTAATGTCCTCTCCGCACATTCTTTGCCCAGCCTAAGAAATGGGATTTTCTAATAGCGTATTGAGTCCGTACGAGGTGCAAGATCAATGGAAAAGAATGAGCTACCATCCAGAGAGTAAGAAAATCAATTTCCATACACACCGTCTATTGTGAGCCCAGACGGTTGGACGTCCACTGCTCCAGTGTTTATACCATTAAGACCGGGGTACGCATTATTACGCAATATTTTATGCTTTAACTATTGAAAAATAGCAGATATACAAGCTCACGGCGCGGCACCAAGTGCCGCGCCGCGAGCTTGTAGATCTGCTATTTTTTGAAAAATCATGAACATTAATTTTGTGCAAGTCTTCGAATATTTTTGACCCGATTCTATAAGTGTCTTCTAAATCCATGTTTCTATGTCAGTGGTGCTCAAAATCTTTCATGTGAAGGACGCCCAAAATTACACGTATTTGGCCGTGGACCCCCATCTCGAAACGTGTTGTTCCAGGGACCCCGCAGAAGCAAATATATGAGTTACAAATGTTCGCTTTTAGAAAGATATATTCAAAGATTTGCAAAAAAAAAAAGATTTTTCAAAAATAGCAGATCTACGAGCTCGCAGCGCGCCACTCGGTGCTGCGCTGTGAGCTCGTATATCTGCTATTTTTCAATAGCTTGTATAAAATAATTGTAGGCCTTAAATGGTTAAACCTAGTCAAAATGTCAGTGGGGCGCGGGGCGGAGCGGTGGCGCTCTCTCTGCAATGCACTCAGCAAATGGGGAATCTGCTAATAGAATCTGGGATATAAATTTTCCTGTCACCTCCTCTATCTCTGAGGAGCCATTCGGTCGATAAGAGAGAAAGATTGGGTTGAAAATTGATTTTTGCAGAATAATTGCCATTCTCTATCTGGGGAACTTGAGTGTCTCTGAGGCCTTTTTTCCTATTACAGTTGCTGACTCTCCAATTTACTTGCACCAGAGAAAATACACGAAGGAGGCGCAGCCTTTGCCCTTCTTTTGCAATGAACAAGGCTGCAAAGACTCCTGAATGAGAATTAAGGTGAACTCGGCTGTTCTTTAGCTTGATAAGATGTGACCTTTTATCACAGAAATATACCGTCACTGTCGGGCAGAAACCTCGTGTCTCCAAGTTTCAAATTTGTAAGTTTTTTCGCTAAGAAAAGCCCTGCTTAATCATACAAGGCCGTCGCACAAAAGTAGTGAAAACAGCAGATCTACAAGCACACAACGCCTCGCAGCGCGAGGGTTGTGTGCTTATAGATCGGCTGTTTTCACTTGTTTAAATCATTTTTAAAATGATAAATACAAAACAAACGGTTTTGGACATACAAGGTTTCCACCCGACAACGACAATAAAACACATTAGCATTGTAGCGTCTCACTGGGTGGCAGCCATTATCCACTGTGTTCTGCAGACACCTCTGACAGCCTTCGCTCCGCACTTTAGCCTGACTGCTATGACATGAACCAACTGCTAGTCGCTGACAGCAGCCTATCATTAAGTTGCATGTGTGTGCATCGTCACCACTCTCAACTCCTGGGCCCCTCTAATTCATTAGCAAACAGGCCTTTTTGTGCGAGAAGTGATTTGCCGACAGATCTTCTTCAAGGTGGATTAGGCCAATAATTCCCTGTAGCAAGGCTGCTACCTTGCCATGCCTTCTGGATACTAGTAAGACGTAAAGGGCGAGGTTGCGCCACAGTGATGTGGACATCAGGGATCTCCATATATGGGCATAAAAGGGATTTGTTCCCCAGGCATCACAGGGATCTCCATATCTCCATATATGGGCATGAAAGGGATTTGTTCCCCCTGGCATCACAGGGATCTCTCTAACAGGGCATCATTAATGATGACATCAGGGAACTCCATATATTTGGGCATAAAAGGGATTCCGTTAGTGTGACATCACAGTGAAGCCAGAGCGTGATGTCAGAGCGGCAAAACCCATTCTGGTAGATTGGTTCCCCTGACATCACAGTGACATCAGAGCATGATGACATCATGATGACACATTAAAATATGTAACTGCGACCTTTGGTCGCAACAAATGTAGCCCCCCATACAGCACCTACCTAACATCAACAAGAGTCATTTAAATGACATAACGGCCTGGCACTGGAGCCGATGATGATGCTCATAGACCGATCACGACTTTGGTGGTCACAGGAGATGTTTGGATGTGTTTCAAACCGCTCGGAAGTCCGGATGATGAAGATCACCAGACGCTTTTAACTTGCTTTGATATTAAAAACATTGCTTGTAACAACGAACGTCAAAGTCATACTAAAGGTAGAATCACTCATGTTTCTCATTTAAACATTTAAAATGGATTTGACAAATATAGCAGTTGTACCATGGAGCTGCAGCGCAGCCATTAGAGGCAGGGGCGTCACAAGGGGGGGGAAAGTGGGACTGAGTTACTAGGGCCCAAGGTGGAGGGGCCTGGAATTATTTTATACTTTAGCTATTGAAAAATAGCAGATCTACAAGCTCACAGCGCGGCACAAGTGCCACGCTGCGAGCTTGTAGATCTGCTATTTTTGAAAAGTCGTGAAAATGTGTGCAAATCTTTGAATATATGTATTATTTTAAGCGAACGTTTGTAACTCAAATTTTGCTTCTGGGGGGTCCCTGGAACTAAATATTTTGAGATGGGGGGGGGGGGGGGGGTCCGTGGCCAAATACATATCATTTTGGGGGTCCTTCACATGAAAAGGTTTGTGCACCACTGACATGGAAACGTAGGTTTTTCCAAAAACCTTAGAAGGATTTGAAATATTCAAAGACTTGCACAAATGTTAAAAATGTCAAAAATAGCAGATCTACAAGCTCGCAGCGCGGCACTCGGTGCCGCGCTGTGAGCTTGTATATCTGCTATTTTTCAATAGTTAAAGTACCCAGGGCCCAGGAATTTGGTGCGGCACCCCTGATTAGAGGTGACGTTTCATTGTAGCGTATTATTGTATGTGACAGAGCGGAGAGCGACGGACGCTCGCCCCTCTGTCCTTCCTCCATATCATACTCCACTGCCATCTGAAGCCGCCGCGCTCTGCTCCAGTGTACAAAACCCTATTGTGGTTTCCCCGAGATAAGCAAGGGGAAAGGGTGGGGTGGAGGTGGGGGACATGGAAGGGAAGGGTGGGTGGGGGAGAAAGGGCTCCTCCAAAAGGCGCCAGGCCTATCTCCTCTATCTCCTCCAGGGAACACGGCGGCATTCCCAAAGACACTGGCGCTCGGAGGCCTGCCGCCCGCCCGCCCGCGCACACGGGAGAGCAGGTACGTGCAGAGAGAATGTTAGAGAGGCAGGGGCTGAGATTTCCAAAAGGGCCTTTTGGTGAAAATATTGAAAATGGCAGACCTGCTAGCTCACAACGCGTCGCGCTGCGACGCGTTGTGAGCTTGGAGGTCGGCTATTTTCAGTACTTGATACCACACAAAACAGCATAAAGAATTAAGGCAATACTGGAGATGTGGCGTAACGGCACGGATATGGCAATTCTTTCAACATAAGATGATGCATTCAGGTTCAGGAGAGTTTGAACAAGGCAATTCTCTTGAATGCTGCCTTCATGTATGGCATGAAAAGAGGGCATTTGCATTTCTTTCACCATAGTAAAAACTGCATTCATGGTCTGGAGAGGGCACTTTTTACAGACGGATAAAAGGGCAGGGGCTCAAGCCCCCTTTCATGTCTTATGCGTGCACGTGCCTGCGGGAGAGCGAAGGAGACCTGGAGATTTATGTCATGGTAACCCAATCTCCTCCTCAGCAGAACGAACTCCCCGTCTCTCCCCTGACCGGGCTGCGAAGAGGCAGGGGAAGGTTTTAAAGGGTGAGGAGGGAGACTGCGAGAGGTCTGCTGATGTTTTCACAGAGAGCAGAGCTCTGGCATGCAGGAGACACGGAGACAATGTTCTCCTTTTCTGTTGTTTCAATCTGATACGCGTGACCCGCCGTGACTGCTTGTGCACGCGCGTCGGTGTGTTCCTGCTTGTACAGTGCTTGTACACGTGTGTTTACTGTGAAACATGTGTTTGGCCTGCATTTGTGTATCGTTTGTGTGCGTGCGTGTGTGTGCACGCGTGTGATATAATTTATGATAAAAGTGGCTGCTTGGCTCCCACTGGTGGCTCTGATACATATTACTTACACATAGTTTAATGTCTAGGTCATGTAAACATACATAAATAAACATTATGCAAATATGCGTACACTCTCTCTCTCTCTCTTTTAAAAGCAGGACACATTAAGTATTTTATCAGAGACAAAAAACAGATAAAGCTAATTACTTATTAGGTCTACTTAATGTTGAGGTGAGGTGCTAGAACCTCACCTCAACATTAAATGTATTACAAAAAAAGAAACGTATCTCGAAAAGAAGCTATAAATCCACGCTTGAAACGAGAGCCGCCGCCTCAAAGACGGCCTAGGGATGGGACGATATGAACATTTCATTATTGTGACAAAAGAAATCGCGATTTACGATATTATCACAATAATCAAAATCCATTATCCTGGGGCGGAACATTTACCAAAAAATAGCAGATCTACAATCTCACAACGCGTCACGTTGTGACGCGTTGTGAGCTTGTAGATCTGCTATTTTTTGGCAAAGACATTTGATAGAGTGAAAAGAAGACTGTAGCGAGTAATATGTATATTATAAGTACCTTTTACCAATTATAGAGTAGTACCGGATACGCAGCTCGGCAAATAAAAGGTGAATTGATCCCAGTGGACGGAGGACGATATCACAACACATTAAATCTCCACGATACGATTATTGCGAGTGTTTTTAGCACGATAAACGATAATATCGCGTATCGTCCCATCCCAAGACGGCGCCGCTCCTCCTCGGCGCACTCAGGTGCCGTACACCTATTAGAATTCAAAGAGTCAACAACGTAGTGTAGGTGTGCATAATGTATGAAACACAGAACGTGACATCTCCTTAAATTCATAGGCTGAATATTTCATGGCGCGGCGGCACACCTGAGACCTGTGAGCATATGACTCAATCAAAACTTAATGTGGCCCACGTAATCTGCCGAAATGATGGAGTCAGAGAGGGAGGAGACTGGAATGATTGCATGAGGGATGAAAGAGTGGCACGGCGATCTTGCCAAATTGCGCTCGTGTTTCGTTATATCGCGCCGTTAAACGCAAACAAACAAAGTGTGAGGCAACCGTACTATACTGTAGGCTGGTTTGTGTGTCAACCGGCGTGCCCTCATTCATTTGTTCTTTACACCTGTAAACTGTGATGTGACAAATACAATTCGGATTCGGATTCACTGACAATAGCCCCCAAAATAGCAGTATGGTGTATTGGCGCTGGTTCTCATTGTGGGGTCCCGGGGACCCTCATAGGTTCTTTAAATCAATAATCAATAATACAGAATATAAATAAAGGTGCCTTAAAGGAGTAGTTCACCCCCAAAATGACTTTTTCTATTGATTACTCATGCCATTGAGACTTGAGTTCAATAATATTTTTTGCTTTTTGTTGCACTCATAAGACAGTAATTTGATTACAACAAATGTACCCCCATTGATTCCTGATGGGGACCCGAATGCATTCGGGTCCCCATCTGGAATCAATGGGGGTAAATTTACAATAATACATTTTTTGTCTTAGGAGTGCGACAAATACAAAACAATATAATTGAACTCAAGTCTCCATGGCAATGAAAAAAAGGTCATTTGGGGGGTGAACTACTCCATTAAAGGACAGTTCTGTGAGTGCTGGTGTTCTCTTTTAGAGATTTATTGTAAAGTTTCATGAGTCGGTTCCAAGGGGTCCCCAGTTACAGTATAATCGATTGAAAGTTAGGAACCAACTTTCCTAACTTTCAATCAAAGTTTCAGGTCTGTAACTCTTGAGACTGTGCAAAGGGAACTAGACGGACCCTTATGGGTCTGTTTAGTTCCATTTGCACACTCTCGGAGGTAAGGATTTTGCAGTGTACGTCCAGAGATTTTAAGATTACATTTATGACATGAGGGTCCGTGGCCTAATAACATGCTGTATCAAACTGGGGATTTCTTTAAAGTTCTGAGGTTGAGAATAACTGGGGTTAAGCACCATTCCCACTGGACCCAAACTATAAACATAACGTATAACTATATCGTTCACCATTGTATATATATATTTTTTTATATACTTGTTGCGAACACTGCCATTCACTTGGCTAAGAACGATTTTTAAAACTATATCCTACTAATAAAGGAGCAAACTCACACTCTAACTCACACTCTAACTCACGCTCTAACGCTCACCCTTATCTACGTTTATCTATTCACTCGCTTCAGCAACTGATCCCAAAGTTCACATGGTATTGTCCATTAGCATTATACCAACGGTGACGGAGCCCGAATTTCATTTCTCCCAAATTAAAGCTGTTTATTAGCGTTTTCTTAACCACTTCTGTTGAACTCTGCTGTCTGTTGCCAGGGTTACGGTCCGTTCCTCCAGGCCATGGGATCTGTAGCCCCACACACCTCTCTCTCTCTCTCTCTCTCTCTCTCTCTCTCTCTCTCTCTCTCTCTCTCTCTCTCTCTCTCTCTCTCTCTCTCTCTCTCTCTCACACACACACTTTCACCGGGTGCGTTTGATGTGTCTCATCTTCCAACGGGTATGAAAAAACTATGTGAAGCAAGCGCATACATCGCCATACTTCTATTCACCTAAATTTGCTGTTACACTCTGCACATATTTTGGAGCACATATCTTCGAACGGGTAAGGTCTAGTTTTCTATAGTTATGGTTCTAGTGCTCAGTGTGAATGGCCCTTTAAACCCTGCCGCAGACCCACGTAAAGCTCAGTGTGTGATGTTAGCGATGTGTTAAAACCCAGCATGAGGGAGCCAGCTAAATGAGCCTCCACACATAGGATCTCACCTCTGTAGCATCTTCTGAACATGTGTGCCCCCCCCCCCCCCCCAGGAGCCAACCTTATGGAGTGTGGGTGTACTGTGTGTGTGTGTGTGTATGCGTGCGTGCATGTGTGTTTGCATCAGTGCTGTAAAGTTTACATTTTACTCAAGTACTGTACTTAAAGGGCCACTTCACCTCTGAGACAACCCGATCTTATTTTATTGTTGTTTGGGACACGATCAACACAATCCTGAGTTATTTTTTATGTTCAATCAGTTTTTTTTTTAGATATTTTAGTATTTCAGCATGTACTAGTGATGCGTTTTGCATTATATGATGCAAAACGCATCACTGATGATGCAAAATGCATCACTAGTCATGCTGAAATACTAAAATATCTAAAACATAGATTGAACACAAAAAATAACTCAGGATTGTGTTGATCGTGTCCCAAACAACAATAAAATAAGATAGGGTTGTCCCAGAGGTGAAGTGGCCCTTTAAGTAATTATTGTTAGGTAGGCTACATTTTACTTTTTTTCCCCTTTATGCTTCTACTCTTAGAGGCAAATATTGTACTATTTTACTCCATTACAATCTTTAGTTATATCATCGTTGTCGGGTGGAAACCTTGTATGTCCGTTTGTTTTGTATTTATCATTTTTAAAATGATTTAAACTAGTGAAAACAGCCAATCTACAAGCACACAACGGCGTTGTGTGCTTGTAGATTGGCTTTTTTCACTACTTTTGTGCGACGGCCTTGTATGATGAAGCAGGGCTTTACTTTGCGAAAGAACGTACACATTTGAAACTTGGAGATACGAGGTTTCCACCCGACAACAATGATATATAGTTGCTTTTCAGATTTAGATAATCATTACAAAACTTACATTAATCACTTATACACTTGATCAACTTCTTATACAAATCTTCCAAAAAGGGTTGTACTCTTGTACAACTAAAATGTTGAATACAGGCCTTTTACTTGTAACAGGGTATTCCTATATTATATGGTATTGCTACTTATACTTAAGGGAGTAGTTCACATCTAAAATGAAGTTTTTTATATTGATTACCCATGGAGATTTGAGTTCAATGATATA
Source organism: Nannobrachium achirus (assembly GCF_963921795.1). NCBI lineage: Eukaryota > Metazoa > Chordata > Actinopteri > Myctophiformes > Myctophidae > Nannobrachium > Nannobrachium achirus. Next base: position 25,015,437 of record NC_137827.1, read on the forward strand.
TTAATTTTTTTGTCGCATTCCTAAGACAAAAATGTGATTACAATGAATGTACCCCCATTGATTCCAGATGGAATGCGGAATCAATGGGGGTAAAAATGGCTATAATCAAATTTTTGTCTTAAGAATGTGAAAAATAAAAAAAAATATTATTGAACTCAAGTCTCTATGGCGTGAGTAATCAATAGAACTTCTCCTAAAGTAATAAAATCAGAGTACTACTTCTTCCATCATTGGTGTTTTGCATGCATGTGCGCTGCAGCCCTGTGTCCGTGTCTGTGTTTGTGTGTGTGAGTACGTGTGTGTTTGCGTCCGTGTGTGTGTGTGTGTTCAGCGTGACGTGGCAGCCCCCTGCCCTGATCAAACACGGCATTGGCTGTGCAGGCAGCCACCTCGTCAGGCTCTGCTTGCCAGGGGGAACCCGCTGTGCCCAGCGCCCCGCTGGGGCCGGGGGGGGGGGGGGGGGGGAGGAAGGAGCGCAGCGGGCCCGGGCCGTCTCCGACACCTCTCCCACCGTGCCGAAAGGCCCCTCCGCTGGGGCGCGGAACACACCAGAACACAAGGCCCAGGGAGGACGCCGTAATGAGCTCCGAGGCTGTCGCTGCACAGGAAAAACTTGGGTCTCGCGCTGTTATAGACAGTTGTGGAAGAAGATCATTTACTCAAGTACGGATGTCCTTACAGTATGTTACATTTTGAGGTACTGTTATTTTATTTTTTGATACTTTAATCAAATTCGAATCCACTACATCTGGGGTCTTCAATGTTTTCAGGCCAAGGACCACTTAGTTGAGAGAGAGATGAAGCAGGGACCCCCTCTACCTCTTCATAGATTCCATATAGTTTCATTATTTGACAGCACAATCATCAGTGTATTTTGGATTCATGTCCATGATGTATTTTTCAGATATTTAACTATGAACCATCCATACTTGATAAACTTGACCTTTCACTCAGCACTCTTTTTCCCCTCTACACCAAACCTCTTTGCCGAAAATAGACGATCTTTGTGAGCTTGTGATCTGCTATTTTTGGCTAAAGTTTATGGACGCTAGGGTTCTAGTGGTTAATATAACAAAGGAGAAAAAGGTTTCTATCACTCAAAGATTTGGAGGACCCCCTGTAGTAACTCTGAGGACCCCCGATGGGGTCCCGGACCCCCTTGCCTTACAGTATGTTACATTTTGAGGTACTTTTGAGGTATTTTACTTTAGTTTTTTTTTTAATATATTTTAATAAAATTTGAATCCACTACATTACATTAATTGAAAGCTTTAGTCACTATAGTTAATTTTCTGATTTAGGTTATTAATAAAGATATCAGAAATGTTCTAAATCTTTTGAAAATAGCAAATCTACATGCATTATAGGGTCCCCATCCGGAAGGTCAAAGGGGGTACATTTATTGCAATCATTTTTTGTCTTAGGAAGTTAGGAATGCAACAAAAAACTAAAAATTATTATTGAACTCAAGTCTCCATGGCGTGAGTAATAAATAGAAAAAAGGCATTTTGGGATATAAGTAAGATTTTGAATACAGTCCAAAGTAAATAATCAGAGTACTTCTTCCACCGCTGGTTATAAAAGACATGCACACGCTGAAGATATAAACAAACACGCAATAAAGGGAGATGTGCGCGTTCACAGCCATGCTGGCGTGGGAGAGTATAAATACATGGTATGCACGCACCCGCAAAAATGCACACTGACGCGCTTCTTTTGCACTCTCGAGAAGGGTTGAATTCCAAACATATCAGTGTCTAGTCTGAAATGAGATGCATTTTTCTTATTGCTCAAAAGAATATAATGACAATCATGTTTTGCATCTACTGTACAGTATGTGTCATTATTGACATTCTGTTGTTTTGCAAATAACAAATGTGTCATACAGTACATACCACACAATTGTGTTGACAAGAGTCATCTGTTAGCTCTTAAAAAGTCAGCACACAACAACAAAAAAATAATAAAACCCTGATTAGGATGTGTTATGGCTTCCTAGCTGTAGATCAGTGGTTTTCAAATATTTTCATGTCAAGGACCCCCAAATGTATTTGGCCCCGGACCCCCTATCTGAAAAAAAAAAACTGTTTCAGGACATTAGGGAACATTTCTCAAGATTTTTCTAAAATAGCTGGTCCACAAAGAGTAGCCAAAGAGTGAATCAGGCTTAAATGTTTAAAACAGGGATCTTCAATGTTTTCAGGCCAAGGACCCCTTAGTTGAGAGAGAGATGAAGCAGGGACCCCTTAGTTGAGAGAGAGATGAAGCAGGGACTCCCACAACCTTTTCATATATTCCATATAGTTTCATTGTTTGACAGCACAATCGTCAGTGTATTTTGGATTCACGTCAGTGTGTGTTTTCAGATATTTAACCACTCGAGCCTCATTAAGAAACTTGACCTTTCACTATGTACTTAGTCTGCTCTTTTCCCCCTCTACACCAAACCTCTTTGCCAAAAATAGCCGATCTACAAGCTCACAACGCCTCGCAGTGCGAGGCGTTGTGAGCTTGTAGATCTGCTATTTTTGGCTACAGTTCTCAGAATATTGACACTAATGTTCAAGTTGTTAATATAAAAAGGATAGGAAGAATTGGAGGACCCCCTGTAGTAACTCTGAGGACCCCCTAGGGATCCCGGACCCCCTGTTGAAGACCCTTGGTTTAAAACGTTCCTAATTTTAGCTGGGGACCCCCTGGAACCACCCCAAGGACACCTCAAACCACAGTAAATATCAAACCCAACAGGAGACCAGCTGAGACGGACCAACATGTGACGCTGCATGCAGCGGAGACAACACTACTGTACACTACAGTATATGGAATGCCAGTCAAACTGCGGCGGTGCGCGTGCACGGCCGCTTCACGAGATGTTAAAAAGATGAGAGGGGACGAAAATTGGATTAAATTGTGTGTGGCGGCTCACTGTAGGGAGGTAATTAGGGACAAACACTGAGGCGGCGGAGTCTGATCTCTCCTGCTGGAGGTTAAGCTATTCAGAACGGGTACACATTATTGTGTATCATTATGCTTTAACCGTTGAAAAATAGCAGATATACAAGATATACAAGCTTGTAGATCTGGTATTTTTTTTAATCGTGAAAATTAGAATTTTGACCCGATTCTATAAGTGTCTTTTGAATCCTTCTAAGGTTTTTTGAAAAACCTATGTTTTTATGTCAGCAATCTGGCCAGCCATCGTCAAAGAAAATGTCCTTTTCACTTAACTGGAGCTCATTTAGTCTGTTCTTGAGAGACTACTATGTCAGTGGTTCTCAAACCTTTTCATGTGAAGGACCCCCCAAATGATATGTATTTGGCCACGGGCCCCCATCTCAAAATATTTTATATATATATTACAAACCTTCGCTTTGAAAATACATATTATTCAAAGATTTGCACACATTTTCACGACTTTTTCAAAAATAGCAGATCTACAAGCTCGCAGCGCGGCACTCAGTGTGAGCTGTGAGCTTGTATATCTGCTATTTTTCACTGGTTAAAGCATTCACTAATTCTACGCCCTAAATGGATTAAGTGAAATAGGAGCCGTGAGTCCCCGCGTCCTGGTGGCACGGCGATTAGGACTTCCTAATGTGGGGGTAATGGGATGTCAGCCGTGAGGCGGTGGCCCGCGCTGAAGAGCTCATAACAACAAGTGGTCAAAGATCGAGTCTGATTAAAGAGGTGCGAGGAGAAGGAACCGTGAACCCATAGATGATGAGCACGCTGGCAGTTATCAAACGCTCGTGGTGTCACCTTCATTATCTTCCCCCGCGCATAATGGCAGACGGATGAGGGACGGCCATTGTTTTTTGTTTAGATGAAACACCTAACGTATTCTGTATGTACAATTAGCCACGCACTTAAACCGTCTATGGGGTCTTCAACGTTTTCAGGCCAAGGACCCCTTATAGTTGAGAGAGAGATGAAGCAGGGACCCCCACAACCTTTTCATAGATTCCCATAGGCCTATAGTTTCATTGTTTGACAGCACAATCATCAATGTATTTTGGATTGGTTCAATTTGGGTTTTCAGATATTTTACCATTTGAGTCGTCATTACCTAATAAACTTGGCCTTTCTGTAGTCTGTACATAGTCTGCTCTTTTTCCCCTCTACACCAAACCTTTTTGCCGGAAATAGCCGATCTACAAGCTCACAACACCTTTGGCTACAGTCCTCAGAATATGGACACTAGTCACACTAGGGTTCAAGTTGTTCATAAAAAAAGGATTGGAAGATTTGGAGGACCCCCTGTAGTAACTCTGAGGACCCCCAGGGGTCGGGGACCCCCTGTTGAAGACCCCTGGCATACTGTATGTACAATTAGCCACGCAATTAAACCGTCTATACTTAGTAAAATGGACCTGAGTTACTTACTGTATACTTGGACAGCTTTTTTCGTCTCTACAACAAATTTCTGAAATTAGCCGATCTACAAGCTTTGAGGTTGTCTACTATTTTTGGCTAAACGTTTCCCCCAGAGCAGGGGTCTTCAACGTTTTCAGGACCCCTTAGTTGAGAAAGAGATGAAGCAGCCCTTTCACAACCCTTTCATTGATTCCATGTACTGTACTGTAGTTTGACATCGTTTGACAGCACAATCATCTAAGTATTTTGAATTCCTGTCAATTTGTGTTTTCAGATATTTAACCACTTGAACCGTCAATATTAATAAACTTGACCTTTCACTCTGTACATACCGGTAGTCTACTCTTTTCCCCCTCTACACCAAACCCCTTTGCCTAAAATAGACGATCTAAAAGCTCACAACGCCTCGCAGCGCGAGGCGTTGTGAGCTTGTAGATCTGCTATTTTTGGCACGTGGTTAATATGAAGGAGAAGTTTCTATCACACAAAGATTCGGAGGACCCCCTGTAGTAATTCTGAGGACCCCCAAGGGGTCCCGGACCCCCTGTTGAAGACCCTTGCCCTAGTATGGATGCTGGGGATAAAGTGATTAAAAACAGAGCACATGACGGTAAATGTAAATGCTCCGTTATGCGTCCGCAAAAATGTTCACTTTCTTTCAGCCCTTCCTGTTTATCGCCCCAAACCTCAACGAGTTGTTGTGAACCAAGCAGCGAGGCAGCTGATATTTTATTGAGAGGAACCATTTGATTAAAAAAAGTGATTATGGACAGATGTTTCACATCATCCTTTTTATGTCCCCTGATTTGGATCTTCAGCTCATTTGAATGGCCTATCGCCAGCTCTCTCGTTAGAATTTGCATTCCGACAAGCCTTGCGTTACTTTTAAAAGTGGCCATCCATAACTTTGTTTAGTGAATAAAATGATATTTGGACCAATCTGTATGTTAGAATATGTTAGGTCGCAGTTTAGTATGTGAAACGGCACATCATGTCCCTGTCCGCCACATTGTGTGATCATCATCACCTCTGCTCTACCGCTGCGGTAGAGCAGTTAAACTTAAATAAAAAGTATCGAAAATGGTATCGAAAAGGGTATCGTATCAATTCCCAGGTATCGAAAATGGTATTGTATCGATTCAAAGGTGAACGATACCCATCCCTAACTAACAGGGTCCCTTTTATGCCCATATATGGAGTTCCCTGATGTCATCATTAAGTCCATATCTAACAGGACTTCATATGGGAATGCCCATGGAGGCCACATCGACATACCACACTAACGGAATCCATATATGGCCAAGACAGCCCATATCTGTGTGGCTGATTCTACAGACAGGGATCTCCATGTATGGGCATACAAGGGATTGTATGTATGATGTCAGATGTCATAGACATCATAGGACTTTCACATAACAAACTAGAAGCAGTGCTCTTCCGAGCACAGGTCTCCACCAGGCCGTGCGTCCTGGTGGTGCAATCCTGCAAACTTTGGAAGCTAATATTAGCCAATCAGGATGGCATATGAAATATCAGACGGATCGGACTTGATCACATGACTATAGAGATACTGTGTACCGATTTGCGTGATTTTTGGATAAAATCTCAAGGAGTAATATCCAAAAATGTGTTTTACATAAGTCGGCCCAAAGGTGGTGCTATAAAAGGCTTATGTGAAAAATGCAGGGCAAAGGTTTATCCTTAGCTTCTAGGGAGTGCGCTTGCAAAGTTTGAAACTGATCGGTGGAGTTATAGGTAAAACCACAAATCGGCCTGTTATAGCGCCACCATGAGGCTGATTTAAAAAGAATTAAGTGGAATTTCTTCCTCGGCCTAGTGGGAACGTGTGTGCACGATTTCATGATAATCGCACTTTGCGTTTGTGATTTGAGCCATTTTGTTCAAAACGGCTTGATCCTACAAACTTTGGAAGCCAATCTTAGCCAATCAGGATGGAATATGCAAAATCGGACAGATCCGTGTCGATCGCATGACTGTCGAGATACTGCCTACCGATTTGTATGATTTTTGGACAAAATCTGTAAGAGTAGTGCACAGAAATGTGTTTTGCGAACATCGGCCACTAGGTGGCGCTAGAAAAGGCCCATTTGAAAAATTTAGGGCAGAGGTTCTAGATTGGCATCCAGGGAATGTGTGTGCTCACTTTGGCAGCGATCGGGCCAACGGCGACTGAGATTAGGTGCTCACAAACTGCGAGGACGCACGGACGGACAGACGGACGGACGGACGGACGGACGGACGGACGGACGGACGGACGGACGCACGGACGGACGGACACACGGACGGACGGAGGGGAAAACATACTCTCCCCCATGCCTTCGGCTGGTGGAGACAATAACTGAGTAAGCATGTTTGGCCTCTCACAGCATACCTCCATACACAGTACATGGATCTCTATATATGGGTACCAGGGGTCTCCATATATGGGTAACTGGTCTGATATACATCACGGCAGATGGCCAAGACATGGCATGACCTCGCCCTTTAGGGTGAGGTCGCTTGTCGTTCGTCGCTCGTCTTACTACAGTAGTACAATATAACACAACTGCAGAGGTTGAAGTTAGTCTACCTGCTATTCTATTGAGAGATGTACTGTATGTCTTGTGGTCAGGTGGGTAACTTGATGAAGCCCCGCATGGGCAAAACGTTGTTGTTTGGTCAAAATAATGAAAAAAGAATAAAGGGTTTGTGCAGCGGGGGCTGGGTTCCAATTCCAATCCAAGACTTAAAGGTTAAGGATTGCAGTGTTTATTTATACTCCATCGTACAATAATCGCAATACGTAGTAAGCTTGTACATCTGCTATTGTCGGCGTGCTACACCGTCATACGACTAATTATAAATCAGGCTTTCCTCTTCACAACTCCTCAGTCCTCAGCTCTACCTGGCCTTGTTTGCTTTGTGCACTCATCCTCCCCACACCCAGCTTGCGCTTGCATATTTGATCAAACTCCGGCGAGGGTTTCTGATAGCATCACTGGGTTGCCAGTTGCAGTGGGGCCTGTGGTAGAAAGCGATAATAATAGCAACCGCGACTCAACGCTGCCTGTCAGCCTACGCTGATGAAACGACGGGGGAAAAACGAAAGCTGCCCCCAGAGCTGCAGATGTTAGCGCTGGAAGCCGCCTTGTTGTACGAGAGAGAGGTGGAGGTGGCGTGCCTGCCTTCATGTGTTTGGGGGTGTGCGCGCGTCTGCATCTGTGTGATGTATAATTGTCCATTTGTCTGTGCGCGCGCGTGTGTATGTGTGTGTCTTGTTCACATGCATGTTTTTCTATTTATGTCATTAAGACCAGAAAAATGCCTAAACATGTCTTCTAAATCCTAATGGTTTTCTGAAAGACTTATGTTTCTTTATTTGTGGTTCTCAAAGTTTTTAACGTCAAGGACCCCTAGAATTATATGTATTAGACCACGGACCCCCATCTCAAAATATTTTGTTCCAGGGATCCCCCAGAAGCAACGATTTGAGTTACAAATGTTCGCTATACATTCAAAGATTTGCACACAAAAAAAAACATAAATAGCACGCGCTGCAAGCTTGTTTAATAATGTTTTTATTAGAGTCAATAACAAGTTAATAAGTATCTTATTAAAAGTTAATAAGTCTTTATTAAGGGCACCTTATTGTAAAGTGCTACCGTATTTTTTAATAGTTAAAGCATAAAATAAAGGTTAAAGTGGTAAACAGATGGGTTCGCGGTCTGGATGGGTTATGGGTGAATGTGTATGTACAGGCGTGCGCGCGCGCGTGTGTGTGTGTGTGTGTGTGTGTGTGTGTGTGTGTGCGTCAGTGCTCGGGCCCTCTGGCTATGTAGGAACCCAGCTGGGAGGAAGAGTGAATGCATTCATCCTGGGCTCTCTGGGGCCCCGGGGCCACACAGGTACCCAGCGCAGGGTGGATGAAAGGATGCTCTGCAGATGTCACCCGCTGGGGTTCAGCGGCCAAGCCAGCAAATGTCATGTTTGGCAGCTGGCACGCTGCTGCTCGCCCACCAGTTGTTGGCAGAGGCGGCGCTCCAAAGGATGCGAGCGGAGAGTGGGATGCGAGCACCGGGAGCGCCCTAATGGGAGCAACATTAAGCAATATAGACCGGGTAACGCATTATTTGCGTATTTTTATTTTATGCTTTAACTATTGAAAAATAGCAGATATACAAGCTCACAGCGTGGCACCGAGTGCCGCGCTGCGAGCTTGTAGATCTGCTATTTTTTTTAATCGTGAACATTTGTAATTTGACCCGATTTTGACCCCATTCTATAAGTGTCTTTTGAATCCTTCTAAGGTTTTTGGAAAAAAAACTGTTTCTATGTCAGCGGTTCTCAAACATTTTCATGTGAAGGACCTACAAAATGATATTTATTTGGCCACCGACCCCCATCTCAAGATATTTAGTTCCAGGAACCCACCCAGAAGCAAAATTTGAGTTACAAACGTAAGCTTCAAAAATACATATATTCAAAGACTTGCACACATTTTCACGACTTTTTCAAAAATAGCAGATCTACAAGCTTGCAGCGCGGCACTCGGTGCCGCGCTGTGAGCTTGTATATCTGCTATTTTTCAATAGTTCATTCAATAATTCTAGGTCTACATGGATTAAAGAGAGTTGCTGGCTTCTGTCTGTCATAGAACATTAACCTTGTCCTGTTTCCTGCTCCTCCCGGGCAGCTGACGCACACACTCTTTCTCATGCGCGCGCACGAGACACACACACACACACACACACACACACACACACACACACACACACACACACACACACACACACACACACACACACACACACACACACACACACACACACACACGCACATAAACACACACAGGAGCACTCTCCTGTGAACTCGCAACCTGCTTCGCTCAGGAGATTCCTAAAGGGATCTATAAGGATGTTATGGTCCACCCGAGCATGTTTTGGACCTTTTAAACTTCATCTTGCGACGCTGCCACGAAAATAGCTGATCTCTACAAGGCTATTTCTGGCGAGTAACAACGTCAGAGTATGAATCAGGTCGTTGTCGGGTGGAAACCTTGTATGTCCAAAACCGTTTGTTTTGTATTTATCATTTTTAAAATGATTTAAACTAGTGAAAACTGCCGATCTACAAGCACACAACGCCTCGCACCACAAGGCGTTGTGTGCTTGTAGATCGGCTGTATTCACTACTTTTGTGCAACGGCCTTGTATGATGAAGCAGGGCTTCATCATACAAAGAACGTACATATTTGAAACTTGGAGATACAAGGTTTCCACTCGACAACGACGATATTCTCTGTTCAGCTGGTATGTCCGTCGTCCTACTGTCTTTTGTTTTAGAGGGGAGCATATGGAGATTGTAAGGGGTCAAAGGTGAGATCTGGCACCGGTGGTAAATGGACCGCCCCGCCCCCGTTGCTTTGAGGTCACACAGCTGAGCTCCCTGCGGCCCATCACACACACACACACACACACACACACACACACACACACACACACACACACACCGCGTGGCTTCTCTCTCTATCACAAGTTTACACATCTCAGATGTTGTTTTTTCCAACAGCTAGCAATAATAATTGTTCGTAGAATAACAAACATCTGAGGGATGGAAAAGTGATCTCGGAACAGAAGTCAAAGCCAAAAGAATCGGACCGGCCGTATCGACATCTAAAAAACGGCCCGCGTTCTTCATCGACACGTTTTCTTTTAATATGTCAGGCCCTGCGCGGAATACAATGGAGTTGTGTGTATTTCTCCCAGTAAAGCAATAATTCCACTGGCGTTGGCCGCGCTTGTTCCAGGGCTTGGCCTTTGTTTTAATGCTTACCAGGACATGTACGTGAAAATCCCAGTTTGTGAAAACTGCTAAAGGAAAGCATTAGCGAAAGGTCAGTTTCTCACTGTGGGATCGCAATGTTTAATGGCACATCAATTCCCCTTTAACACATTTAGGCCTAGAATTATTGACTGCTTTAACCATTGAAAAATAGCAGATATACAAGCTCACAGCGCGGCACTCTTTGCAAGTCTTTGAATATATCTACTTAAAAGCGAACATTTGTAACTCAAATATTTGCTTCTGGGGGGGTCCCTGGAACAACATATTTTGAGATGGGGGTCCGTGGCTAAATACCTGTAATTTTGAGGGTCCTTGACATGAAAAAGTTTGAGAACCACTGATTTAGAGCAAGGATTTAGAAGTCGGGTCAAAGATATTTAAAGACTTACACACTTTTTCACGATTCTTCAAAAATAGCCGATCTACAAGCTCTGTGAGCTTGTAGATCGGCTATTTTTCTAAAGTTAAAGCATACAATAATGGTTAAAGTGGTTACAATCTAACGCGACTCGGGCACGTTCCCGGTATTTGAGAGTTAATACAAGAAATCACATGGCTGTGTGTGTGTGTGTGTGTGTGTGTGTGTGTGTGTGTGTGTGTGTGTGTGTGTGTGTGTGTGTGTGTGTGTGTGTGTGTGTGTGTGTGTGTGTGTGTGTGTGTGTGTGTGTGTGTGTGTGTGTGTGTGTGTGTGTGTGTGTGTGTGTGTGTGTGTGTGTGTGAGATCCGCGGCTGTCAAAATGCTAATGAGAAACATGCGTATGTTTGGAAGCACGGATGGAACCAATGGGGTTGACTCATCGAAAACTACCCAGCGAGGACTGTGTGTTCCCATCCAAGGTCCATCTCTATGATTTTATCCTTCCACTCTATAAATAGCGTTAAATTTGAGTGAGTAGTTTGTTTTTCCACATCTGTGAATTATTACCGTGATTCTAATGCCTAAAAGATATTTGCGGGTACAAGTACCATGTATGTATGTACTGTACGGGTGCCAGGAACTTCCTCTCCACTGGCCCTGTTCTTTGTTTGAATGCATAACCTGACGTAACACACACACACACACACACACACACACACACACACACACACTCACGCTCACTCTCTCACACACGCACGCACGCACGCACGCACGCACGTTTGTATTACTATAATTGTGAGGACATCACCATTCTAGGATTACGACTTTATTGAATGCCTATTTTGGTTGTGAGGCACCGGCATGCAACTAAGTATGAATTGGCCCTATCCGATTTATACCCCTATCCCTAAACCTAATCTCCAAATGCCTTTAATCTTAATCCTAACCTATGACTTTTCTGAATTATAATCCTCACTCCCCAAATCTTTTAACCATATAAAAATGTCCATTTTCTCCTGTGAGATTAAGGAACATTTTCCTCATAATGTTGATTCTACAATACTTGTGGGGACATTTGTCCCTCACAAGTATAGCAAAACAAGTAGCCTACACACTCACGCACAGACACACACACACGCACGCACGCGCGTACACACGCACAAACAAACCCAAGTGGACAAATCACACCCAGGGGATTTGGGTGCATGCAATTAAGATTATGATCAATGACAAGTCAATCATGCGGGCCTGTTCTCCTTTCCCCTCCCCAGCACAGCAATTATTCTCCAGCTGGTGGGGTCTGCCCTCAACCACTGGAGGAGACATTATGCTCCTCCTCGTTCCCCTCGTCTCCTCTTCCAAAAAACCCAGCCCTCCTCTTCTTCTCTCTCCTCCTCCCTCTCTTCTTCCTCCTCATCCTCCTTTCCCTGTCCTGCGTCCCCCTTCTCTCCCTTTCCCTCTCTCTCTCTCTCTCTCTCTCTCTCTCTCTCTCTCTCCCTTTCTCTTTCTCTCGTCCATGGAACAGTTAGGGCTGTCACTCAGCGTCTGACAGTTGGGGGGCTCTTCACCATTACCCCCTGGCCTGGCTGCCTTCAGACTCCATGTTAGGTCATATAGCCCCCGACAAAACAGACAGATGAGGGACGGGTTTAATGTCCCCCTCCCCTGGAATGGAATGCCGGGCCACTCCAACGTGGTAGCTAAGAATGGATAATATACGGTTAATTACCACGGACGGCACTGGACAGCTGCCAAACACAAAGTTGTATGTGGAGAATTTATGCTCATGGTCGAAGCACATGAAGATAAAGTACTGCTTCGTTTTCAAGCTGCAACTCATTTTACTGAATAAACCTGTATTGTGTAGCATGTTAACCGTATGAATGAACTATTCTGGACAAGACAAAGACGAAAATTCACAACAAATAGCACATCTACAAGCTTGTGATCCATTGTGAGCTTGTAGATTGTCTATTTCTTGTAGACAGAAAAAATAGGAGGTGACCAAGTACAGACTACTGCTGGGGGGCAGGCAGCGTACGAAGTACATACTTACTCACTTAATCCTCTTCGTTCCATAAGTGGGACATGAGGCCTTGACGATCTGCCTCCATTGGGACCGGTCTTGTGCTGCATGTTGTGCCTCACCCCATGCAGGGGTCTTCAGGCCAAGGACCCCTTAACTGAGAGGGAGATAAAGCAGGGACCCCAGTACATACTGTATACAATTGTGTTGCAGATTTTCATCGATTTCATGAAAGTCATCAGTCTATGTTGGATTTTTGTTAATGTGTTTTTTTTCAGACATTTAACCAAATCGCCGATACTCAGTAAATTTGACCTTTTCACACTCTACACCAAACCTATTTGCCAAAAATAGGCGATCTACAAGCTCTCAACGCCTCACACTGCTAGCCGTTGAGAGCTTGTCGATCTGCAATTTTTGGCTAAAGTTCTCCTCAGAATAGGGGTGCGACTAGGGGAAAATAATGATCCTATCACACAAAGATTTGGTGGCCCCCCTGTAGTAACTCTGAGGACCCCCCAGGGGTCCCGGAACCCCTGTTGAAGACCCCTGATGTACTGTATGAGGTTCATCTCCTTTAGCTCTGCTATCACAGTTCGTCACCAGGTTGTTTGGGGCCAACCTGTCCATCCTAAAGCGACCTTTGCGAAGTTAACGAAGTATGGACTAAGTATATTGGCTTGTAGTGGTTAATACAATATTACCGGTACATCTGCAGTGGTTGCATGTGGTCTGAACTCTGAATCCACTCTTCCATTGAGAAATGTAGACCCTGGTGTCAGGTAGGACACCTACAGTACTGGTTGATGGGTAGCACTGCCTGAAGTTCATTACAACAATATCTCCCCTGACAAAGCGACATGTGGAGCTATATTTTCGTCTATGCCTCACCCCTTATTAAAACAGGTAAAGAGGTTTAGGAATAAGGGGTAAGGCATGGACGAAACTAGGGCCCGTGGTCTCATATGGGAGATGCGAGTAGGACAGCTTTAATTCTAAGAGTCTCCAAAATTGAATATAAACAATTGGACCCATAAGTGGGTGCATTTTGGCTACATTTAAGCACACACTCTGAGATACAAATTAACACTGATGCTTTTACAGTGGGCCCCTCAGTGATGTGTGAGAGATGCACCTGTTTGATTCCCCCCCCCCCCCCCCCCCCATCCCCGCCTTCTTTTTTTAAGGGAAACCCAAAGACACCGGGTTCTGTCCTTATAGTGTCTCAGTGTTGCATTTTGACAGCAAATTTTGATTTCGTTTTAGTCATAGTCTTTTGAATAAAACGTTGTTTAGTTTTAGTCAGATTTGAGTCGTCCGAAATGTTGTACTTTTAATCTAGTTTACAAGCTGTTTCTGACACCCAAGCGCAACCAAACATAAAATGACTTGTCTTTTGCCTTTTAGTTCTGTTGGATGTCTTCTCCACTATAGTCCACCCCTAACATCTAGTTTTTTATTTGTTGACCAAATTGTCACTGTATTTACTCTTAGTTTCAGACTTTCAGCCATCATACCTCAGTTTCTATTTCATTTTTATCAGTGAACATTTCCCGCCATAGTTTTAGTCGACAGAATGAACAGGGCCAGGTCTTCTGTGTGGTTGTCTTCTACAGTGCTGGGAGCAGCCCATTAGTCATAATAGAGAGACTAGGCAGCAGGCTCATCTCTCCTGTGCTATCTATCTGTGAGCAGATAAAAGAGGCAGGTGTGAGGCGGAAATTAATGTAAATCCATCAGCCTTCAATTAGAAACCCAACTCACACCCCAAAATAAAGACTCTGCCGCAAAACCAATAGGAATCCAGCTTTATTCACATCCAACCCCCCTCATACCCCACCACCACCCACCCCAAGCTCTTCACTCCCAGTACAACAGAAGACCTAACAGTATAGTGTCTGAGCACTCTTTGCGCATGCAGGAGCTGTGGTATAATGTGAAGTTTAATGACGGGAGAGCGCGGGCCGCGCGTGTGCGTTATGCAGGGGCGTCACAAGGGGGGGGAAAGGGGGACTGAGTTACTAGGGCCCAAGGTGGAGGGACTTCAATTATTTTATACTTTAGCTATTGAGAAATAGCAGATATACAAGCTCACTGTGTGGCACCGAGTGCCGGGCTGCGAGCTTGTAGATTTGTAGAAGTCGTGAAAATATGTGTAAATCTTTGAATATATGTATTTTTTTAGCAAACATTTGTGACTCAAATTCTGCTTCTGGGAGGTCCCTGGAACTAAATATTTTGAGATCGGGGTCCGTTGCCAAATACATATCATTTTGGGTGTCCTTCACATGAAAAGGTTTGAGCACTATAGGTTTTTCAAAAAAACCTTAGAAGGTATTTGAAATATTCAAAGACTTGCACAGATTTTCACGTTTTTTCAAAAATAGCAGATCTACAAGCTCGGATATACAATCTTAGATATACAAGCGTGGCACTCGGTGCCGCACTGTGAGCTTGTATATCTGCTATTTTTCAATAGTTGAAGCACAACATAATGCGTTCCTAGTATAAATGAGTTAAACCCCCTCCCCCTATGAAGATGAAGAATATTCAGTCTTCACCAAGTGAAGAACAATCAGCCTTCACCAAGTGAATCCTTGTACCCAGGACCCGGAATTTGGTGCGACACCCCTGCGTGTGCGTTACTGTATGTGCAGGTGCAGGGTGTTAGCTCGCCCGCGAGCAGCCAGCCACCGCGGCGTACTGTACTGTATATGCGCGGTCGTCCATTAGGCTCCCAGTGTGTGGCCAGGCTAATTCTGTGTGCCTGGGGGTGCAGGGAGCAGCGTCTCTCTGCGGACCGTGGGCTGGGGGAGAAAGAACGGCGCTTTAACCTAATTTGGTTCTAATTACAAAGACAGGAAGTCCACCTGCCACACATACGGCTGCAGGGACGTGCAGAGAATGTTAGAGAGACAGGGGCTGACATTTCAAAAAGGGCCTTTTGGTGCTTGAACACTGAACTAGGCATAATCAATTTCTTTCACCATTGTAAAAACTGCATTCATGGTCTGGAGAAGGCACTTTTTACATACGGATAAAAGGGCAGGGGCTCAAGCCCCCTTTGATGTCTATGTGTGCACGTGTCTGTACGGCTGTGCTGCTTCTCCCTCTGAAGGCTTGGAGAGAGAGGGTCTGGAGGAAGGGATGGAGAGAGAGAGAGGGTGAAGGACAGAGAGAGAGAAGGAACAAGAGGGAGAGAGAGAGAGAGGCAGACAGACAGACATATACTGTTGTAGAGCACTGTTTCCCAAACAGTGGATCAGGAGGACCCATTTGTTGGTCAGGGACCCATTCTTATGGGAGTCGGGTAAAAATACCATTTTCTTTTCCTACATTTAAAAATATACAGACAAAATGTAAGAAATTCCATAAATAAAAAATACAACAATTAAGAAGTTAGCAGATCTACAAGCTCACAGCTTGTAGATCTGCTATTTTCCCTAATTTGAAACGTCTAATTTCTCTTGGGTCTTGAGCTAAAAGGTGTGGGAACCACTGCTGCAGAGAAAGAGAGAAGCTTTGGCATTGCTCGAATTGCTTACATTTTTTGCAGCCAGCTCTGTGACTATCACCACAGTGGATTGTAATTTGTTCCACGAACATTTCAGTTTGCTGTTATGAAACAAAAACTACCCTTCCCATGTGGTAAAGAAGTCTATTTTATCGCACAGCAGGTTGTGTACCTTCACAGCTGTGACAGCTGATATAAAACTGAATGTTTTGAATATTTTCCCCATCGTTAAATATTTGAAAAGCAAATAGCCCATTAGATAAGAATTTCTCAAGGAGCCCTGGGACGCTTGCGAATGTCAAAATGAATGTTATCTGACGAGAACAAAGCGGCACTGTGTCGACGTGCCTAAAATCCCATGGCTAGAAACGTGCACCATTACAGCTATGCCAAATATTAAATCAGCCTCGATATGCATCTCTTCATCGGCAACTTAGATTTACATCCCAGTGTTATTACTTTGTGGAGTTTGGATTATTCTGAGTTTGCCAGTGCTGGCATTAGCATTAGATAGACTGTCACAGAGTATCTGTGTTGTTTGAACTAGGGATGTGACGATACGCGATATCGTTTATCGTGATAAAAAAAACACTCACGATAATCGTAATCGTGGACATTTAATTTATCGTGATATCGTCCTCCGTCATGCACTAGGATCAATTCAGCCTTTATTTGCCAAGCTGCATATCCGGTACCACTTATACCCTCTATAATTGGTAAATGGTACTTATAATATACGTACTTGATACAGTCTTTTTTTTCACACTCTATCAGATGTCTTTCCCAAAAAATAGCAGATCTACAAAAACGTGACGTGTTGTGAGCTTGTAGATCTGCTATTTTTTGGCAAATGTTCCGCCCCAGGATAATGGATTTTGATTATCGTGATAACATCGTAAATCGCGATTTCTTTTGTCACAGTAATCGTGATATGAGATTTTCGTATCGTCCCATCTCTAGTTTGAACTCTCTGCTGCAGTTCTGAATTACCACATGACATCATTGTGGGATTTCAGTAAAAAACAAAACACCAATGCAAGCGTGGCTGAATGAAAACCAGAGTGCACTAAAACATAAGGAGAACATTGAACACCGTCTGCATTTGAAATTGTTCTCATGAAAACCCAATTTATGCTTCGTCGTGGTAGCCAATCTGCAAGATCACGACACGCTGCAAGCTTGTAGATCGATGTTCTAGGAAATAGAACTCGGCCTCGAAGGTGATGTTATCATCACAGCTTTTGGTTGGGAGACCAAACCTTAAAGGAATAGTTCACCCCCAAAATGACTTTTTTTTTTTTACTCTTGCCATCACTAAGACAATATTTTTATTTCAATACATTTTCCCCCATTGATTCCGAATCAATGAGGGTACATGTACTCAAATTCATTTTTTGACATATACGAAAAAATATGATTGAACTCAAGTCTCCATAGCATGAGTAATCAATAGGAAAAAGGTAATTTTGGCTGTGAACTACTCCTTTAAAGCTGTTTTTTCCCACAATGCTGTGCAGGCGAGCCAGTGGGCCGTCGGCCCTCATGCATGTCTCCTCACCACTACATATGAAATGGAGGAATATCACGTTTAAATAAATTACTTTTTGGTAGTCTCTCGAGCCATACTATCTCTTCCACAATCTCTGAATGCTACGGGAAGTCTGTAATTCTGCCTGGTAAGAAATTAGAACAGTAAACAGTCATCTGCTCTTCAGGCTGGAGAGTACTATTCGACCAATCACAACACTGTTCCTAAAAGCGCGATATAAATCTATATTTGGGTGTATTTCTGCCATGCAGCTAGCCTAGCCAATTAGGCCTCATTGGTTTCCGTCAGTAGTTATTTACGTCAGTGGTTCTCAACCTGTGGGTTGGGAACCCCAGGAGGGGGTCCACAAATTATTTTGGGGGGTTCCCAGATGATTAACTTAATGTGCAACAATGGTTTCTCACTCAACAGTAAAGAAACCAACATAAAGTTTAAGTTTATCTGCACAAGAGGGTATCTGCACATTTCTAAAGTGACAATTTAAGGACTATTTAATACCTCTAAAATGACAAATTAAACATTACGGCCAAATTGTCAAATATTAGAGGCAGAAATTTTGAAAATAGCAGAACTACATGCTCATAACGCCTCTCGTTGCGAGGCGTTGTGAGCATGTAGATCTGCTATTCTCACAATAGAACAGTGTTCTGCTCGTCAGGGTGGGGGGTCCCCTGTTAAAATATGATTATTTTGGGGGGTCGTGGCCTGCAATGACGCCGCCTCTGTGTGGGCCGCGGGGCCGCAGCCCCCAGGAAGATCAAGCCCGAAAAATTAACACGCACAGCTTTGTTTGTGGGGAAAACAAAACATCAGCCCGGCAGCCCCCCACCCCCACATTCCTATGGGTGGGGGGCTGAGGGAGCAATAGAAACCAACGTTGAAACTGGAGGCGGAGCGCTCCCAGCCTATTTGCATGTCTGCCTAATCATTCTTTTGTTTAAACCGGCCAGGTAAATTCCAGTGGGGGGGCTGGTGTGGGAGGCGGAGAATTAGTGCCTATAGTTCCTTTGTTTTAACCTGGCAGGTAGAGAATAAAGGCCAGCATACAGTAGCTATGCCTTCACTTATTGCAGTGTACAGCAAGATGCCAGTCATGCAACCAGCCAAGAAGAGACGCCTCCTGACCCAGAAGACCCTGAACTTCGGTACGCCAGCCAGCCAGCCCCCAGGACTCGCAGCTCAGGCTGCAAAGGATAGCAGCAAGACCCCGCTGGTGCCGCCACCGAGACCTCCCGGCAGGCTGCCGGAAAAGAAGCTACATTTCTTCACTCCCAGGCCGAGCAAGACCCCAGCGCCAGCGGCAGAAGCAGCAAACACGAGCAACAGCAGCGACCGTGAACCATTCGCAGATATTTTTTATTACTACTACTTACTATTTTTTATGACTACTGCACGATGCACGAATTCAAGGGCGAGACGGCACAGTGTCTTCTCTAATCAATACAATGCCATGGCATGTCATTAGCTAGTTTTTTGTTTGATACTTTGATACTATGGTGCTTAACTGTTGAAACATGCTGAACTTTCATTGTAAAAATGTACCCAGTGTACTATTGACAAACTGTAAATAAAGTATCCATTTGAGAAAAAAAACGCCCTTTTTTTGCGACGGGGGGGGCTAGCGACGGGGGGGGGGGCTAGCGGGGGGGGGGGGGGGGACTAGCGGGGGGGGGGGGGGGGGGGGGAGCGCTCGATGCTTCGGCACCCAGCGGCAGGGACAAAACTCGGCGCCTATGGTGGCCTGAAAAGGTTGAGAACCACTGATTTACGTGACTGCAAATGCGAAACGAAAGTGGGGAAATGAGGTGGCATACCGTTTTATTTTCTACAAATTCTTCAGAGCCTTTAGGAATGTGGGAGATATATTTATAGAATCCACATTTCCACTTATGTAAAAGCGGTTACCTTAAAACAGCCAGATCATGGGTCAAGTATAAATAAGGAAAGGAGGACCACCGTTCAACCAATTAAAGAGTTGGAAAGTCCTCTGTTCTTTTTTTCTTAATAATTTTTATCCTACGATTTTTAAACACATTATTACCCATTTTTAAACCTGGGCTCTGCTCTCCCTCTGCCGTGCCTGGGGAGACAACGGACTGACCTCATGCTTCCTTATATGCATGACAGCATGAGTAGTCAAGTTGCTTCTTTTCACCTGACTGGGTGATTTCCACGGTTTGGACGTACAGTAGCGCGTGGAAGGAACACGTTATTCCAACCAGTTCCTTTCCCCTCCATCAGGTGCCCCGGCTGGCCAGGGGGAGGCAGTATAGAGAGGATTATTGCATGTTTCTGTGAGGGTATCTACCCTAGGAGACACGGGGAGAACATGCAAACTCCACACAGAAAGGCCCTTTCGCCAACCCCACCTAGGGTGTCGGCACTGATGACGCGGAGGAGGGAACATGTTATTTTATCTATTAACTAGCGTTAGGAATTAGGCCATTTTTGGTTTGTTTGCCTATATCTAAGACCTTGTTTACCTTGCTATGGACACACACACACACACACACACACACACACACACACACACACACACACACACACACACACACACACACACACACACACACAAAGATCTCCTGCAAGTGCTGTTGTTTTTAGCTTGTGTGTTTATTGTAGCCAAGTGCGTCATTTGATTATATTGTTAGATTTAGCACAAACTTAAGAAATTAAATGTATTTATTTCTAACACACATACTTGTTCGGTTACTGACTCGCACCATTGTCTGATTTGTGTTATTGGATTCCACACAATTATGGAATTACCGTGTTTAGCTTAAGCACATGCTTGTTCAGTTACCGACTTTATTCTTAGTTCAAAGAAGGCCTCACAGTGCTCCGTACTATGTTCAAGGAAAGGAACAGGTCCACACTTGTAATGTCAGAAATGTAATTTATTTGCATGGGAGCTACCTGATTGTAAATCATTTGCCTTGGTGGTGCTGCAAAGTAACACAACTACAAATCTAAATGCATCCAATATTGTTTTTGTGGTGGTCCTGGTTTGATAATGCGATACTGCCTCCTATGGCACACGTTAACGCTACATCTACTGTATGTACATTTAAAGTATGCTAGATGCCCGAGCATGTTTACAGATTCAGAAACATACTTGAGGTGGCGTTGAGACAGGAAAGGCGGGAGAGAAACATGGATTAACCCATTAAAAAGCATTATTTTATACTATAATCTGTTATTTTTGATTGTGACAATTTGTGCAAATCTTTGAATATACTGTATTTTTCTGATTTAACATTTTTTCAGATTTTTGACCACTTGAATCACTTTAAGTCATTTAAGTGAAATACTTACTAAACTTGACCTTTCACTTTGTGCTTTTTTACCTCTAAACCGAACCTATATTTGCCGAAAATAGCCGATCTACAAGCTCTCAACGCCTCGCAATGCGAGGCGTTGAGAGCCTGTAGATCTCCTATTTTTGGCCAAAGTTCTCCTCAGAATTGGGAGGCGAGGGTTCAAGTTGTTAATTTTAAAAGAACTATCCTATCACACAAAGATTTGGCGGCCCCCCCTGCAGTAACTCCGAGGACCCCCTAGGGGTCCCGGACCCCCTGTTGAAGACCCCTGGCTGGGTTAGATTATAGCTGCCAGTTCAGAGGAGAAAACACATCCAGTGTTTCCTCTGGCCTGGTGTTTAAGGTCAGCCCCTGCGCCCCGCTGGGCTCCAGCCCTCCACTAAGGGGGCCTTATCAGCTGGCCAGGACCCCAGCAGTGTTAATGGCCAGGCGCTGGCTGCGTAAAGCCGTCCTAACAAGGAGTTTGATTGTCCTGCTAATGTGTTACTTCCTGTCAGAGTCGCTACTCCGGAATGGAGTTGAGTGGCCGACGCCGGAAGAATTCCCCAGATCAGAGTGATCGCAGGCCGGCCGGGCGGGCCTGGGTTTCACTTTACGCCCAGCCGGCCAGCCAGCAGTCAGCACAGCGCACGGCCCTCCATGATGTACGAGATGGATTTGACTTAAGCACAGGCTGTGTAAGCTGATACCCCGTCTGAGGGCCGCGGCGTTCCTCCAGCGACACTGGACTAATGTCACACGGGGTTCATAGCTTGGAGTTCACAGACTCAGGTTGCTAAATTGCAGTAACAGTTTTTATATTTTTTTTTGCTACATATCGTCGTTGTTGGGTGGAAACCTTGTATGTCCAAAACCGTTATCATTTAAAAAAATGAACTAAACTAGTGAAAACAGCCGATCTACAAGCACACAACGCCTCGCACCGCGATTGTCCGGCCTTGTATGATGAAGCAGGGCTTTGCTATGCGTAAAAACGTACACATTTGAAACTTGGAGATACGAGGTTTCTGCCCGACAACGACAATATATTCCCTTATATTTGTACACTCTCGGAGTTAAATTAAAGGAATAGCTCACCCAAAACGTTTCTTATTTTTTGTCAATTACAAATCCATTAAGCCTTGATTTTTTTCCCTGAGACAATAATTTGATGACCAGGTCATCGGTCAGTAGGAGATTCAAATTATTAGCTCAGGAATAAAGAAAAAAAAATCTCCATCAAGGCTTCATTTGGTGTGTAATTGATAGAACATAAGACATTTTATGGGTGAACTTCTCCGATGCACATTTCCACCCCCCACCCCCCATTCGTATTCATACAGTACCATGGAATGGCGATAAAAACAGAGTCATATGACATAGTGACTGTTGCGGCGTATACCAGTATGTATTCCTCAAGCTTATCCCCCATGCTGCCTGGATTTACACACCGTGTGCACCTTTGATCTGGCGGTATTAAAGTCAGTGGTATCCAAACAGGGTGTGGAGTGGAGCGGGAGCTTACAGGGGGTTTATACCCTGATCTACATGCAGGGGAGCTATCGGAGACCAAACAGAACCAGCCCTGGAATCAGGTGTGTCACAAGGGGGGTGGAAAGTGGGACTGAGTTACTAGGGCCCAAGGTGGAGGGGCCTTAACTATTTTATACTTTAGCTATTGAAAAATAGCAGATATACAAGCTCACAGCCGCAGTCTTGAAAATATGTGGAAATCTTTTAATATATGTATTTTTTAAGCGAACATTTGTAACTCAAATTTTGCTTCTGGGTGGTCCCTGGAACAACATATTTTGAGATGGGGGTCCGTGGCCAAATACATCTAATTTCGGGCGTCCTTCACATGAAAGAGTTTGAGCACCACTGACATAGAAACATAGGTTTTTCAAAAGAAAAAACCTTAGAAGGATTTAGAAGACATTCATTGAATCGGGTAAAAAACATTCTTGCACAAACTTAGGATTTTTCAAAAATAGCAGATCTACAAGCGTGCCGTGCTGTGAGCTTGTAGATCTGCTATTTTTCAAACGTTAAAGCACAAAATAACGCGTAATAATGCCGCCCGCCCGTCTATGAAGAACATTCAATGGGGGGCCCGCAGTGAATCCTTGTACCCAGGGCCCAGAATGTGTGGCGACACCCCTGCCCTGGAATGGAAGGAAGGATGGAGGGCTGAGAGAGAGAGAGAGAGAGAGAGAGAGAGAGAGAGAGAGAGAGAGAGAGAGAGAGAGAGAGAGAGAGAGAGAGAGAGAGAGAGAGAGAGAGAGAGAGAGAGAGAGAGAGATGGCCGAACGTGTGAGTGGCAGGTCAACTCCTTGGCAGAGAAAGTGCTGCGTTGCCATGGCAATATGCCTTTCCCCCCCTCCAGAGTCACGGGCGAGGGCGCCATCAGTGGTGTGAGCGTTGTTCAAGAAGCAGCAGAGAGCAGGGCCTTAATCATTCAGCGCTGATACAAGGCTGAAGAGAGAGAGAGAAAATAGAGCCTGCGGCTGTCTGGAACCAACACACACACACACGCACGCACACGCACGCACAGTCGCACACACGCGCACACAAACGCATTTGTAGCCTATTGCTATACTTGCGAGGACATCGGCCGTCATTTACTTTTTAACCATAAAATTAAACAAAAAGGTGAATATCGCCGATCTACAAGCTCACAATGCATCACAACGTGACACATTGTGAGCTTGTAGATCTGCTATTTTCAGTGCATGGCTCCAGCGTGCAACTAAACGCACATACATGGCCGGATTAAACCTTTAAAGTGGTGCCCAGTGCCAGTTTGGGTGCCCACCAGCCCCAGGACCGTTTTGTGAACGTTTTCGCTTCACCAGCGGGTGCTGCCGACCGACGCACTTCATTGTTTTACCAGTTCTTCAGCAGCCATTGTTTCAATATTTCGCCGCGGTCTGTCGACGATAGTTGAGTCTTCTTTCACTTTTGCCCTGCGGTTTGGTGCCCCCCCAAGGTTGGTGCCCAGTGCTGCAGCACCTGAAGTCCTTGCATTAAGCCAGCACTGCACACACACAAAACACATTTTCATACATAACTAAGAAAGAAACTTTACAAAAAAGTGTATTCTCCAAAACTGGAAAGCTGAAAACCCACCTCCCTCCCAAAGACATTGGTTGAACGAATTAACTTCCTTTTGTACTCCTGAAAAGATCTTGTATACTGTAATGTCAGGAGGAAACCAGCAACGTATGAGAAAATATGGGGTCATTTTATGTCTTTGTTACCATGCATCATTGCGCCCTTGTAACTGAATGGGATATTGTATTATGCTGATAATCAAACAAATGTAAGGAAGGAACTTATACTGTACCTGGGGTGGGTGGGTGGGTGGGTTATTTGTTTTTTTGTTTTGTTTTATTGTACTTGTTGTTCTTGTTTTTTGTCTTTTGTCTTTGTTATTGTGTAAAATTGAAAATCTTGTGACTTTTGTCTAAATATCTATAAAAAAAGAGAGAAACTTTGCAGGTGGAATCTTAGCCCCACTAACGTTATGTTGAAGAACAAAACCGCACAATACATGATCTGATTATTTTAACATCTACAAATCTATCTGCTACATTACTCACTGTATGATATTTAGAGAATGACTTCCAGTAAGAGCTACATTGGTGCATCTCTCTCTCTGCTAAGTAGGGGTGCAACACTTAACTAATCGATTTAATCAATTATAAAAGAAGAAATAATAATTTAATACAACAACCTATTAATCAATCTCTATTTTGGGCATGTCATTATAGGCATTAAAATATGCTTCTCAATTAGCCTCTTTGATTACTCCATGTTTTATTACCATAGTATAATGGCTAAGAAGATAATTGATAGTTGTAGTACTTTCCCTAGCCCTGATGACCTTGCAGGCTTATGCAAAGGCTAAATGTAACTTAGCATGTTATGTAGACAGATGCCATTTCATTTGTGGACCTGGGTTCCTAATGACCTATTCAATGTTTTGATTTTATACTGCTTAGATTGATACATTTGTGATTTACCTATGATCCTAGATTACTATTTCTATGCCTGCTGCTACTGTCTGCTAGATGCCTTAATAGTAAATTGATAGTTGCATCTCTACCGATCCTTCTGTCCACCACTATCTGGATTGCGATGGAATGTGTTGTGTAACTTCATGCGCCCCAGAGGATGAACCTTACTGATTCTGTTTGACCCTGTGGCATGCTCTTTAGCTCCACCTGTGGGTCAAACTGTCCACTTGCACACAAGATGTCTCATAATCTATGGGTAGATTGCCAGTGGAACTTGAGGAGTGCTTTCATGCTCCCTGGAGAATGAACCCTAACTCTTTTGAGCATGACCTTTCCAGTGCCACCCTCAGGCCAAAATGGCAACTTTGTGCACAAGATATCTCATAATCTAACTGATTGCAGGATGAAAAGAAATGATTTTGGTAACCTCAAGGCCTCGTTTCTTTTACCATAATTCCCAGTTACAGTATGTGTAGGAGCAGTATGGCCTCTAGGAGCTGCTAGTGTGTTTTTTCAACTCTTAGGGATGTATTTTGATTGTCTTAAGTACCAGCGCTTATGCCTTAACTTAAAGGCCTGTCCATACTGTCTCAGATCACTGAAACTTTCGTCGTAGAGTTCAAACTTTCCGACGTGCAGATTTCCGAACTCTAATTTGGGGTAATGCTTTTCAGATGATGCAAGTGACGTCATTTTGTAATTGAACCGGACCTTTCCGACAAAAACTTTGGTGGTCGGAGACAGTATGGACTTTAAAGGTGTATTCAGTGATAATGAAAGTGGCCGGGGGTCATCTTGTCCCTTACTGGCCTTGGAAATGTTTAGTTTTTTATAGATTCTTTACACCATTATAATGTTCTCGTTTTGATCATTAGACCCAATCGCTGAATATCGGTAGGCCTACGTCTCCAGCTTCAGGATATGTATGATACTGATTTACTATGATGAGTTCAGTAGTTTACAATCTAGGCATTTAGCAGACGTTCTTAATTCGGAGCAAATGTGGTTCTCAAAACTTTTATTTTGACCATCATAACTAAACATCATAACATAACTATGGCCATACTCTACCCTGATTGGTCGAGGACTGGCTGGCCACCTCTGAAAACCGAATCTAGCTATACTTATAACACGGGCCATGATGGAAGTCCTTATATGGTCAGCACACATTCTAGTGAGGAGAATGAATGGAAAATGTACCAATTATATTTTCATTTGAATGAAATACTATCACTGAATATACCTTTAAGTTAAGGCATAAGAACTGGTACTGTATTGACAATCAAAATAGAGCCCTTATAGTCTTGTTCATCTGTGAAGAAGACCAGTAAACGAGTTCTTGCAATATGTGGACATATGGGCGGAGCTCTAAATAGTAAGTAGCAAATTGTGCTCTGTTGCAGAGCAAGACCAGTCTGAGCCGCCCCCCACCCCAAGGATCTGAAAGTCTGGACAGGGAATCTGTCTTCAAATTCCGCTGTGAAACTTAATAACGGACTGACCATCTGATTCACACCATATCTGTCCAAGGCATGGCACATATTTATTTCCAGCAAGTGATTGCATCAAATTTGTCCTGTTTTTAACTTTGTTAGAAAAACATGCTTGGCGGGTGCACGGCACACACTGGTGGCCACCGGGAGCCAAAAGCACTTTATCCTGTTAAGGCCGGTAATATTTTATGCTTTAACTATTGAAAAATAGCAGATATACAAGCTCACAGCGCGGCACCGAGTGCCGCGCTGCAAGCCTGTAGATCTGCTATTTTTGAAAGGTTTTGAACATTTGTGAAAATCTTTGAATATTTTGACCTGATTCTCAAAGTGTCTTCTAAATCCTTCTAAGGTTTTTTGAAAAACCTATGTTTCTATGTCAGTGGTGCTCAAACTTTTTCATGTCAAGGACCCCCAAAATGATTTGTATTTGGCCACGGACATCCATCTCAAAATATTTAGTTCCAGGGACTACCCAGAAGCAAATATTTGAGTTACAAATGTTCGCTTAAAAATACACGTATTAAAATATTTGCACACATTTTCATGACTTTTCAAAAATAGCAGATCTACAAGCTCGCAGCGCGGCACTCGGTGCCGCGCTGTGAGCTTGTATATCTGCTATTTTTCAATGGTTAAAGCGTTCAATAATCCCAGGCATAGATGGGTTATTTATGTTTGGATGGCAGCGGGCGCTCGGTTCTGCTTGGCACAGACGGTGAGCTGTGGTCTTTGGCATCTTTCCTTCTCCCTCCTGTCCCCCTGACATACCCTCCCTCCGTCTCCACAGGGCCTGTGTAGCATCCTGCGTGTGTACGTGTGTGTGTGTGTGTGCGTGCATGTGCACGTGCATCTGTGTTTGCACGCCCATGCGTGCATGTTGCACATGCCCATGTCCCCCTATGTGGATATATTTTCTTTGAACTAAAGTTACAATATTTGGATTGCATATGAAAGGAGCCCTGAAAGAGAAGCATTCCTTATGTTCAGGTTTTCT
Source organism: Nannobrachium achirus (assembly GCF_963921795.1). Taxonomy (NCBI): domain Eukaryota; kingdom Metazoa; phylum Chordata; class Actinopteri; order Myctophiformes; family Myctophidae; genus Nannobrachium; species Nannobrachium achirus. Next base: position 25,042,910 of record NC_137827.1, read on the forward strand.
TTTCTTCGTCGCTCATTGTTAGGCCCTATGGAGATATAACTGCATGCACTTGGAGCGACTCGACCGACTCAGACGAATTCTTTCAAAAATAACCGTTTCGGAAAAAAATGAATCTAATCCTCGGTGTACTTAAGGTCATGGGACTGCAAATCTCCCCGCTCTAATGTGTTTAAAAAAAGAAAACTACACGAATTAAGATGAATTCTTGTGGCGATGGCTAATCTGCTACTTGGAGAATTTGCTGCTACTTGAAACTTACTTAAGACGTCACATGTGTGGGGCATGAGTGACTCACAACGTAATGCCGGCCAAGAGCAAATTGTAATCTCCCCCCAGCGCTGCTTATCGTCGATGTCGGGTGGAAACCTTGTATGTCCAAAACCGTTTGTTTTGCATTTATCATTTTTAAAATGATTTAAACTAGTGAAAACAGCCGATCTACAAGCACACAACGCCTCGCGGTGCGAGGCGTTGTGTGCTTGTAGATCAGCTGTTTTCACTACTTTTGTGCGACGGCCTTGTATGATGAAGCAGTGCTTTACTGTTTCAAATGTTTTTATTCGAGCAAATTACATTAAGTCAGAGATAAATGCAACAATGCATGCTCTTTTTTTCATTTTTTTTTCACACAAAATCAAAAGTTATACATGAACAAAAACACACAATGAAACAGTTAACATAAATAAATAATACATATACATACAAACAATAGAAAACATACAAGTCATGATCCTAAGTAGTATCTCTGAAAGTCCCATCCCCTTCCCACCCGTCCCTACTCCACCGTCATTGACACCCGACCATCCAAGTATAGTGCTTTACTTTGCAAAAAAATCTACACATTTGAAACTTGGAGATACGAGGTTTCTGCCATGACAGTGACGTTATGTAGGAGAGAGTGCACTCTGCCAGGTCATCCGCTGAGCACAGCCATTCCAGAACTCAGAGTTACAAGGTCGATGTACATCTGCTGCCGACAGAGCCTGCAGTAAGCAAATATCCCCAGGTCTATGCCCTAACAATCTCATTTATTATTTTTTACCCCCGATACTTTTCATTTTACCTCGGGGAACCGGCTGACCCTCGCTCCGCAATATAAATATATAATTTATATCTCATATATTTATAAACCAAAGCCAGGCCAGCGGCCTTAAAAGGAAGTGAGGCCTTTTTTCCCCCCTATGCCGGAGTTCTGCAGATCAAGTCTGTTGAGCCTCAAACCTGGTGCTCTTGTAGCCTGGGATTCTTCAGTGCGTGAGCAGCCAGTCTGGTGGCGTGCTGGGAAGAGAGGCATTCTGGTCCGGCAGGCCGGGCCATTGGCGGCCCAGATAACGGCTGATACTGCGACTAATTTGGTCATGTGCAGGGCTGCTGGATGACAAGGGCCTGATAAAGAAAACATGGCAGACAGACAACCAGGGCGCTGCTGCTGACGGACGATGCATGGGAAATATCTTCACATCTGGAACGTGGGATGGGAAATGACACGTCTGTCTGCGTATAGCATGTCATCATGCTCGTCTGTCTGTAAAACAACCTTCTAGTGTTATGTCCGTCTGTCCCTCTGTTTGTTTGTCTATCTCAATCAATCTATCAATCTATCAGTCCCTCTTATATGTACACTTACTTCTGCTGAATGATCTGTCTGTCTGTCTATCTACAGATATGCCATTCCAACTCTTCAGGATTTCCGGATATTTTCCTGAAAATCTTCTGTAAATGCATGTTTTCACCAGGTTTTTTTTCACTGTTTGGCCCAGCTAATTCTTCTCTTTTGATACGGAAAAGAAGTGCCACTCCCCAGGCCCTTCTTTTCAATAGCAAAACAGAATCTGAATAGCATTACACAACAACACCTTGGCAAATGCCCTCCTTTCTCACTGACAGTGTTCTGACAATGCACTGACAATCTACTGACTTGCCGATGGCATGACACAGAGGCGTCAATTGGGTATGGCAAGCTATGGCAGCTGCCATACCTTGGCTACAGGGGAAAATAATAAAATGTACTTTTCATTGTGCTTGTTGCTAAGGTATGGCATCATGACTGGTGTCTGCAAGACACCAGTCGTGTTGCCATACCTTAGCTTGTTCTGAACTGAGGCCACTGGCAGGACATGTGAAGTTCTCAAGTGGCACATCTCTGTCTGTCTGTCTGTCTGTCTGTCTGTCTGTCTGTCTGTCTGTCTGTCTGTCTGTCTGTCTGTCTGTCTTTCCGTCCATCCGTCCGTCCGTCCGTCCCTATCTGCAGGATAGATAGATATGTACAGTATGTTCATAAATAGACGTCCAACTATGTTTGTTCGTTGAGGTCGCTACTTAGTATGAAAACCTCCAGCTCATGTCTGTCTGTCTGTCCGTCCCGTTACTCTTCTGACATCACAATGACACCTCATCCCAGCTCAGCAGAAAGATATAGCTGACCTGTTCTGACATCACAATGATGTTGCAAATGAATTCCGTCCTTTTGTGCCCACATATGGAGATCCCTGATGTCATCAATATCCTCACAGCTCAGCAGAAGGATATCGTCACTGTCGGGCAGAAACCTTGTATCTCCAAGTTTCAAATTTCTAAATTTTTTCGCAAAGTAAAGCACTGCTTCATTATATGGTCATCGCACAAAAGTAGTGAAAACAGCTGATCTACAAGCACACAACGCCTCGCGGTTCGAGGCGTTGTGTGCTTGTAGATCGGCTGTTTTCACTAGTTTAAATCATTTTTAAAATGATAAATACAACGGTTTTGGACATACAAGTCAAGACAACGTCGATATGTTTGTTCATAACAACAGGGAGAGAACACACATAATATTCCCTGCTCGCTGGTGTTCTGAGCATTTAGTTTCTGCTGTATGTCACGACAGACACAGGTCTCCGTCCTCTCCTCTATCTCCTTCCCCTTCCTGCTCTTCCTCTGTTTGTCCTCCGTCTCCATGAGTCTGTGGCAGAAGCAGAGGATGTTTTGCACAGCCCAGCGCGAACCTGTTAGTCTGAGATGTTGTCAGTGTGTTAGGATGGCAGCTGTCACTGGCATGTTTGGTCTCCACAAAGCTTTTATTCTGCTATAGGATAAATATGTCGTCGTTGTTGGGTGAAAACCTTGTATGTCCAAAACCATTCGTTTTGCACTTTTCATTTTAAAAATAATTTAAACTAGTGAAAACAGCTGACCTACAAGCACACAACGCCGGTGCGAGGCGTTGTGTGCTGTTTTCACTACTTTTGTGCGACGGCCTTGTATGATGAACTAGGGTTTTACTTTGCGAAAGAACGTACACATTTGAACCTTGGAGATACAAGGTTTCCACCCGATGCCAATACTTTTATACTCTTACTCAAGTCAAGTACATTTTGAGTACTTTCTTTGAGTATTTCTACATTGCAGTACTGATACTTCTACTTAGGTAAAACATGTGAGTAGTTCTTCCATCTCTACAGCACAGTGAGAACAACAGCCCTGCCGGAGTTGGGTCACATGGTTCACACAGGCCTGGTCTGCTTCTTAGACTAATCCAGACCCAGACCCTGTTGCCTTGGCTTAAGAGGGGAGAACAGAGAGATAGTGTAATAGTATAATGTGCGTGTGATGTGTGTGCGTGCATGCGTACACTTCATAAGTGTGATCACATATCTTAAGTCTAAGACCAAGACGTTGTGGAGAGAACAGAGAGAGAATGGATCGGTTTAAAGTTGAAACCGTGCGAGATGAGATCAATATCTCGCACGCTGTGGTGTCGAGAAAAAAACATTTGCATTTTGTCGAAGCTCTATTGCTGCACTGACTGTATTCACTATAATTTAGTCCAAGGGTCTTCAACAGGGGGTCCGGGACCCCTAGGGGGTCCCCAGAGTTACTACAGTGGGTCCTCCAAATCTTTGTGTGATAGAAGCTTTTTTTACACCAACCACTTGAACCTTAGTGTTCATATTCTGAGAACTTTAGCCAAAAATAGCCGATCTACAAGCTCACAACGCCTCGCAGCGCGAGGCGTTGTGAGCTTGTAGATCGGCTATTTTCGGCAAAGAGCTTTGGTTTAGAGGAGGAATAGAGCAGACTAAGTACAGAGTGAAAGGTCAAGTTTATTAAGTATTGACGGTTCAAGTGGTTAAATATCTGAAAACACTATACATGAGTCCAAAATACACTGATGATTGTGCCATCAAATGATGAAACTATATGGTATCTATGGGTTGTGGGGGTCCCTGCTTCATCTCTCTCTCGACTAAGGGGTCCTTGGCCTGAAAACGTCGAAGAGCCCTGATTTAGACCAACAAACAAGGCTCTTCATAGCCCTCTGCCATGTGAGGCAGACAGATGATGAAGCCAAATGAAGCTAACTAGCACCCCCTCTTGAAAGTCTGCTCTTAAACAACAAATCTTCCACCAGTCCCTTTCCATCAGCACTGAGTGGCTGAGCGCGCAGGTCTAGATGGGGCTGCTGTCTCACACAAATGGATGGATGGAGTGATTAGCTGAATTAGCCATTAATTGGGATTAAAATGTTTACGACGGGAGGTTGTTGTGGATGACCTTTTATTTACGGCGTGTTTCTGTGTGTGTACTGTACCGTGCCTGAGTGTGTGTGTGCGTGCGCGCATGTGTGTGTGTGCTTGCGAGTGTGCTCGTGTGTGTTCATGCGTGCATTTGTGTGTGGCACACTGTATGTTTGTGTCATATGCCGGCGAAAACAACGGCTCAGCTTTGATTAATATGGATTAGTAGTCTTACAACTCATAATTCACACACTGAACAAACAAAAAAAACATGTTTGGTAAAACCATAATTCCTCTCAAATCTGGGAGAAAATTAACACAAAAACATTGTAGAAAACATTAGTACAATCCATGCACTTTTTTCGTCGCAGGTAAACCCCAAGGCGCGTGGAATTATCACCTAATTTTAAATGTAATTATGTAATGTGTTGCACATGTATCGTTACAATATAGCTCTTGTTTGGCTGCCAAGCTGTGCCCCTGAGGTTGGTTAGCTAATCCTCGTAACGACAAGAGTCAGTGTTAAAGCTGTCCATGTGCCAACGCTGCCATAAACAAAAGTATGCGCTTAGCACTGCTGTGGCTTCAGTGGAAGAAAAAAGAAAAAAAGCCCTGCTCGCTGTGGCTGGCCTCCCAGATTACCAGTGCATGTACTGGACATGGACCCCTGAGCACTGGTATTTTTGGTTACCAGTGGGTCTTAAGACTCTGAACGCAGCCCACCAGCCAGCCAGCCAGTGAATCCAGTCATCCATCCATCCATCCCTCCTCCAGTCATTCAGAAGCCCAGGGACGTGCAGAGGATTTTAGAGAGGCAGGGGCTGAAATCTCTTAAAGGGCCTTTTGGTGAAAATATTGAAAATAGCAGACCTCCAAGCTCACAACGCGTCGCAGCTGTGAGCTCGGAGGTCGTCTATTTTCGGTGCTTAAGTTGATACCACACTGAACTTGGCATAATCGATTCAATACTGGAGATGTGACGTACAGCATGGGTTTCTACACAGAGAGGGCAATTCTTTCAACATAAGATGCTGCATTCAAGTTCAGGAGAGTTTGGACAAGGCAATTCTCTTGAATGCTGCCTTAAGGTATGGCATGGAAAGAGGGCATTTGCATTTCTTTCACCATAGTGAAAACTGCATTCATGGTCTGGAGAGGGCACTTTTCACAAACGGATAGAAGGGCAGGGTCTCAAGCCCCCTTTGATGTCTATGTGTGCACGTGCCTGCAGAAGCCCAGGAGTCAGAGCCCTCACACCCAGACAGTGTTGGAGAGACTCCATTAGAAGCTCAGGCTGTATCAGTATTGGTGCAAGCAGGAAGGGAGGGGGGGTCACGGGACCTCCTCACGACCCTCTGTTCCTTTCCCCTTGACATGTGATTCTACCCTGCTTTCAGCTCTTTGTTTTATTCATTCGATGTTGCTACTGTAGTTGATGTGGTTCTCAACCTTTTCAGGCCATGACCCCCCCAAAATATTCATATTTGAACTGCCCCCACCCCACCCCAAATAATCATATTTGAACTGGGGCCCCCCAAAATAATCATTTGAAATGGGGACCCCCCACCCTGACAAGCGTTTGTAATTGTGGGGTTGAGAAATTAAATTTAGTTTGACTCAGTTCCCACAATTCACAACACGTTGTGAGGCATTGTGAGCTTGTAGATCAGCTATTTTCAAAATCGTTTCCTCTTTCATATTATTTCATTTGTCCAATGTTTGACCAGTTTTTATAGTTTGTCGACGTTTGATGAAGTAATGGTCTTTTTTCCAAATATATATATATATACCGGTATATATATATATATATATATATATATATATTTTGTAGGTATTAAAGGTATTAAAATCAAATGATTAAATTGTCATTCTGGCAACCCCTCAATATGATGTGGGGACCCCCCTGAGGGTTCCGACCCACAGATTGAGAACCACTGCCATTACAGTACATCTCACTATATTCTCCTAACTATATATTCACTGCTACCTTCTCCCACGTTGCTTTGACTATAAGCTACTCTCTCACTGTATTCGCCCACCGTTATACCTTCTTCTCCCACGTTTGCTTTGACTCTAAGCTCCGCCTCCTTTCCCCTCAGCCTCCGCTTGGCTCGGCACCATTCATCTCCTCTTCCGCCCGCCCGCCCCTCACGCTCGTCCCTCCTTCCTTCACATCACCAGCAGCGCCGCTTTCCGCCGCCCCCGTCTAAACGACCACGCTGCCTCCCTCCCTCCCTCCCTCCCACCTCCTCCTTCTGTGTGTGAACACAACTAGTTTCCACTCAGAGTTGGGCGGCGTTGGAGGTCAAAGCGGTGACGAAGGGAGGGGGGTGGGGAGGGGGTGCCGGGGAAAGGGGAAGGGGAGGGCTGAGTGAGTGTTAAGCTGTTCGGTCGGTCAGGTGCAGCGCCACCAGTGATCATTAGGGTTACAGCTGCCCGGGCCAGATTGTGTGCTGCCTGCACCAGGCGAGATGTTTTGCCCAGGGAGAGGAGCGAGCATCTGTCTGTCCCTCCCCGTAGACAGTAACCTCCTACCAGCCTGTCCAACTCAACCCAACTGGTAACAAGGTCACCCAACTCTCACTTTCTCCCTCTTTCTCTCTCTCACACACACTCTACTTACTTATACTGCACTCATTCACTACTCACTCACTCGCTGTTCACTTTCTCTTTCTTTCTCACGTGTTTTGTGCTGTGTTGCTTTTTGGTGAGTACACTGTATAACATTTATAGAGGCATCTAAAGAGCACAATTTACGTTTCTGAACTAGATAGTATCGCGAGACTCTCCACCATTCCCTGTCTGGAATCCAAATCTCGCGATAGCTCCGAGGCAGAAACTATACTTGCCGCTGTTTAGGTGCCTCAATAACATTATGTACTGTGCACATCGAAAAGCAAGTGATTGTAAAAAATACCTGTGATATGTCTTCTTTTATATTTCTGGAGCGATTATACAACAAAGGTCTCTATCGTTCAGAATATTTTTTTGTTCATGAGCTGTCCCAGCCGAAGCTCATAGACGTTAATGTTATTCACCGAACTTCCGGTGCCAGTTCCGCCACCCAAAGTGTCATGCCGGATAGGCGTGGTCACCAACGCGTCACCGGTGTCTTCTCCTCTTGCTCCTAGGTTACGTCATACCGCACTGCATTTTGGGAAATGTAGTGTTTTTCCCATAAAGTACAGTAACTACAGTACAGTATAGATACTGTACAGCGCGTCAAACGCGTCGTGGGCCTCCAGAGACATCAAAGAGATTGACGTGTTGACACCATATGGGCATTTAATTAGTTAAATCTCCACGATACGATTATCCTGAGTGTTTTTTATCACGATAAATATCGTGTATCATCCCATCCCTATCACTCACTCACTGTTCACTTTCTCTCTCTCTCTCTCTCTCTCTCTCTCTCTCTCTCTACGTACTCAGCACTTCCTTTCCTGTTTTTGTCTTGCTTGCTCCCTTTTTAACAGATATTGCTTTCTATCTCATTTACTGACACGTGTGTGTGTGTGTGTGTGTGTGTGTGTGTGTGTGTGTGTGTGTGTGTGTGTGTGTGTGTGTGTGTGTGTGTGTGTGTGTGTGTGTGTGTGTGTGTGTGTGTGTGTGTGTGTGTGTGTGTGTGTGTGTGTGCGCGCGCGCGCACGCATACTCGCACTCTCTCTTTCCGTCACTTGGACAGGTCGTGATTGCAGCAAAAAAAGCTTTCTGTTTCCGATGTTAACTCCAAACTTAATCACTGCCCAGTATTAATTGCATAGTTTGAGCCCCGTTAATCGAAAGGGAAACTTTCATCACAGGAAAATAATTGGCTCCAAGCATTTATAAAGAGCTCAGTCTCTCAGAACTGTTGTTTTGTCTCATCTTATCAAACCACGGCGAAATTATAATTATGCACATTGCTCAAAGGGACAACTTGTGATGTGGCCAGTGCAGTATTTTCTGTTGACCAAAGCACTGGCAACATCAACACATCAACACAGCTTACACGCATCTACTGTATTTAAAGGCTGGGTGCAGATTGGATGATTGGCATTTCTATATATTTGTTTGCTAATGTGGTTTAGCTGTTCAATTGAAGTCAGATTTTGACTCTTGGTTTATGGTTTATTTTGTACAAGAACTGATGGTACTGTATGTGACAGCTAGATAATGTGTTTTTAATGGATTGAATCTGTTTACATTCGTGTATCTAGGGGGAGGGGATGCTTACAATGGACATTCATTTTAAGTTCCATTGGTAACTCTGCCATATCCCAAATCTCTAAATTAATTTCTGTACACTTAAAAAAACAAGTGTCCATGATGAACCCACTGTTGATATATTTGAAAAAGACACAAAAGGCCTTAACAAATAACTGTTATTGTATCCAACAAGTAAGGCTTGTGTGGCTGTTTACAAAATGTGGAGCGCAAGGACATTATATTTCTTACTTTTTAGATGATCACAATGTTCTCCAAATCTTCCCTTTTAAGGTTGAATGAAAGTGCATTTGCAAGGCAACGTTATGAAGGAAGAAACTCTACAAAGTCTGAATCAGAAGGGGAACTCGAGGCTAGACTGCCAAAACAAAGCATGTGTCGGCTAACAAGGCCATTATAGAATGCCACTGAAAGAAGAGGAATTGAAATCATTGCGCTTTGGCAGTTCTGGCGGGGTCTAGCTGTTTACTCGCTATAAAGTAGCACTCAAATCAGCCTGCTTCCAAAACAGATTGATTCCTTTTTTTTCAGATTCTGCTGCTCAACATTGCTCTTGTTTATTGGAGAGCGTTTGGGGGGTGATTTTGTTGATTGCATGTGGCAGGTGATGGATGCTAATCTCTGATCTAGCTTTGTTCACGGACTACAACAACAGGATTGTTGTTGGAGGAGAAAAACCTCACCAGGCCACAAATAACATATGGCCTCTGTTGTTAATATATGAAAAGCTGCAATCCCCCACCCCCCTGCCCCATGCAAGTACAATATCGTCGTTGTCGGGTGAAAACCTTGCAAGTCCAAAACTGTTCGTTTTGCATTTATCATTTAACAAATGATTTAAACTAGTGAAAACATGGTGCGAGGCGTTGTGTGCTTGTAGATCGGCTGTTTTCACTACTTTTGTGTGACGGCCTTGTACGATGAATCAGGGCTTTACTTTGCGAAAGAACGTACACATTTGAAATTTGGAGATACAAGGTTTCCACCCGACAACGCCGATATGCAGTTCATGGAAATGAATAACATTTAGCCGTGTTTAAATACCATTAGAATGGAATTCCCTTCCACAAGTCCTAACCAGATTCCATCTTAATACCAGTCTATACCACGTATAGTGGTACCCAGGACAACAAAAGATGACCTGCCAATTTCACCCCGCAATCTTTGTATGCTCATAAAAAATAGATGACAGTCAATCACGTCTCTTGTCTGCGAGAAAGCCAGCGGAGAGAGAGAGAGAGAGAGGGGGTTTGAAAACGACGGCGAAGGCTTTAATTCATTTTGACAGCATCAGCTGTACAGCAACCATCAGCCAGACTGAATGAAGCGGAGAGCCAAGAGCTGACAGAGAGGGGGACCAGAAAACAGGTGTGTGACACCAACTTTCTGCCTCAGAGGAGACGATAAAGCCCTCGGTCAAGGGCACAGCACCTGGGCCATTGTTTTGCCGCGCAAAATGGCTTTTAAGTGCAAATTTCCGCTTGGTCCTAAAGGAGACCTGGCCTCTGCACTATGTTTCTCACTCATCTGAACCAATAATGTCCCCGCGCTCCTCATTTGCATAATGGGCAGAATGGAAATGAGGGGCCAGCTTTGTCGAGCCAAGACAAAAAGAAGAAAGAGAGAAACAGGGGGGGAGCAGCACGGGGACACACTGATGCCATTCTTCTTGAATTGCATCTGCACACGACAAAGGTGTTATATATTTGAGTGTCATTTGACCATTTTCATTATTCCCAGGGGTGAGTTTGACAATGCACCATTACAGATCAAGGTTTCACAATGGATGTGGAAGTGGTTTCTAAGTGGATGGTTATTAAACCCCATATCGTATGTAATAGACCAAGGGTCGTCAACGTTTTCAGGCCAAGGACCCCTTAGTTGAGAGAGAGAGAGATGAAGCGTGGACCCACACAACCTTATATCCATATACATAGTTTCATCTTTTGACAGCACAATCATCAGTGTATTTTGGATTCATGTCAATTTGTGTTTTCAGATATTTTTGTTCTGTACTTAAAAAAACGTGACCTTTCACTCTGTACTTAGTCCGCTCTTTTCCCCCTCTACACCAAAGCGCTTTGCCAAAAATAGCAGAGCTTGTAGATCTGCTATTTTTGGCTAAAGTTCTCAGAATATGGACACTAGGGTTCAAGTGGTTAATATAAAAAAGGAGAAAAACAACGTTCTATCACTAAAAGATTTGGAGGACCCCCTGTAGTAACTCTGAGGACCCCCTAGGGGTCCCGGACCCCCTGTTGAAGACCCATGTAATAGACAAATTCAATAATCCAGATTGTATCCAGAGTATCATTTAAAATCCCTATTCCACTGCAAGGATGAATCCAAACGTCTTCCAAATTTTTATGGAGTTCACCGCCAGCAGCGGTTTCACTTTTAAAGAGTACCGCTTGACCCCATACATGAGTTATTAAGATGCCGACAGCTTGCCGCCTTGTTGAGAGTTGGATTGTTCTGGTTATTTAATGTGGACTGCATTGCTCTCGTGTTGCATCATGTGTTTTCAAGTTCCATCTCGCCTGCTGCCTAACAAGGGATCAGCGAGTGACATCTCTCGCGTTGTTGCGAGCGGTAGATCGAGGATCATGATGAAAGCATTTCCACCCTCTCTGAAACAATCCGTGAGTGAAGCAGTTAGTTTAATTTTATACCAAAGTGAACCCTGGCACGTTACACCTGCATCATGTAAATGTTCACTTTGGACTTTGCTTTACAAAAGTCACATATTTTAACCTCGCAAAGCGCGCCGTGTGGTATTTATAAATTCAACAACACCGTAGTCATGATCAATTGCAAGGGACAATAGCCGCGTTTGTTTTCGATGACAATTGTCTTCCTGAGTGTTATTTTTGACATCTGTTCCTGCAGCTGTGTCTGTACAGCCCTGCAACCTGCAGCGCGGCCTCCTCCTCACCTGTGCCGTCGGCTTTGTGGCTGTTGGTGTAAACATCCACAAGTGATGCACTGAAAACAGCAATACATCAATATACACCATGGCCATGACTCATATCTCTCCTTCAGTTGGCTGCGGCGTGCTTGCAATTAGTCTGGTGATTTCCGTCGCCTTCGGAAAGCGGAAATGCAGCGAAAAACCCACATTTGCAATGTAGGGTCGGGTTGAGTTTGGAACGCCGTCTACAAATTCACGTCACCGCAAAGCATATAATAAAAAGTGCTTTTTAGTATGGTAAAGGTATGGTATATAATTATGGCCAACCATGTGTGCGTGTATTATAATCTTTGGTTGTAAGAATGGTACTCCCAACAAAATTACAAACAATAAATGCTCTAGTGTGTTCTCCTACATATTATTTGGGGCATTTTGCTCTCATGACGACAATATATCGTCGTTGTCTCGTGGTGCGAGGCGTTGTGTGCTTGTAGATCTGCTATTTTCACTAGTCTTGTGCAACAGTCTCTAGTGATGAAGCAGGGCTTTACTTTGTGAAAAAACTTACAAATTTGAAACTTGGAGATACAAGGTTTTATACTGTATTTGATTTCAGTGCTATAGTCTATAGAACAAGCATTACACTTTTCTATTATATAGTTGGTCGGGCTTTTCGTTCCCTCTGTATGAACTGTATCTCATTTAATGTCTGCAGTGAAATGAGCAATAAACAGCATAACAGTGCTGGGTTCCCCACTGAGCGAGCAACAGTCGCAGGCCCATTTTAGATGTCGGATAAGCATTTCTCCACTGTTCCTCCGCTGGGCCTCGTTGTCCTAAGCTCTGCCAGTGTGATATTTCCAATAAGCTGTTGCTATGTTTCTCCATGTCTTTCTCCCCTGCCATGCTGGCACTGGGGCACCAAAGGTATTTACTTTAGTTTAATCTACTTGAGCTCTCTACACCCAGTCAACACGTCGGCACAACATTCTTACATGGTCAAACACACAAAGAGGCAAAACCATTCCGCCTTGTTCTCTGAGAAGGTAGATTATCTGTGAACGCACGGGGAAATTTCTCCAGGGATGCTTTGGCGCAGAGTAATAAAACTCGGAGAGCGTTGCCTTTGCCAAGCCGAGACATCTGGTCACCTTATCACAGATAAGTGGGGGTTACTCCTGGCATCTGCTAGAATTAATCCATTTTGCAAACACAGTTATCCTAATCTCCTAAATATGTCGTTTCACAACTGTAACATACCAGGAGGAAGCGTTTTCGACTTCAACCCGCGCCGGACGCGAGACGGATCAATCAAGGCCGTTCCGTCACCGAATCTCGTCCTGAAACGGGAACAGAGGCACCCGGAGTGAAGACGGAAGGGACACAAAAAAGCGACTGGAAGTCGGTTGTCACAATGTGCACCTGGCTGATTGTTTGGTGGAGCCTGGCCCTGGTCTATAGCTAGCCACCTAACATCCCCACATGAATATTCATGTGGGCGGATTTCTCTTTTGTTGCCTGCCTAGTCAGCAGTCACAGAACACATGGTGAGTGTTGGCAGCGCCCGGCCTAGGTAGAGGGGCCGCGGACGGAGGCAGTGGCAGGAACCAGGACCTGTGAGGCTGACTGACATTTCCATCTGTGGCGAGGCCTGGTAATTATCGGGGAGAGGAGCGCCCGCAGCAGCGCGCCATCTGCTAGGGGAGATGGCTCAATGAGGTATGAGCGGGCGCGGCGCTCCGTCGGGCCACTGCCTGCCTCTGACATGAGGGCTCGCATCTGCTACCGAGGAGCCGGGCCGCCCAACACAGCCTGCTCGCCTGGCCGAGAGAGGGGGCTGACAGGAGGGAGGAGAGCAGCCAAGAGCCCCCCCACCCTGACCCCTCCACCCTCACCCACACCATCACTACCACCGCCACCACTGCCCTGCCAAATGCACTCCACAAAAAACAGCAGAGCCCACTCACAAGTTTCCACGCAGATCTCGTCAAGTCAAGTCGTGGGTGGGTTTGGTCGGGTTTCGCAAAACGGCTTGACATAGCGTCGTCGTCGGGGTGGAAACCTCGTATGTCCAAAACCGTCTGTTTTGTGTTTATCATTTTAGAAATGATTGAAAGTAGTTAAAACTATTTTTTCAAAACTGTTTTCACTATTTTGTGCGATGGCCTTGTGTGATGAAGCAGGGCCTTACTTTGCGAGAAAAAAATGACAAATTTGAAACTTGGAGATACGAGGATTCTGTTGTGTTTGTGTGTGTGTGGTGTCGATCTGCGAGCTTGTGCTGCGAAACTGGCTGTTTTTCCGTGAGCGACACCATCGCACAACTCCGTCCTAACGGATGCTCTATCGGTTCCCCCTCTCGCTAACGCATAAGGTTAGCTGCTAGCTAGGTCACGTGTGTGGGCTCGCTGGATGAACAGCGGTGAAGATGTAATGGGTCCTTTTGGAACATGTGCATTAGGGGGTGATTGAGCACGCAGCTGTCTCTCTCTCTTTCTCTGCCTTCGCCTCTGCATGCTGAATGCATGCGTGCATGTGTACATGCATGCCATTCTGTGAGCATCCTTCCATGTCAGAGAGGGTGCATGCACTTTGCTACAGTATGTACCGTATGCGTGCAGCGTGTGTCTGTCTGTATGGTTAGCAGTTGTGTAAAGTAACTAAGTACATTTATTCAAGTACTGTACTTAAGTACACTTTTGAGTTATTCATACTTTACTTGAGTATATCCAATTTACAATACTTTTACTTCTACTCCACTACAACTATTTGAAAGCTTTAGTTACTAGTTACTTTGCAGACATAAATTATAATATTATAAAACATACATAAACCACTTTAGCCCTATTTCATACCTAGGCTATTTGAAAATAGCCGATCTACAAGCTCACAACGTGTCGCATTGCGACGGGTTGTGAGCTTGTAGATCTGCTATTTTCAAACATTTCGTACTTTTACTTTTGGTACTTTAAATACATTTTGATGCCAATACTTTGATACTTGTACTAAAGTACATTTTGAACTCTGGACTTTTACTTGTAATGGAGTACATCTATGGTGCAGTATTGATACTTTTACTTACTGTAAGTACAACATGTGAGTACTTTTTCCACCCCTGATGGTTAGATAGGTAGGTAGATAGATAGATAGATAGATAGTTACCTTTATTATCCCAAGGGGGACATAAAGTTGGGCTCTGCATGTGCAGACATACTGTAGTGGATGAGCTTGTTACCAAACTATTTGCTTCTGACTCATTTGCAAAGCACATCTTTGTGAGACCAGTCGGTCGTGGGAGTCCAACACCAATACACACACAACCTCCTTGTACACCTGGTGTGTGTGTGTGTGTGTGTGTGTGTAAGTGTGTGTGTGTGTGTGCTCCTCATCTCCTCTGCTTCTCTTGTTTTTGGCTCAGCACAGCTCAGTCCAACTGCAGTTCTGTTATCACACACTGCCCACAGTCTCACACACACACACACACACACACACACACGCACGCGCACACACACGCAAACATCCCATTAACAATGAGCACACAACACAGGCTCTCTCTACAGGGAACACCAAACTCATGATGAGCAGCCAAGGTGGCTAACAGCTATTACCCATAAAGACAGCTGTGTGTGTGTGTGTGTGTGTGTGTGTGTGTGTGTGTGTGTGTGTGTGTGTGTGTGTGTGTGTGTGTGTGTGTGTGTGTGTGTGTGTGTGTGTGTGTGTGTGTGTGTGTGTGTGTGTGTGTGTGTGTGTGTGTGTGTGTGCACACGCACTTGTTTGTGCATGCGTTCTTGTGGGCTTACGCGCACATGTGTGTGTGCTTGCAAATGTGTGGGTGTGTTTGAGTGTATATGGCAATAAATGCATTTCACTTTCTTTAGCCACAAAGATCCACACATTTTTCACTGTAAAATAAGATTGAGTTTTTCTAGAATTACAGATAGATAGATAGATTTTTATTAAAGGTCCTACACCATGCATTTAAAAATAATTTATATAACACTGTTTGTGTCCCAAAAACGTTTTTGAAAAGGTTTGAGGCTAAATTACCACTCCTGAATACAGAGCCCCTGTTATTTCTGCCTGGCTTTCAGAGCATTTTCAGCTGCAGTACCACCTTGTCCTGAGTGGGAGGACTGCGCTATTGAGCCAGTTTTGGCCCCACACTCCTCCCCACCTCCTGCTCAGCAGGCCTGCCCACCCCTCCCCAACCCTCTCCCAGCTCCTCCTGCCTCCTTCTCAGGCCTGCCCACCCCTCCCCAACCCTCTCCCAGCTCCTCCTGCCTCCTTCTCAGGCCTTGTGACATCACAAATCTGACATTTCACAATCAGGACCGTTCTGAGACATGCTAACATATATCTGCCCATAAACTGAGAAAGACACAATGGTCAGAAATAGGACTTTGTGAGGATAGAAGTTGCTTGTGGGACACCAAGAAAATACATAAAAATTGGAAAAATGAAAATTCATGGTGTAGTCCCTTTAAAGTGTCCTGCACCAAACGATGCCCAGTCTGCACAGGCTTACAAGACACTCACAAATATAATACATACATACACCAAGACACACCACAAACAAAAATGCAAAAGAAAAGCGTATTGATTGTCATTGTTACAAGTAAAGAATTATCTTGATTCTGTTTGATTCGCTTCAAACACAGACAACCGACATGATTAATATGTGTACAGTATGCCATTGTCTGTCATGCTGATATGATTTTCATCGACTATCTGTGACCGTTTCCAAGGTACCTAAGAAACCCGCAAACATCTATCCTCTTTTTTCCTCCCTCCTCGTTCTTCAACATCTGTCAAATCCCTGACAAGTTGTTTGTGGAAGTTGTTTTTACCTTTGTGGATCAATGTTTTCATATCGCCCTCGTGGCACTTACATCACTTCAATCCCACTTGAGATTCACTCTCTCAAGGAGAGACGAGAGTAGAGAAAGACCGCGGTGCATGCGGGGGTGGCACAGGGAGCGAGCGAGCCAGGAAGAGAGGAGGGGGAGAGAGAGAGAGAGAGAGAGAGGGAAGCAGGGGCGTCACAAGGGGGGGGGGGGGGGGGGGGAGTGAGACTGAGTTACCAGGGCCCAAGGTGGAGGAACCTAGGATTATTTTATACTTTAGCTATTGAAAAATAGCAGATATACAAGCTCACAGCGCGGCACCGAGTGCCGCGCTGCGAGCTTGTAGATCTGCTATTTTTGAAAAGTCGTGAAAATGTGTGCAAATCTTTGAATATAATGTATTTTTTAAGCGAATATTTGCGACAAAATTTTTACTTCTGGGGGGTCCCTGGAACTAAATATTTTGAGATGGGGGTCCGTGGTCAAATACATATCATTTTGGGGGTCCTTCACATGAAAAAGTTTGAGCACCACTGACATAGAAACATGTGGTTTTTAAAAAAAAAAAAAACCTTAGAAGGATTCGAAATATTCAACACATTTTCACGATATTTCAAAAATAGCAGATCTACAAGCTTGTAGATCTGCTATTTTTTCAATAGTTAAAGCACCCAGGGCCCAGAATTTGGTGCGACACCTCTGGATCCAGGAAGAGAGGAGGGGGAGCGCGAGAGAGAGAGAGAGAAGCAACATCTCTTCATCGCCGGGGTTTTGTCTGACTGTTTGGACAGATTGGTAGAATTCAAAATGTAGCTGGGGCCTGTGATGTGACGATAAAGCACTTGTCTTTGATCCCGCCTCGCTGTGTGTGTGTGTGTGTGTGTGTGTGTGTGTGTGTGTGTGTGTGTGTGTGTGTGTGTGTGTGTGTGTGTGTGTGTTTTTTTTACCTCCCCTGTTTTTTTTTTCTCTTCCCCTCCACATGTGCACGTCAAAATCAATTAGATCAACTCTGAGGAGGCGAGGCAGCCGCTCATCTGCACAACAAACCTGCGCCCTCACCTTAGTTTACCAACGCTCCTCTCATCTCATCCTTCTCTTTCTCTAAACTCATTTAGGCCTAGAATTATTGAATGCTTTAAACTGTTGAAAAATAGCAGATATACAAGCTCACAGCGCGGCACCGAGTGCCGCGCTGCGAGCTTGTAGATCTGCTATTTTTGAAAAAGGTCGTGAAAATGTGTTGCAAATCTTTGAATATATGCATTTTCAAAGCGAACGTTTGTAACTCAAATTTTGCTTCTGGGTGGTCTCTGGAACTAAATATTTTGAGATGGGGGTCCGTGGCCAAATAAATATCATGTCGGGGGTCCTTCACATGAAAAGGTTTGAGAACCACTGACATAGTAGTCTCTCAAGAACAGACTAACTGAGCTCCAGTTGAAGTGAAAAGGACCTTTTCTTTGATGATGGCCGGCCAGATTGATAACATATAGAAACAGGTTTTTCTAAAAACCTTAGAAGGATTCAAAAGACACTTATAGAATCTGGTCAAAATTCTAATTTCCACAATTTTTCAAAAATTTGGTGTATTATTATTATTGCACAAAATAATGATACACAAAATGTGTACGCGTTCTAAATGGGCTAAACTCATTGACTTCGCAAACAGCCGACCTCACCTGCAACACAACAACACGTACAACAAACTCTCAGCGCGAGCACGAGATGAAACGATACACAAATAGAATATCCAGCTTAACAGTCAGAGATGCACGCTTACATCCCCGCCACAGCTGTCAGTTACACACACACACACACACACACACACACACACACACACACACACACACACACACACACACACACACACACACACACACACACAAAACACACCTTTTGATAGAGAAAATTTGAATTTCACCCCTCCCTGCATGTACAGTGGCTTTTTCAGATGTTGCAGTAGTTATGAGGAATTTGTGACAGCAGCATCAACAGCGCCTATTCCCCATTCAGCGGCATTAACTCTGTGCCATGTGTCTAGCAAACGGAGGCCATTCTGGAGCCCTTAATGACAAGGCTGCAGCGCTCGTCTCCTCTCCCCCTCGCTCTTTTCAAATTGCTCTCTAAATGAAGTACAGCTGTGTGGACCAGGTGCTGCCGTCCCCCTTTTCAGAAAGAACAGGAAATTATGAAATCCCCAAATCCTTCACAAATGGCGAGCAGGAGGGAAGGTTGGCGCTTGGCTGGCGGTGGCGGCTCAGCTTGCCTGGTCTGTAGCTACACGTCTCCCGTCGGTTGACGATCTTTCATTTTTGCGCTTTGTCACGGGGTTCGCGTTAATACCCATCGCTTCGTTTTTCGTACAATCGCGGCGCTTGATAGGCTCGTGGCAAGTGTTGATTTGCTTTAAATAAACCTAACCCTAACCGTGTAAGCTATTGTTCATGAAGCATCCTCATGTCTCATCAAATGGATATTTATTTGTCTACTAGCCTCTAGCTAATGTTTAGTAAGTAACGGTAACCGGTATAATGAAAATCTGACTTGAGTTGTTTTAAAGTGGATGCCTACATGACGTATACTTCACTGTAGGATGAAGAAATAAAATGGACAGTACAGTAGGCCTACAGTCTGTCATCCCTCTTTTCAGACGACACTTTTATTCAACGGACCCTTATAGTAGTTACCGGGAGCATTTACATTTCTAATTCAAGTTCTGTGGTTGCGGCATGCTTTCCTCTCTAGACCGCGGAACAGAACCACAGCATCAGAAGTAGGCCTCCCACTCAGGAGACTGTCAATGTGCAGCTGTCAATGTCTCCATAAAGCCCCATATCCATAATAGACAAAGCTCTCATCAAGCCCCAGCTTCATCTGGCTTCCCAGATGCCCCATCACCAGGGGCAAATCCCATCCTGGACCGAGTGCCGCGCCGCGCAGCCAGATGTGAGCTGGCAACATGGCCGTGGGGTCAACACATGGCAAAGGTAGACCCAATAAATGAATTATACTCTGATTATCATAAATGTGGCAGCTGAGGATGGCACACAACGTGGAGGTTGTTTTGATGGGGAATGTTGACACACACACTCAGCGCGTAAACACGTTAGTTGTCAGATTACCTGAACACACAGGCCTATACAGTGCATGCCGTCCATATTGTTTTTTTCATAAATGAATGCCCTATTTTAGACTTCATCGTATGGAAAACTATCAAAAGGTTGGCAATCTATAACACCTTGTGATGTGCTGCTATTTTCTTTTTTTTTAAGATTTGTTTTTGGGCTTTTATGCCTTTATTGATAGGACAGTAGACTGACAGGAAATTAGGGGAGAGATGGGGAGTGACACACGGCAAAGGTCATCCGGATTGGGAATCGAACCGCCGACACCGCCAGGTATCCATGCCTATGTGGCAATGCCTAAGTGGTATGCGCCTGCCGCCTGGACCAGTAGGCCAGCTGGCGCCCTGCGATGCTATTTTCACTTATTTTTTAATGTTTTGTAGGATATAATGAAGTAGGGATGCCAGGGTGAAAGTGTTTAAGTCTGTCTGTGGGGTTTATAAATAATTATCCATTGACAAGTATTAACAAGAGCTACTACAGTACATTGGTTCCAGTGATGTCTTGCCTTTTTTCCATTTCCTGAAAAGTATAGTTTTGGGCATCCAATATTTCTGCATGGCAGCGACGATATTGTGTTTTATTTGGTGCCTATGAGCTCATTTCAATGAATGCTAACTTTGCAAGGGAGGGAAAAGTACAAGGGGAGGGGGGGGGGGTGCATTACATGATGGAGCCAAGACATATTTAAGATTCTCAGAATGATTCCATGCCATATGCCCCCGTATTTCTACATAATTCCACAATGTTCTAGGTCGCTCCCCCAAACATATTCTGTTTCGTCACATGCCAAAAAGACCTTTCCTCATCCCTCATCCCTCCCGTCTTCCCCGGCTCCAACACGTTTCGCGCGCGGTATCTGGCTGCCCTGGCTCCCCGTCTACCCCTTTAAAACGCCATGCCAACTTCACAGGACCCAGGTGTACGGGCCGTTATCAATTGCGCTAACAAGCATGCTTACTGGGATCACAGGACGCGTCGTGGCTCACTTTAAAGTCCCCGTCTGTAGCCAAGGCTGACCTGAATTGGAGCGACGCGGCCCCCCTGCCGATAGCAGCCAACCTCTGATGGGCAGTCCCTCTCCCAGACTTGGCCGGCTCTCCACCGAGGGAAGGAGGAGGGGAGAGAAGAAGAAGAACTCTTTGAAATGTTGGAGTTCCATGAAGAATTGAGAAGCAGGACACTATCAAAGGAATTCAGATATAGGAAAGGAAGAGAGGGGGGTGGGGGGGAGAGAGAATTGAGAATTGGAGATGAGAAGGAAGGGAGGCTGCAAAAAAAAGGCGTTCTGGCTAAGATGCAGATGTACTGTGAACAAAGAATCTATATGTGGAGTTCTGTAGGGGGAGAGAACTCTGAGAGAGGCCTTTATGGCCTTGAACTGAATAGACTGTATTCAGTTTGAATGTAAAATCACCTTTAGAAGAGTTTTATGATGTATATTGTGTTGTGGAGTGTGGACACGTGCGCGCGTGCGTGCGTGCGTGCGTGCCCATTAGTGCCAGCTCTATTATGGTTTTTCAAAGGTGCTTGTGGGTGTACGTATGTGCACGCCTGTGTGTGTGTGTGTGTGTGTGTGTGTGTGTGTGTGTGTGTGTGTGTGTGTGTGTGTGTGTGTGTGTGTGTGTGTGAGTGTGAGTGTGAGTGTGTGTATGTGTATGTGTATGTGCGCGCGCGCGCATGTGTGTTCGTGTGTGTATGAGAGAGACAGACAGACAGAGAGCTCAGTGCATGGCTAGCATAGCTGCTAAGTGCTTAGTAAAAATCAGTACATTTCTTGGTGTTAATTGAACTGAGTTAACCGCTGAAATAAACTCTTTATTAACCAGAGTCCCCCAGGGCTCTATACTAGGCCCTCTGCTTTTCCCCTCTACACCAATCTATTCTAGAGGGTTGTACAGGCCCATCTACAAGCTCACAAAGCGACACATTGTGAAATTGTACATTCAATATACTTTTGCAGAGTGTTCACCCCCGAATAGGGATGCTACTGTACGTATAGAGTTCTTGTGGTAAACCACTTAAGCCCTACAGTATGTAAAATTAACTAGATCTACAAGCTCACCGTGCATTGCACTGTGACTCATTGTGAGTTTATAGATCTGTTATCTTTGGTATTCTTGAAACCTCGAAAAATATTTAATCTTTCTTTCTTTCCTTCTTTCTTTCTTTCTTTCTTTCTTTCTCTCTCTCTCTCTCTCTCTCTCTCTCTCTCTCTCTCTCTCTCTCTCTCTCTCTCTCTCTCTCTCTCTCTCTCTCTCTCTCTCTCTCTTTCTTTCTCTCTTTCTTTGCCCTGGACAGGGATGCCAGGCCGGGCCAGCGTGGATAGAACAACACTGAGGACTCCACAGCGTATAGGCCTGTGTGTGTGTGTGCTTGCTTGGTAAAGCTGGCAATGGTGGCAGCTGAGGGCTATTATGTCCAGGTGGCTTGGAGGATGCTGGGGTTTTACTGAGAGCTGTCCACGCCCAAGACACACACACACACACACACACACACACACACACACACACACACACACACACACACACACACACACACACACACACACACACACACAGAGAGAGCCTCACAGCTGCTAGGGCTCTCCGCGTGTCAATTAGGAAGGCAGAGGATGTACAGGGGGGACACATGGACATCCACCCAGTGCATGTATAATGCATGGCAGGCTGGATGGACTGTACAGCGCTCTGCAGGCTGATTGGATCCAGTGGCCGCCGGCTGGCTGCTGTGTGTATAAAAAAGCCGTGGCATTTCAGACGGAATCACACACCTGAGGTTCTCCACACACACTGCCAGTGGATTTGATGTGAGGTTGGGTTGCCTTTTGTGATGTTTTGTTATGTGCTACGATGTGTGTGTGTGTGTGTGTGTGTGTGTGTGTGTGTGTGTGTGTGTGTGTGTGTGTGTGTGTGTGTGTGTGTGTGTGTGTGTGTGTGTGTGTGTGTGTGTGTGTGTGTGTGTGTGTGTGTGTGTACATCCAGGGGTGTCGCACCCAATTCTGGGCCCTGGGTACAAGGATTCACTGCAGACCCACCATGAATGTTCTTCATATAGGGGTAGGGGGTTTAACCCATTTAGACTGGGAACGCATTATAACACATTATCTTGTGCACCGAGTGCCGTGCTGCGAGCAAGCAGAATTTGAGTTACCAATGTTCGCTTAAAAAATACATAATATTCAAGATTTGCACACATTTTCACCACATTTCAAAAATAGCAGATCTACAAGCTTGCATGCAGCACGGCACTCGATGCCACGCTTAATTATTATAAAATAATTAAGGCCCCTCCACCTTGGGCCCTAGTAACTCAGTCCCACTCTTCCCCCCCTAGTTGTGATGCCCCTGTGTACATCCATGTTATTTCTTAATTTCCTTCTCTTGGGGGTGGCTGTAGCTTAGAGTAGAGAGGCTGTCTGGTGATCAGAAGGTCACCGGTTTGCCTCCACGCCCGTCTACGCGTTGGAGTGTCCGTGAGCAAGAAGCGCAACACGTAACTTCTTAGCTCACCCCAAAAATGACAGTTACACACCCTACAAAGCCTTGAATTAATGGAGATTGTTTAGTTTTTGTCTCATTCCTAAGCCAATTATTAGATGCCCGGCGGAGTCTCCGGTAGGAGTCTCAAAGAGCATCCTTTAGTCTCTTATCGATGATGACCCGTCATCCATTTTTTGGCTCAGGAATGCGACAAAAACTAAGGAAATATCCACTAATTCAAGGCTTCATGGGGTGCGTAATCATTTTTGGGTGAACTACTCCTTTAAGTGTAGGCCTAATAATAATAATATTAATAACGTTTTGTATTTTTGTAAAATGTTGACAAATTTTGACAATGACATGTTCAAAGATTAACTGAAATAAAACATGTATATATTTTGGTATGATTTTCCACTTTGAATACCAATGGGGTCCAATTTATTTTGTGCTCTTTTTTAAGGTCAACACAACATGGAAGCTAGCTTCCAAAGGCTAGCTTCCACATTATGCTGATTACACTTATGAAAATTGCATGTCTCGGGGTGAAGGGTCAGGGGAGCGTAATTCCGTTTTCATGTTCTGTTTCGCGCTAGCCAAGCTGTGCACGTCTCCATGTGAGGCGTCGCCGTGCTATTGGCCTTGACAGCGCACAGTGTAATTGGCTCACTAAGGTGATTCAGTAATCGTCTGAGTGACACCTTCCCCGGGAAATTTTGACATTGGAGGTGGATGAGGAATGTGGTTGGGCTTCGGGTGCCAGGGGCTTCACCTTGTCACCAAAAAGAAATTTAGTTTGGGAAAGGTAAACGTGGAGGAGAGCCACTTTTTATTCTGTTGTTTTTTCCGCGACGGCGCGGATGGAAAAGGAATGCTAACAAGACTCAAGTTTTGTTTGTGTTTAGAGTCAAATCTAAACATCCTTTTTTTTTTTTAAACATCCTTGTAACCTGTATGGTTGAAATGTTCTTCGACCTTCTCCTGTTTCGGAACTTTTCCTTCCGCTGTACTTTCTTCCACTCCTAGGCCATCTCACCTTGCTCGTCATCAATGCTAATTCACATTGTCATCCCCATCATGGTCGTAGTCATCATCATCACCATCACCATCACCTCTCTCATACCTTCCCTCGTCCCTCCGTCATTTTCTCCTCTACCGAGGTCTCTTCTCAATCAACCTCCTAAATCCTCCTCGTCCTCCCCATCCTCCGCCTCCTCTTTTACCTCTCCTTTCCCCTCGCCTCCCCTCCGCTCCCTTCGTCCCTCCCTTTCTTCTTCTCCTCCTGTTCCCCTCTCTTCCCCTTGCTCCTGGCTCTAGCTCCTGGAGAGGAGGAGCAGGCGGTGCTGTTCCCGTTCCTCAGGACTGTCCTCCTCGTGCGGAACACAGATGGTTATTATGGAGCTGCACATAAATTGATTATGTTGGAAATTAACTGTTGCTGTCAAAGGCAGCCGCCAACCTGTCCCAGTGTGTCCCTGTGCCCGCTGATGCATAGGATCCAGCTGATGGGCCAGATGTTTGCACAGCGCGCCGCTCCTTTTAAGGTCAGCGCTGAAGTGGTACGCGGGGGCTCTCTGATCTCCCCCGCTCTTTGTACTCCCAGCCCCGTGCCCTCTTCGCCTCGTGCCGCGGCATTCTGCGATGAAACTGACATGAGGGTGCGATGATGTGGTTCCGGTGCTGATGTTATTTCTCAACGGTTGTGATGGGTTCGTTTGGGTGTTTGTCTGTTGTTTTTACTTCGACAAATGCCGTCTAAATGGGTAGTTCTCACACTTTTTTTTCAAGATTAAAAAATAATAATAATAATAATTGCAGATCGGCACAATGTGAGCTTGTACATCTACTATCTACTTATTTTTGCCTTTATTGATAGGACAGTAGACTGACAGGAAATATGGGGAGAGATGGGAGTGACATGCGGCAAAGGTCGTCCGGATCGGGAATCGAACCAGCGACACCGCCAGGTATCCATGCCTATGTGCAATGCCTAAGTGGTATGTGCCTGCCAGGGGCACCCCCTACATCTACTATTTTTGAATAGCCGACACAAAAGTCTAAAATGACACAGAATATGCTTTCCTGGTTTTGATGGGTTAACCACTCATGCCCTATTTTGTACTGGCACACTTTTATACAAGGTTGTTGGTTAATGTTTCTGGTGCATGCCCAAAATAGGGACGCCAGGTTGAGAGCGGTTAAACAGGCATTTCCCCCTCACTATGTTATTTATCACGTGACTGAACACAGTAACTACTGGTTGAACACTTTATGCATTATCATTTGTTCCCATTCATGTGAAAGCAGAGGAACCAGAGCAACAAACCGCTGTATCACTCACCTAGACTGACGTAGACTGTGAGTAAAGTGTCATGCCTTTCGCTTAAAGCACTTTCGAAAAACTTTTTTTCTGCCTTTCACTTTGAATACCTCTAAACTGTCTCCATTGGCCAACGCGCATTGTGCGAGTGCCTCGGCGAATAAATGTTCTCGCTAAGTTACATTTAACTCGACGGAGGGTGAAGTATGCCTTACTTATGTGCCAGACAACCATGTAGTCTCACTGACAAACAGCACAACGCCAAGGCTCTCCAAACGCTGTCCCTAAGTAGGGAACTCTGTTCCAGGAGCTCATTACAGGTTTGTCTGGATAAGCATGATGGGTGACTCCTGGCTGTGGCCTCGAGGGACAAGCAGCACAATGCCAACACTCAGCAGAAACTCTGGTCTTAGGAGCTTGTTTTCCAGGCCTGACCTTGATTCCAGGCCCACTCCTGCATGTTTCCGTATGCATGGCAGAGTTCGGAGGGCTGCCAAAATGTGAGCCAAACGAGGAAGAGCGGCCCCCTGTGATTCACGTGTGTGCGGCACGCACACACACACACACGTGCGCGCTCGCGCGCTGTAAACGTGGGCCAAATCTCTTCACAAAGGTTAAGTTCTATGGATAAGGAAACTTGGACATGTTCACACGGGATGATCAATCTGATTCAAACGAGATGGGCGATTATCAGACAATCCTTTAAGACGCAGGAGAGCAGCATAATTACTTGTCTTTGCATATCACGCAATCAGGTGTTTTCCATCTGTCTGTCTCTCGACTTAACCATCCATTGTGCAGTGTTCCTGATGAGCTTAGGCAAAAGTCTTTGACTTTTAAATGAAAATGATCACATTATGCTCCTTTTTTGTGAAATTGAACTTTGCATTGCACTGTTATCATTCTGATCCATAACCACTTAAGCTCTACTTTAGACTTGTGTCATTTCAGTAAAGGAGAGATCAAGTTGTTGCAGTTTTATTAAATAAAAGATCAAACATATTGGTGATTAGACTCTGTTAACATTTAATGTATAATATTAGCTTTTAATAGGGAACCCCCCCCTCCCCCCCTCACACACACTGATGGTGGCAGTGCAGGTGAACCTCCGACCTTCTCAACTCTATACGATTAGGTGGAGTTGGGGATGGAGGTGGGTTGCTCGTTGCTTGCTGAAAAGAGAATGATCAGAGGCAGTGATATTGAAAGGCGTAGTCCAATCGCCTCATTGGCTGACTGCAGATTGGCTAGAAGTACTCTCGATTCAAGCTGTGAATGTGTTTGCGAAGCATCCCTAGCAATAAAGAAAGTGTGAGAGAGATCTTCCTTATTGAACTTACCCTCAGCTACATATAAATAATGTCACAGAGCCGAACATAGCCGATCTACAAGCTCACAATACATTTCACAATGCATTGCGACGCCGCATTTCTCGGTGAACAACTACTTTTTGTTTAGTTTTATTTTAAATATTTTCATCCTATGATGCCTTGCCCAACATGGGGATGTCGGGTTCAAAGTGGTTACCATACCAACGCTCAGATGATGAACATGCCTTCTAGGTATCCAGGCTTTTTAAATGCGTGCTGTGGGAGTTCCATGGGTTTGCTGGTCAGCTGACTGGCTGGATGCACGCCGTCTCCAGCCAGCCAGGCATGGTGACATGAATATGAATGACAGCAGGTGATAAACCGAGCGGGTCTCTGGGAAGTGTGACTGTGTTTGCAACACGTCCCCCTCACACCCCACATGTAGACGAGCTGGGGAGGCTGCCACTCAAACCCCACGACATCTGAGCAGCTAGTTACAGTAACGCTAAAAGGCTACGTACAACATGACCATTAGTCCATCATCTCAATGCAAATGTCGGCACCCTTGAGATTTGTAAGAATTGTTTTCCGAAATGAAAACAACGGTGTGGCTCTACAGGGGGCTAACCGTCTAGGGCAGGGGTGGGCAATTCTTTTTTCCCATGGGGCCACATGAACAACAGAAAATATTGCGGAGGGGCGGGCCAAAAGGCAGTGCAAGATGTGCTCCCTGCAAACTAAACACGTGGCTTTACCTCCGACTTCAGTAAATAAATACTTAGCAGTCCAATTTTTGTTGGTTTTCAAGTTGAAAACCCTTCTTTTTTTGTCCATTTTTGATGGGTAAGGTCAGGCAGGTACTACAGGTTCTACTGTAATAACTGTTTGTAATTTGCCAGAATGAACCAAAGGGCTGTATACGGCCCCCGGGCCGTACAATGCCCAGGTCTAGGGTCTCTCTCTCTGTGTGTGTGTGTGTGTGTGTGTGTGTGTGTGTGTGTGTGTGTGTGTGTGTGTGTGTGTGTGTGTGTGTGTGTGTGTGTGTGTGTGTGTGTGTGTGTGTGTGTGTGTGTGTGTGTGTGTGTGTGTGTGTGTGTGTGTGTGTGTGTGTGTGTGTGTGTGTGTGTGTGTGTGTGTAAGCGATCACATTCTTGTGCATACTACTTTGTTTTTAAACATGTTTTTTTGTAAGATCTTTTTTGCCTTTATATAATTTACTTTATATATCTATGTTTTCAGTAGAGACCGAGAGGAAACAGGGATAGAGAGATGGGAGAGACATGCAGCAAAGCTTGTCTGGAATGGGACTTGAACCTGCGATGCGTTGTCAGGCTACATTGGAATCTAGTTGCCCAGACTGCTATGCCAGCCGTTAAGGGCCTAAACAAAAACCTACTGTAAATATGTATTTCCGCCAGGCTGGGAGGCCAGGAAAAGTGATAATCTTTTCATCCATGTTTGTGCGTCAGCGTGTACCTGTATGTGCACACCTAATCTTGGAAACCATTGGGCCGATTGCCATCAGGTATTGCACATAAGTCTGACATTTCATTACTCCTACGGTGGTTAGGTTTATGCATAGTTTTACTGAGGTTAGGTTTAGACATAGTTTTACTGAGGTTGTAAGGGCTAAGGTTTGGGTTAGGTACCATTGGACTAATGGGACGTCGGAACAACGCTATGGCACCTTGGCATCACACTTTCTGTGCACACACTGCCAGTAGGCCAAGGAAGACACCATCCCAATTGTTCAAATTGGGCTCATGGTGACGCTATACCAGACCACAGTAGCCTACATTTTGGCCTATAACTCTTTAGCCATAGGTTCTCAGCATATAGACCACATCCACCTCACTTCATTCATTTAGCATTTTCTTCAAAACATAGTTCTTGCTACTCTATTTCTTATGAACAGGTATCACTCAGATTTGTCATATTCCATGTCGATTGGCTATAGTTGTCTTCCAGAATGCATGGGAGGGAAGCGCAAATCAGGAACGCATTCTCTGTGGTCACAATAAATTCCACTTAGAGGAGCACCACACATTCTGCAAATGTCACTGTTGGTTGACTGACGTCACAGGATGGTCACATGAAGTCCAAGATCCACATTGGATCCACGCCATTCTTGTGTGAATATTTCCAGTCTGCGTACGAGGTGTGTGGTTTCGAGGTTTACAAGGATTAATTCGATTAAATACCCAGCAAAAATGGACAAACTCGGTTAACAAGTTTGATGTCACACTGACTTCCACAACCATACTCTTTTAATTTGATTTATGAATGCTCTTTCAGTTGCACTGCTTTCATGCGCAAATACACAACCAAATATGTGTCACATTGCTGAGGACACTTTATAGACCCAAAGGACAAGTAATGTAGTTATTAACTACTGTGTGTTGTGCAATTTTTCGAACAAGTTTATCGTCTTCTGCAAAGCGTCGCTGCGGAATATCTCACCCCATCCAGACAGTCAAAAAAGAAGGAGAAAAAAACTGCAAGCAAAACAATGTTCTGGGTTTTGAAAGCAATGTGTGTCCATTGTTCCACAACTTAGATTAGAAGAGAGGAAAGGGGGAGGATTTCTGGCGATTTATACACCTCTGTAAAAGAAGAAAAAAAAAAAAGAAGAGGCAGAAATCTCCTTTTCTTCTCATCTGTATCAGGCTAGAACACCTTGGGCTGATAGGGGCTCAGAGGTAGCTACAGACCCAAATTAAATTTTCCACGTTTAAACGTGTGCGTCTGTGTATGTGTGTGTGTGGTGATGGTGCTGGGGAGGGGGCTATTTTCCAATCACTGCTCTGCCGGTTTGTCATTGTTCTGGGAAGCTGTTCGCCATTCTGCACGATTAACAGTATTATCTGTACCAAGCCCAGTCAGCCAGCCAGTCTTTGGGCCATTGTGTTCCCGTCAGGGGTGAGTGCTCTGGGCCCCCGCGTGTCACGCCTGCCCCCTGTCAGCAGGGACAGGCTTGGCTGGGCCCAGGTGGGACGTGCTGGCATTTGGGCCGAGTCTGCTGCAGGAGGGGAAGGGGGAGACGAGGGACTGTGTGTGTGTGTGCGTGTGTGTGTTTGGGGGTGGGGGTGTAGTGGCCTCCGCAGCAGGCAAGATGCAGAGAGCAGGTCCCTCTACCCGGTTGGAGCCCCAGTTCCAGGGGTGAGGAGGGGTGAGGGCGGGTGAGGACGGGAGGCCCCTGGGGGCCACCTTTGCGTGCCCTGAGCATAGAGCTCCATCTGGTCACTCTGCAGAGAGGACATGTAGCTGTCTCTCTGCTAGCACTCTCCTCCTTGCTCTCTCTCTGATACTCTGTGTTGTCTTTCTTTTTATTTCTTCTTTTTCTGTTTCTTGTTGGTTTTATTTATTTCTTGGTTTGCAGGCCTGTTTGTATGCCTGCTTATTATCTCTAACATGACAGCAGCAAAGCAAGCAAGCCACGCTTTGAGATGGCACCAACTTACGACCCAAATGTCACGAGCATCAGTTCACAAGCATCAGTAGTGATCTTTACTGTATGTTAGCCATCGCTGTCCATTTCAGGTACAGACTCAGTATGTAATAAAGAATCAAGGAACAAAGCAAACTCAGGCTTCTTTTTTTTTTTACCATATGTGTTGCCAGTCTGATTAGGTTTGTTGATGCTTGATGTTAGTTTACACCCGTAATCTCCACTGATGTAAATGTCACATTAGCATACCATTGACAACTACTGGCTTGAAGACCCCATCATTGCCTCTCTCTTCCCCCTCTCTCTGTCTCTCTCCGTTGCGTGTGGTGTCACGCCACCGAAAACAGCAGATCTACCAGATCAAAACGCATCGCAGCACGACACGCCGTGAGCTTGCAGGTCGGCTATTTTCGGTGTGCGACACCGCCACGCAAATAAACCTGTCTTTAGTCTCTCCCTCTCAACGCCGGTGACCCGAGGCTTCTGTGCCCTCTATTTTCATCGTCCCAGTTCTGAGGTCCTCTCTCCTGTTCCCTATCCCTCTCTCCTATGTCGCATAATTGACTCAGCTGCAGCCTTTGTGATATAATAACTAGTTTACCCGGGAGAATGACATTTCACAGGCTCAGAGCCGCCATAAAGCTAATTGTTCTAGAGAGAGAGCGCGGTGTAAGTGTGTGCACGCGCGTGCATGCGAGCAAACGTGCTAATGATAAGAGGGGAGCAGTCACTTGGTTTGAGCTGTATAGGCTATAGCGAACAGCTAGAAGTGACATTTATCTGCATTTATCTGAGCTTCAGCCCCAGCCATGGCCGACACACACTCTTTCACTTTCGCTCTCTACTCCTCTACACAGACATACTATAGTTTTATTACTTTTCAACAGCGTGTGTGTGTATGTGTATGTACTGTATGTGCGCACACGCACACACGAAAGAGTGTGTGTGTGTGTGTGTGTGTGTGTGTGTGTGTGTGTGTGTGTGTGCCTTCCCTAGAGCTGAGCAAGCCACCCTGCACAGTGAAGATAGGGTCTTTAATTTCGGTCCAGAGCCTCTATTTTCTCCTCTCTCTCATTCCTCACAATGTGGAAGGAACAGAAAGTGAGATATGGAGGGAGGAAGTGGCTCTTTTTTTTCCTCCTGTGTGATACTGTTCTGAGGTCTGTGTTGCCGGTGGGTGGACACACTGCCGGGTGCCCTATTCATCTGCTGTATCGTCCCTGTCGCGCGCAAACCTTGTATCTCCCCTTTTTCCATCATTAAGGCCTGAGGCCGTTTTCGACAGGCCCCTTCCAAATCAGTGGTTCTTCTCACACTTTAAATATTTTTCGAAAATGTAAAGAAATTGCAGATGTACAAGCTCGTGCTTTCCCGGTCTTCGTGGGCTAACCCATTAAAACCGCAGGAAAGCATTTGTGTAACCATTTTATACGTTAGTTCAGGCTCAGCGTGCAGCGCTATGAGCTTGTAGATCTATTTTTTGAGCGGTGGTCACAACGCTCCTATACGTGGCCGTGTGTGTGGGTCTGTCTGTCTGTCTGCGTGCGTGCGTGTCTGTCTGTCTGTCTGTCTGTAGCCTGCAGTAACCTTTTCTGACCACACATGTTAAGGGAGGGGCGCTGTTGTTCAGGCCAGGCCAGACCAGGCACACACACACACACACACACACACGCACACAGGGGGGAAGGGGGGGGGGGGGGGGACCACCGCTCAGTTCACACGGGTGTGATTTTTTTCTTTTATCTTGAAAATGCGTGCACATTTTGTATATGTTTCTGGGGGTCCCTGGAACTACTGTAAATATTTTCAGATTGCGGTCCGTGGCCAAATACATTTTACACTTTAGTCAAGGGGCCAAAACTGAAAAGTGCTTCAGAAATGACTTTTGCGGCTATGTTTGGGTAGAAGCTAACAACCTCTTTTTTTTGTTAGAAGGTACCCATAGAAGAGGTTTTAAGGTGGTTGGCATTTTGAATTTATTTTCTGGTGACTTTTATAAGCCCTTCAATATTTGAATGCCCATTTCATGCTATAGTCCAGGGGTCTTCAACGTTTTCAGGCCGGGGACCCCCAAACTGATTGGGAGATGGAGCAGGGACCCCCTACCACCTCGCAAGGGTGGGGGGGGTCGGGGCTACGACATATTTTTTATTTTAAACATGTACAAGTTACAGCGAGCAGGGTGGGCTGTACCACTACCATTTCTAAACATACTACTTATTAACTGAGAACCAATGTCAATAATATCAACAATATGTCAATTGCATAGTAATCATGTATTCAAGCTATTCAAAATGGATAGAATCATGATTTATTTTTTAACATAAATGTGAAAAATGAAAAAAAAAAAAAAAAACATTTTTTGAAATCTTTTTTCTTTTTTTTTCTTTTTTTGCAATAATTTCACGGACCCCCTGCAGTACCTCCGCGGACCCCCTAGGGGTCGCGGACCCCCTGTTGAAGACCCCTGCTATAGTCAAATAATCCGATTAAACATCATATGCATTTGATTAATTCTTTACTTTTAAATGTATTTCTTTCTATGTTATATTAAAGGAAATAGATAAAAGAACAATATGGAAAGTTATTTTGAATGTTGTTGCAATAGATTTGTAAATATTGTGGTAAAAGGCAACTTCTTTAATGGCGTTTTTGTCCATTTTGAGTATACAAGAAATTACTCCATTCAAAACACACATCACACCAAAATGGATAATATAGCAGGTCAAAGAATAACAGCAAGACTAAGAATAAGAACATTTACAACATTGAAAATGTGTCATGCTAAATAGACAATATGACAATACAATTGAATATAACATGACAACACTCAATGCTGATGGCAAACTGTTTCGTCCTGGGTATTATCTAATAATGCAAATATGTGTAATCAGTAAACAAGGAGCACTGAGCTGGTATGGTCAAATACTTTGAAAACAAATAATACAATGTATGTAGGCCTAACAGTAAAATGTATTTAATAACATACAATTTTGGTGAACTTAATAATAATAGATAGATACCTATTTCCTCCCGCGAGGGAAATTCAGTATTTTCTACGGCCATCCATTGCCTTATGGATGGAGAACAGGGTCTCCGTTTACAAGCTTATGGAAAGTAGTCTTGTCCAAAGTAGATGGCAGTTTTGAAGTGTATTGTATGACAGCAACCATTTAAAAGACAACCCCAGAGGTGTTTGGCTGGCACAGTGGTAAAGTCCCTGCCTATCACCACAGAGGTTGGGGGTTCGAATTCATCCATGCCCTCTTGGGTGGAAAGTCCACATATTCCCCAGAAGGTTAGCATTGTAACACCTGAACATCTGCCCCAAATGATCACATTTCTTAGAGCACTGGTTCTCAAAGTGGGGTCCACAAAGGGAGTCTAAATGGACCCTTCTATATCTGTAACTCTGGAAGTGTGCAAATAGAACCTAATGGAAACATAATGTGGTTACATTGTACCCTCTCAGAGTTATGGAGGTTATTGAAATTAAAATGTTTGACAACCACTGTCTTAGAGCATACTAACACATCATTGGGCAGCAGTGGCTCAGGAGGTAGAGTAGCAGCTTGGGAAATGGAACGTTCCTAGTTTGAACCCGGTTTCCCCTGGAGTTGGTATCGAAGTGTCCTTGAGCAAGACACTGAACCCCTAATTGCACCTGATGAGCAGGTTCTTGCCTTGCATGGTTTCATCCTCCATCAGTGTGTGAGTAGCCTAAATGTTTGAATGTTAAGTACATTGTAAAGCGTTACATAGATGCAGATACCATTATGGTCTGGATGGGAAAAGTAGAGGGAAATGGTAGCCATGAGCTGGGGCTGAAACCTGAATGAATGTTTCTCTAGCCTAGATGGACTCATGAAGGTCATTCATATCTGCTGCTCTTGTATGTAAATGTACTACTGTCTGTGGACCGTGTCAACTTCTTATTTAAGGAATATGACAATCTATAAGGAGTCAGAATATGGCAAGGAACAGTGCATACATAAGACATAAGTGCCTATAGGGCTAGTAGATCTGGCTTACAGGATAACTTGACTACTTTGTGGTTATTTAAGTGATTAAAATAATAATACATATTATATATACATGCTTCCAAAAGTGTTTCCTAGTTTTTACATTAAATGTGAGAGTTAGTGTTATTTATTGTTTTAATACTGCTTTAGTGCCTATCCCGAACTAGTTCGGGATAATTTGGACGGTCCTGGGTGCCTATCCCGAACTAGTTCGGCTTTAATTTATTTTTTATTTTTTTTGTAAAAAAAAATAAATAAAAAAAAATCGAGCCGGGCCGCCGGCCGTCATCTGTTTACACGGCCCGCGAGAGCGTCGCGCCGCCGATATTTACCATCCACTCCAATGCAATCCAGGATCTTTAGAGCTCATTTTCTCTGTTCCATGCATATCGCACTTTGAAAAATCTAGCATTAGCATTTGTTAGCATTAGCATTTGTCGAATAAAAGTAGGGTTCCATGGGTCGCAAAGCAATGTGTCACACATCCACACATTCGTCTCGATGAGCTATACAACATACCAAAGGATAGAAACTATCGAAAATTTAAGACCTAAAATCTATGTTTTGACGCCTTACTATTAATAATAATAGCCTTATGTAATTTTGGGGGTTTTGAAGACAATCTGAAAAAAATTAATACATTTCATATCCACGCGTTCGTCTCAAAGAGCTATACACCATACTAAAAGACGGGCGCTTAAAACCTATTGGTTTCCGAGTTATCGCACTTTGAAAAATCTAGCATTAGCATTTGTTAGCATTAGTTTTGTAGAAAAAAAGTAGGGTTCCAGGGGTCGCAAAGCAATGTGTCACACATCCACACATTCGTCTCGATGAGCTATACAACATACCAAAGGATAGAAACTATCGAAAATTTAAGACCTAAAATCTATGTTTTGACGCCTTACTATTAATAAATAGCCTTATGTAATTTTGGGGGTTTTGAAGACAATCTGAAAAAAATTAATACATTTCATATCCACGCGTTCGTCTCGAAGAGCGATACAACATACTGAAAGACTAGCGCTTAAAACCTACTGGTTTCCGAGTTATTGCACTTTGAAAAATCTAGCATTAGCATTTGTTAGCATTAGCATTTTTAGAAAAAACGTAGGGTTCCAGGGGTCGCAAAGCAATGTGTCACACATCCACACGTTCGTCTCGACGAGCTATACAACATACCAAAGGATAGAAACTATTGGAAATTTAAGACCTAAAATCTATGTTTTGACGCCTTACTATATATAGCCTTATGTAATTTTGGGGGTTTTGA
Source organism: Nannobrachium achirus (assembly GCF_963921795.1). Taxonomy (NCBI): domain Eukaryota; kingdom Metazoa; phylum Chordata; class Actinopteri; order Myctophiformes; family Myctophidae; genus Nannobrachium; species Nannobrachium achirus. Next base: position 25,078,344 of record NC_137827.1, read on the forward strand.
AGACAATCTGAAAAAAATGAAAACATTTCATATCGACGCGTTCGTCTCGAAGAGCGATACAACATACTGAAAGACTAGCGCTTAAAACCTACTGGTTTCCAAGTTATCGCACTTTGAAAAATCTAGCATTAGCATTTGTTAGCATTAGCATTTGTCGAAAAAAAGTAGGGTTCCAGGGGTCGCAAAGCAATGTGTCACAAATCCACACGTTCGTCTCGACGAGCTATACAACATACCAAAGGATAGAAACTATCGGAAATTTAAGACCTAAAATCTATGTTTTGACGCCTTACTATAGCCTTATGTAATTTTGGGGGTTTTGAAGACAATCTGAAAAAAATGAATACATTTCATATCCACGCTTTCGTCTCGAAGAGTGATTCAACATACCAAAGGATAGAAACTATCGGAAATTTAAGACCTAAAATCTATGTTTTGACGCCTTACTATAGCCTTATGTAATTTTGGGGGTTTTGAAGACAATCTGAAAAAAATGAATGCATTTCATATCCACGCGTTCGTCTCGAAGAGCTATACACCATACTAAAAGACGGGCGATTAAAACCTATTGGTTTCCGAGTTATCGTACTTTGAAAAATCTAGCATTAGCATTTGTTAGCATTAGCATTTGTAGAAAAAAAGTAGGGTTCCAGGGGTCGCAAAGCAATGTGTCACACATCCACACGTTCGTCTCGACGAGCTATACAACATACCAAAGGATAGAAACTATCGGAAATTTAAGACCTAAAATCTATGTTTTGACGCCTTACTATTAATAAATAGCCTTATGTAATTTTGGGGGTTTTGAAGACAATCTGAAAAAAATTAATACATTTCATATCCACGCGTTCGTCTCGAAGAGTGTTACAACATACTGAAAGACTAGCGCTTAAAACCTACTGGTTTCCGAGTTATCGCACTTTGAAAAATCTAGCATTAGCATTTGTTAGCATTAGCATTTGTCGAATAAAAGTAGGGTTCCATGGGTCGCAAAGCAATGTGTCACACATCCACACATTCGTCTCGATGAGCTATACAACATACCAAAGGATAGAAACTATCGAAAATTTAAGACCTAAAATCTATGTTTTGACGCCTTACTATTAATAATAATAGCCTTATGTAATTTTGGGGGTTTTGAAGACAATCTGAAAAAAATTAATACATTTAATATCCACGCGTTCGTCTCGAAGAGCTATACACCATACTAAAAGACGGGCGCTTAAAACCTATTGGTTTCCGAGTTATCGCACTTTGAAAAATCTAGCATTAGCATTTGTTAGCATTAGTATTTGTAGAAAAAAAGTAGGGTTCCAGGGGTCGCAAAGCAATGTGTCACACATCCACACATTCGTCTCGATGAGCTATACAACATACCAAAGGATAGAAACTATCGAAAATTTAAGACCTAAAATCTATGTTTTGACGCCTTACTAATAAATAGCCTTATGTAATTTTGGGGGTTTTGAAGACAATCTGAAAAAAATTAATACATTTCATATCCACGCGTTCGTCTCGAAGAGCGATACAACATACTGAAAGACTAGCGCTTAAAACCTACTGGTTTCCGAGTTATTGCACTTTGAAAAATCTAGCATTAGCATTTGTTAGCATTAGCATTTTTAGAAAAAACGTAGGGTTCCAGGGGTCGCAAAGCAATGTGTCACACATCCACACGTTCGTCTCGACGAGCTATACAACATACCAAAGGATAGAAACTATTGGAAATTTAAGACCTAAAATCTATGTTTTGACGCCTTACTATATATAGCCTTATGTAATTTTGGGGGTTTTGAAGACAATCTGAAAAAAATGAAAACATTTCATATCGACGCGTTCGTCTCGAAGAGCGATACAACATACTGAAAGACTAGCGCTTAAAACCTACTGGTTTCCAAGTTATCGCACTTTGAAAAATCTAGCATTAGCATTTGTTAGCATTAGCATTTGTCGAAAAAAAGTAGGGTTCCAGGGGTCGCAAAGCAATGTGTCACAAATCCACACGTTCGTCTCGACGAGCTATACAACATACCAAAGGATAGAAACTATCGGAAATTTAAGACCTAAAATCTATGTTTTGACGCCTTACTATAGCCTTATGTAATTTTGGGGGTTTTGAAGATAATCTGAAAAAAATGAATACATTTCATATCCACGCTTTCGTCTCGAAGAGTGATTCAACATACCAAAGGATAGAAACTATAGGAAATTTAAGACCTAAAATCTATGTTTTGACGCCTTACTATAGCCTTATGTAATTTTGGGGGTTTTGAAGACAATCTGAAAAAAATGAATGCATTTCATATCCACGCGTTCGTCTCGAAGAGCTATACACCATACTAAAAGACGGGCGATTAAAACCTATTGGTTTCCGAGTTATCGTACTTTGAAAAATCTAGCATTAGCATTTGTTAGCATTAGCATTTGTAGAAAAAAAGTAGGGTTCCAGGGGTCGCAAAGCAATGTGTCACACATCCACACGTTCGTCTCGACGAGCTATACAACATACCAAAGGATAGAAACTATCGGAAATTTAAGACCTAAAATCTATGTTTTGACGCCTTACTATTAACTCATTAAAAGCCTCAGACATTAACGGATTATAATATCCAGAGTGCCTCCCACCCCCCCCCATTCACGGCCGTTCTCTTATTTTGTCTTATTTTGAAGGCCACCGGAAGTACTTCCGGTCTGACGTCATCGGATCCTTCGACTGAACCGATCATTGTTTATGTGGAGCCATGCTGGATCGGCTCGTAGCGTTTATACATGTGTTTTATAAGCGAGCATCTGCCTCCATCTTCGCTTCTAAAGTGTAGTTTTGAGATAATGGACATTAAAGATGAGGCGGCCCGTCCACCTCAATGTTATGGGATGACTATTGTGTGCTCGTGGAGCCGTGATGATGACAAATCAGCGCGGATTTCGTCTCCGGAGCGTCGGCCATTGTACTAGGTATTTTTACTCGCCGTTACAGTAATATATTACTTTTCCCGCGACATCGCGTGGATGGCACTATAGATACTCTATTACTTTTCCCGCGACATCGCGGGGTTGGCTTTTAATGAGTTAATAAATAGCCTTATGTAATTTTGGGGGTTTTGAAGACAATCTGATTTTTTTTTATACATTTCATATCCACGCGTTCGTCTCGAAGAGCGATACAACATACTGAAAGACTAGCGCTTAAAACCTACTGGTTTCCGAGTTATTGCACTTTGAAAAATCTAGCATTAGCATTTGTTAGCATTAGCATTTGTAGAAAAAACGTAGGGTTCCAGGGGTCGCAAAGCAATGTGTCACACATCCACACGTTCGTCTCGACGAGCTATACAACATACCAAAGGATAGAAACTATCGGAAATTTAAGACCCAAAATCTATGTTTTGACACCTTACTATAGCCTTATGTAATTTTATCCACGCGTTCGTCTCGAAGAGCGATACAACATACTGAAAGACTAGCGCTTAAAACCTACTGGTTTCCGAGTTATTGCACTTTGAAAAATCTAGCATTAGCATTTGTTAGCATTAGCATTTGTAGAAAAAACGTAGGGTTCCAGGGGTCGCAAAGCAATGTGTCACACATCCACACGTTCGTCTCGACGAGCTATACAACATACCAAAGGATAGAAACTATCGGAAATTTAAGACCCAAAATCTATGTTTTGACACCTTACTATAGCCTTATGTAATTTTGGGGGTTTTGAAGACAATCTGAAAAAAATTAATACATTTCATATCCACGCGTTCGTCTCGAAGAGTGTTACAACATACTGAAAGACTAGCGCTTAAAACCTACTGGTTTCCGAGTTATCGCACTTTGAAAAATCTAGCATTAGCATTTGTTAGCATTAGCATTTGTCGAATAAAAGTAGGGTTCCATGGGTCGCAAAGCAATGTGTCACACATCCACACATTCGTCTCGATGAGCTATACAACATACCAAAGGATAGAAACTATCGAAAATTTAAGACCTAAAATCTATGTTTTGACGCCTTACTATTAATAATAATAGCCTTATGTAATTTTGGGGGTTTTGAAGACAATCTGAAAAAAATTAATACATTTAATATCCACGCGTTCGTCTCGAAGAGCTATACACCATACTAAAAGACGGGCGCTTAAAACCTATTGGTTTCCGAGTTATCGCACTTTGAAAAATCTAGCATTAGCATTTGTTAGCATTAGTATTTGTAGAAAAAAAGTAGGGTTCCAGGGGTCGCAAAGCAATGTGTCACACATCCACACATTCGTCTCGATGAGCTATACAACATACCAAAGGATAGAAACTATCGAAAATTTAAGACCTAAAATCTATGTTTTGACGCCTTACTAATAAATAGCCTTATGTAATTTTGGGGGTTTTGAAGACAATCTGAAAAAAATTAATACATTTCATATCCACGCGTTCGTCTCGAAGAGCGATACAACATACTGAAAGACTAGCGCTTAAAACCTACTGGTTTCCGAGTTATTGCACTTTGAAAAATCTAGCATTAGCATTTGTTAGCATTAGCATTTTTAGAAAAAACGTAGGGTTCCAGGGGTCGCAAAGCAATGTGTCACACATCCACACGTTCGTCTCGACGAGCTATACAACATACCAAAGGATAGAAACTATTGGAAATTTAAGACCTAAAATCTATGTTTTGACGCCTTACTATATATAGCCTTATGTAATTTTGGGGGTTTTGAAGACAATCTGAAAAAAATGAAAACATTTCATATCGACGCGTTCGTCTCGAAGAGCGATACAACATACTGAAAGACTAGCGCTTAAAACCTACTGGTTTCCAAGTTATCGCACTTTGAAAAATCTAGCATTAGCATTTGTTAGCATTAGCATTTGTCGAAAAAAAGTAGGGTTCCAGGGGTCGCAAAGCAATGTGTCACAAATCCACACGTTCGTCTCGACGAGCTATACAACATACCAAAGGATAGAAACTATCGGAAATTTAAGACCTAAAATCTATGTTTTGACGCCTTACTATAGCCTTATGTAATTTTGGGGGTTTTGAAGATAATCTGAAAAAAATGAATACATTTCATATCCACGCTTTCGTCTCGAAGAGTGATTCAACATACCAAAGGATAGAAACTATAGGAAATTTAAGACCTAAAATCTATGTTTTGACGCCTTACTATAGCCTTATGTAATTTTGGGGGTTTTGAAGACAATCTGAAAAAAATGAATGCATTTCATATCCACGCGTTCGTCTCGAAGAGCTATACACCATACTAAAAGACGGGCGATTAAAACCTATTGGTTTCCGAGTTATCGTACTTTGAAAAATCTAGCATTAGCATTTGTTAGCATTAGCATTTGTAGAAAAAAAGTAGGGTTCCAGGGGTCGCAAAGCAATGTGTCACACATCCACACGTTCGTCTCGACGAGCTATACAACATACCAAAGGATAGAAACTATCGGAAATTTAAGACCTAAAATCTATGTTTTGACGCCTTACTATTAACTCATTAAAAGCCTCAGACATTAACGGATTATAATATCCAGAGTGCCTCCCACCCCCCCCCATTCACGGCCGTTCTCTTATTTTGTCTTATTTTGAAGGCCACCGGAAGTACTTCCGGTCTGACGTCATCGGATCCTTCGACTGAACCGATCATTGTTTATGTGGAGCCATGCTGGATCGGCTCGTAGCGTTTATACATGTGTTTTATAAGCGAGCATCTGCCTCCATCTTCGCTTCTAAAGTGTAGTTTTGAGATAATGGACATTAAAGATGAGGCGGCCCGTCCACCTCAATGTTATGGGATGACTATTGTGTGCTCGTGGAGCCGTGATGATGACAAATCAGCGCGGATTTCGTCTCCGGAGCGTCGGCCATTGTACTAGGTATTTTTACTCGCCGTTACAGTAATATATTACTTTTCCCGCGACATCGCGTGGATGGCACTATAGATACTCTATTACTTTTCCCGCGACATCGCGGGGTTGGCTTTTAATGAGTTAATAAATAGCCTTATGTAATTTTGGGGGTTTTGAAGACAATCTGATTTTTTTTTATACATTTCATATCCACGCGTTCGTCTCGAAGAGCGATACAACATACTGAAAGACTAGCGCTTAAAACCTACTGGTTTCCGAGTTATTGCACTTTGAAAAATCTAGCATTAGCATTTGTTAGCATTAGCATTTGTAGAAAAAACGTAGGGTTCCAGGGGTCGCAAAGCAATGTGTCACACATCCACACGTTCGTCTCGACGAGCTATACAACATACCAAAGGATAGAAACTATCGGAAATTTAAGACCCAAAATCTATGTTTTGACACCTTACTATAGCCTTATGTAATTTTGGGGGTTTTGAAGACAATCTGAAAAAAATTAATACATTTCATATCCACGCGTTCGTCTCGAAGAGTGTTACAACATACTGAAAGACTAGCGCTTAAAACCTACTGGTTTCCGAGTTATCGCACTTTGAAAAATCTAGCATTAGCATTTGTTAGCATTAGCATTTGTCGAATAAAAGTAGGGTTCCATGGGTCGCAAAGCAATGTGTCACACATCCACACATTCGTCTCGATGAGCTATACAACATACCAAAGGATAGAAACTATCGAAAATTTAAGACCTAAAATCTATGTTTTGACGCCTTACTATTAATAATAATAGCCTTATGTAATTTTGGGGGTTTTGAAGACAATCTGAAAAAAATTAATACATTTCATATCCACGCGTTCGTCTCGAAGAGTGTTACAACATACTGAAAGACTAGCGCTTAAAACCTACTGGTTTCCGAGTTATCGCACTTTGAAAAATCTAGCATTAGCATTTGTTAGCATTAGCATTTGTCGAATAAAAGTAGGGTTCCATGGGTCGCAAAGCAATGTGTCACACATCCACACATTCGTCTCGATGAGCTATACAACATACCAAAGGATAGAAACTATCGAAAATTTAAGACCTAAAATCTATGTTTTGACGCCTTACTATTAATAATAATAGCCTTATGTAATTTTGGGGGTTTTGAAGACAATCTGAAAAAAAATAATACATTTAATATCCACGCGTTCGTCTCGAAGAGCTATACACCATACTAAAAGACGGGCGCTTAAAACCTATTGGTTTCCGAGTTATCGCACTTTGAAAAATCTAGCATTAGCATTTGTTAGCATTAGTATTTGTAGAAAAAAAGTAGGGTTCCAGGGGTCGCAAAGCAATGTGTCACACATCCACACATTCGTCTCGATGAGCTATACAACATACCAAAGGATAGAAACTATCGAAAATTTAAGACCTAAAATCTATGTTTTGACGCCTTACTATTAATAAATAGCCTTATGTAATTTTGGGGGTTTTGAAGACAATCTGAAAAAAATTAATACATTTCATATCCACGCGTTCGTCTCGAAGAGCGATACAACATACTGAAAGACTAGCGCTTAAAACCTACTGGTTTCCGAGTTATTGCACTTTGAAAAATCTAGCATTAGCATTTGTTAGCATTAGCATTTTTAGAAAAAACGTAGGGTTCCAGGGGTCGCAAAGCAATGTGTCACACATCCACACGTTCGTCTCGACGAGCTATACAACATACCAAAGGATAGAAACTATTGGAAATTTAAGACCTAAAATCTATGTTTTGACGCCTTACTATATATAGCCTTATGTAATTTTGGGGGTTTTGAAGACAATCTGAAAAAAATGAATACATTTCATATCCACGCGTTCGTCTCGAAGAGCGATACAACATACTGAAAGACTAGCGCTTAAAACCTACTGGTTTCCGAGTTATCGCACTTTGAAAAATCTAGCATTAGCATTTGTTGGCATTAGCATTTGTCGAAAAAAAGTAGGGTTCCAGGGGTCGCAAAGCAATGTGTCACACATCCACACGTTCGTCTCGACGAGCTATACAACATACCAAAGGATAGAAACTATCGGAAATTTAAGACCTAAAATCTATGTTTTGACGCCTTACTATAGACTTATGTAATTTTGGGGGTTTTGAAGACAATCTGAAAAAAATGTATACATTTCATATCCACACGTTCGTCTCGAAGAGCGATACAACATACTGAAAGACTAGCGCTTAAAACCTACTGGTTTCCAAGTTATCGCACTTTGAAAAATCTAGCATTAGAATTTGTTAGTATTAGCATTTGTAGAAAAAAAGTAGGGTTCCAGGGGTCGCAAAGCAATGTGTCACACATCCACACGTTCGTGGATGTGTTTTGAGGAGTATCACCACTCCTCAAAAAACCAACTCTTGACCCCTCGGACGTCAAGAACTACAGACCGGTATCCCTCCTCTCATTTTTTTCAAAAACCCTTGAACGTGTGGTATCTAACCAGCTTTCTCTCCATCTCTCACAGAACAACCTGCTGGATCCCAATCAGTCAGGTTTTAAACCTGCCCATTCCACAGAAACGGCACTCCTAGCAGTCACAGAAGCACTCCATGCTGCTCAGGCTGCCTCCCACTCTGCAGTCCTGATTCTTCTGGATCTATCAGCGGCATTCGACACAGTGAATCACCAGCTCCTCCTGGACACCCTTGTTGACCTAGGAATCACCGGGACGGCACTAAAGTGGTTCTCCTCCTACCTGTCAGGCAGGACCTACCAGGTCTCGTGGAAAGGTTTGCTGTCATCCCCCCGAACCCTCCAAACGGGAGTCCCCCAGGGATCCGTACTTGGCCCTCTGCTTTTCTCCCTGTACACCAAATCCCTTGGTGCTGTAATCTCTGCTCACAATCTATCCTACCAGTAAGACTCTCTCTGCTCACAATCTATCCTATCACTGCTATGCTGATGACACTCAACTGTTTTTGTCCTTCCCCCCTTCTGCAACCCAGGTTGAAGAACGCATTGCAGCATGTTTGGCCGACATCTCACAGTGGATGTCAGCCCACCACCTCAAGCTGAACCCGGACAAGATGGAGCTACTCTTCTTCCCAGCTAAGTCTTGCCCCATGCAAGATCTCACTATTTCCATAGATAATGCATTGGTGACTTCAGTTCCTACTGCTAGAAACCTTGGTGTGGTCCTGGACAGCCAGCTATCATTCAAGGCACACATTGCATCAGTCACCCGATCCTGTAGGTTCACACTCTACAACATCCGTAAAATCAGACCCTTCCTCACCCAGGAGGCAGCCCAGCTCCTCATTCAGACATCTGTCATATCAAAACTTGACTATTGTAACTCTCTCCTCACTGGTCTCCCGGCATGTGCACTTAAACCTCTCCAACTGATCCAAAACGCCGCGGCACGACTGGTCTTCAACCAGCCTAAGTTCTCACATGTCTCTCCCCTTCTCCGCAGCTTCCACTGGCTCCCGGTTGCGGCCCGCACTGAATACAAAACACTGATGCTGACCTTCAAAGCAGCCAAAGGTATGGCTCCTCCATACCTCCAAGACCTGATCAACGCCTACACCCCCACCCGTTCACTTAGATCAGCCAACACAGGGAGGCTGACAGAACCCTCGCTAAAAACTCCAGGGCAAAAATCCACTCGTCCGAGACAGTTTGCCCTCCTGGCCCCCAAGTTGTGGAATAAACTCCCTGTCGCACTTAGAACAACGGACTCACTCGCTAGCTTTCGCCGTGGACTGAAGACCCACCTCTTCAGACTCCACCTAAACCCTTAGCACTACAGAAAATCAATGACCATACATGAAGATAGTTAGCATTTGTTTTTAGGTTTTTTTAGAACTTTGATTTTATTGTGTTTTTTTTCTAGATAGATATCCATTTGCACTTGTTATATTGCTGTTGATGTACTGACATATTATCTTGTGATGTTTTGTATCTGCTTATTGTAAGTCGCTTTGGATTAAAAGCGTCTGCTAAATGCCTAAACTGTAAACTGTAAACTGTTCGTCTCGACGAGCTATACAACATATCAAAGGATAGAAACTATCGGAAATGTAAGACCTAAAATCTATGTTTTGACGCCTTACTATATAGCCTTATGTAATTTTGGGGGTTTTGAAGACAATCTGAAAAAAATGAATACATCTCATATCCACGCGTTCGTCTCGAAGAGCGATACAACATACTGAAAGACTAGCGCTTAAAACCTACTGGTTTCCAAGTTATCGCACTTCGAAAAATCTAGCATTAGCATTTTTTAGCATTAGCATTTGTTGAAAAAAAGTAGGGTTCCAGGGGTCGCCAAGCAATGTGTCACACATCCACACGTTCGTCTTGACGAGCTATACAACATACCAAAGGATAGAAACTATCGGAAATTTAAGACCTAAAATCTGTGTTTTGACGCCTTACTATATAGCCTTATGTAATTTTGGGGGTTTCGAAGACAATCTGAAAAAAATGAATACATTTCATATCCACGCGTTCGTCTCGAAGAGCTATACACCATACTAAAAGACGGGCGATTAAAACCTATTGGTTTCCGAGTTATCGTACTTTGAAAAATCTAGCATTAGCATTTGTTAGCATTAGCATTTGTAGAAAAAAAGTAGGGTTCCAGGGGTCGCAAAGCAATGTGTCACACATCCACACGGTCGTCTCGACGAGCTATACAACATACCAAAGGATAGAAACTATCGGAAATTTAAGACCTAAAATCTATGTTTTGACGCCTTATGTAATTTTGGGGGTTTTGAAGACAATCTGAAAAAAATGAATACATTTCATATCCACGCTTTCGTCTCGAAGAGTGATTCAACATACCAAAGGATAGAAACTAATTATATCGGAAATTTAAGACCTAAAATCTTTGTTTTGACGCCTTACTATAGCCTTATGTAATTTTGGGGGTTTTGAAGACAATCTGAAAAAAATGAATGCATTTCATATCCACGCGTTCGTCTCGAAGAGCTATACACCATACTAAAAGACGGGCGATTAAAACCTATTGGTTTCCGAGTTATCGTACTTTGAAAAATCTAGCATTAGCATTTGTTAGCATTAGCATTTGTAGAAAAAAAGTAGGGTTCCAGGGGTCGCAAAGCAATGTGTCACACATCCACACGTTCGTCTCGACGAGCTATACAACATACCAAAGGATAGAAACTATCGGAAATTTAAGACCTAAAATCTATGTTTTGACGCCTTATGTAATTTTGGGGGTTTTGAAGACAATCTGAAAAAAATGAATACATTTCATATCCACGCGTTCGTCTCGAAGAGTGATACAACATACTGAAAGACTAGCGCTTAAAACCTACTGGTTTCCGAGTTATCGCACTTTGAAAAATCTAGCATTAGCATTTGTTAGCATTAGCATTTGTCGAAAAAAAGTAGGGTTCCAGGGGTCGCAAAGCAATGTGTCACACATCCACACGTTCGTCTCGACGAGCTATACAACATACCAAAGGATAGAAACTATCGAAAATTTAAGACCTAAAATCTATGTTTTGACGCCTTACTATTAACACGTTGCAAGCCGCGGCAGAACCCTCTGAACAGAGGTAGCGCCGAAGAAATAAGCCATTTATTTACAAACATGTTTTAAAAAAACAAAGCCCACATGATAACAACACGTACTGGAGTGCTCGACACAGCGTACATATTCATCCTGCAGAGGTCGGCGATCTTACTTTGGCGAGGCGGAGGGGAGATCAATTCCATTCGTTTACGTGCGGCGAAGCAGGGAAAGGAGCGATAGAGAAGCGGCGCCCGAACGTGATTGAAACCGCGATCCACGAACAGAGACAAAGACCAGCCATCTTGTTTGAGCTTCTTGCTGAGTTTCAACACTGGGGAGAGGATGAGGCTCCTCCTGGCCAGCCATCCATCCAGAATGTGAGTCAACGGCGTGGCCTGCTGGATATTAGGAGTATCACACCCAGCACCAGAAAATGACTGTCAGAGCATATTAACCCTTTCAGATCGCTCCAAAAAGACACAGAGAAGAATTTCCGATGTTTTTTTTTATTTTATTATAATTTATATCAAAAGTCCGGGAATAGACGGCGTGGCTGATGGGACCCAGTAGGAAGTCCGAGGGAGTACGGCCAGGCTTAGAAGGTGTTAATAATAATAGCCTTATGTAATTTTGGGGGTTTTGAAGACAATCTGAAAAAAATTAATACATTTAATATCCACGCGTTCGTCTCGAAGAGCTATACACCATACTAAAAGACGGGCGCTTAAAACCTACTGGTTTCCGAGTTATTGCACTTTGAAAAATCTAGCATTAGCATTTGTTAGCATTAGCATTTTTAGAAAAAACGTAGGGTTCCAGGGGTCGCAAAGCAATGTGTCACACATCCACACGTTCGTCTCGACGAGCTATACAACATACCAAAGGATAGAAACTATTGGAAATTTAAGACCTAAAATCTATGTTTTGACGCCTTACTATATATAGCCTTATGTAATTTTGGGGGTTTTGAAGACAATCTGAAAAAAATGAATACATTTCATATCCACGCGTTCGTCTCGAAGAGCGATACAACATACTGAAAGACTAGCGCTTAAAACCTACTGGTTTCCGAGTTATCGCACTTTGAAAAATCTAGCATTAGCATTTGTTGGCATTAGCATTTGTCGAAAAAAAGTAGGGTTCCAGGGGTCGCAAAGCAATGTGTCACACATCCACACGTTCGTCTCGACGAGCTATACAACATACCAAAGGATAGAAACTATCGGAAATTTAAGACCTAAAATCTATGTTTTGACGCCTTACTATAGACTTATGTAATTTTGGGGGTTTTGAAGACAATCTGAAAAAAATGTATACATTTCATATCCACACGTTCGTCTCGAAGAGCGATACAACATACTGAAAGACTAGCGCTTAAAACCTACTGGTTTCCAAGTTATCGCACTTTGAAAAATCTAGCATTAGAATTTGTTAGTATTAGCATTTGTAGAAAAAAAGTAGGGTTCCAGGGGTCGCAAAGCAATGTGTCACACATCCACACGTTCGTGGATGTGTTTTGAGGAGTATCACCACTCCTCAAAAAACCAACTCTTGACCCCTCGGACGTCAAGAACTACAGACCGGTATCCCTCCTCTCATTTTTTTCAAAAACCCTTGAACGTGTGGTATCTAACCAGCTTTCTCTCCATCTCTCACAGAACAACCTGCTGGATCCCAATCAGTCAGGTTTTAAACCTGCCCATTCCACAGAAACGGCACTCCTAGCAGTCACAGAAGCACTCCATGCTGCTCAGGCTGCCTCCCACTCTGCAGTCCTGATTCTTCTGGATCTATCAGCGGCATTCGACACAGTGAATCACCAGCTCCTCCTGGACACCCTTGTTGACCTAGGAATCACCGGGACGGCACTAAAGTGGTTCTCCTCCTACCTGTCAGGCAGGACCTACCAGGTCTCGTGGAAAGGTTTGCTGTCATCCCCCCGAACCCTCCAAACGGGAGTCCCCCAGGGATCCGTACTTGGCCCTCTGCTTTTCTCCCTGTACACCAAATCCCTTGGTGCTGTAATCTCTGCTCACAATCTATCCTACCAGTAAGACTCTCTCTGCTCACAATCTATCCTATCACTGCTATGCTGATGACACTCAACTGTTTTTGTCCTTCCCCCCTTCTGCAACCCAGGTTGAAGAACGCATTGCAGCATGTTTGGCCGACATCTCACAGTGGATGTCAGCCCACCACCTCAAGCTGAACCCGGACAAGATGGAGCTACTCTTCTTCCCAGCTAAGTCTTGCCCCATGCAAGATCTCACTATTTCCATAGATAATGCATTGGTGACTTCAGTTCCTACTGCTAGAAACCTTGGTGTGGTCCTGGACAGCCAGCTATCATTCAAGGCACACATTGCATCAGTCACCCGATCCTGTAGGTTCACACTCTACAACATCCGTAAAATCAGACCCTTCCTCACCCAGGAGGCAGCCCAGCTCCTCATTCAGACATCTGTCATATCAAAACTTGACTATTGTAACTCTCTCCTCACTGGTCTCCCGGCATGTGCACTTAAACCTCTCCAACTGATCCAAAACGCCGCGGCACGACTGGTCTTCAACCAGCCTAAGTTCTCACATGTCTCTCCCCTTCTCCGCAGCTTCCACTGGCTCCCGGTTGCGGCCCGCACTGAATACAAAACACTGATGCTGACCTTCAAAGCAGCCAAAGGTATGGCTCCTCCATACCTCCAAGACCTGATCAACGCCTACACCCCCACCCGTTCACTTAGATCAGCCAACACAGGGAGGCTGACAGAACCCTCGCTAAAAACTCCAGGGCAAAAATCCACTCGTCCGAGACAGTTTGCCCTCCTGGCCCCCAAGTTGTGGAATAAACTCCCTGTCGCACTTAGAACAACGGACTCACTCGCTAGCTTTCGCCGTGGACTGAAGACCCACCTCTTCAGACTCCACCTAAACCCTTAGCACTACAGAAAATCAATGACCATACATGAAGATAGTTAGCATTTGTTTTTAGGTTTTTTTAGAACTTTGATTTTATTGTGTTTTTTTTCTAGATAGATATCCATTTGCACTTGTTATATTGCTGTTGATGTACTGACATATTATCTTGTGATGTTTTGTATCTGCTTATTGTAAGTCGCTTTGGATTAAAAGCGTCTGCTAAATGCCTAAACTGTAAACTGTAAACTGTTCGTCTCGACGAGCTATACAACATATCAAAGGATAGAAACTATCGGAAATGTAAGACCTAAAATCTATGTTTTGACGCCTTACTATATAGCCTTATGTAATTTTGGGGGTTTTGAAGACAATCTGAAAAAAATGAATACATCTCATATCCACGCGTTCGTCTCGAAGAGCGATACAACATACTGAAAGACTAGCGCTTAAAACCTACTGGTTTCCAAGTTATCGCACTTCGAAAAATCTAGCATTAGCATTTTTTAGCATTAGCATTTGTTGAAAAAAAGTAGGGTTCCAGGGGTCGCCAAGCAATGTGTCACACATCCACACGTTCGTCTTGACGAGCTATACAACATACCAAAGGATAGAAACTATCGGAAATTTAAGACCTAAAATCTGTGTTTTGACGCCTTACTATATAGCCTTATGTAATTTTGGGGGTTTCGAAGACAATCTGAAAAAAATGAATACATTTCATATCCACGCGTTCGTCTCGAAGAGCTATACACCATACTAAAAGACGGGCGATTAAAACCTATTGGTTTCCGAGTTATCGTACTTTGAAAAATCTAGCATTAGCATTTGTTAGCATTAGCATTTGTAGAAAAAAAGTAGGGTTCCAGGGGTCGCAAAGCAATGTGTCACACATCCACACGGTCGTCTCGACGAGCTATACAACATACCAAAGGATAGAAACTATCGGAAATTTAAGACCTAAAATCTATGTTTTGACGCCTTATGTAATTTTGGGGGTTTTGAAGACAATCTGAAAAAAATGAATACATTTCATATCCACGCTTTCGTCTCGAAGAGTGATTCAACATACCAAAGGATAGAAACTAATTATATCGGAAATTTAAGACCTAAAATCTTTGTTTTGACGCCTTACTATAGCCTTATGTAATTTTGGGGGTTTTGAAGACAATCTGAAAAAAATGAATGCATTTCATATCCACGCGTTCGTCTCGAAGAGCTATACACCATACTAAAAGACGGGCGATTAAAACCTATTGGTTTCCGAGTTATCGTACTTTGAAAAATCTAGCATTAGCATTTGTTAGCATTAGCATTTGTAGAAAAAAAGTAGGGTTCCAGGGGTCGCAAAGCAATGTGTCACACATCCACACGTTCGTCTCGACGAGCTATACAACATACCAAAGGATAGAAACTATCGGAAATTTAAGACCTAAAATCTATGTTTTGACGCCTTATGTAATTTTGGGGGTTTTGAAGACAATCTGAAAAAAATGAATACATTTCATATCCACGCGTTCGTCTCGAAGAGTGATACAACATACTGAAAGACTAGCGCTTAAAACCTACTGGTTTCCGAGTTATCGCACTTTGAAAAATCTAGCATTAGCATTTGTTAGCATTAGCATTTGTCGAAAAAAAGTAGGGTTCCAGGGGTCGCAAAGCAATGTGTCACACATCCACACGTTCGTCTCGACGAGCTATACAACATACCAAAGGATAGAAACTATCGAAAATTTAAGACCTAAAATCTATGTTTTGACGCCTTACTATTAATAATAATAGCCTTATGTAATTTTGGGGGTTTTGAAGACAATCTGAAAAAAATTAATACATTTAATATCCACGCGTTCGTCTCGAAGAGCTATACACCATACTAAAAGACGGGCGCTTAAAACCTATTGGTTTCCGAGTTATCGCACTTTGAAAAATCTAGCATTAGCATTTGTTAGCATTAGTATTTGTAGAAAAAAAGTAGGGTTCCAGGGGTCGCAAAGCAATGTGTCACACATCCACACATTCGTCTCGATGAGCTATACAACATACCAAAGGATAGAAACTATCGAAAATTTAAGACCTAAAATCTATGTTTTGACGCCTTACTATTAATAAATAGCCTTATGTAATTTTGGGGGTTTTGAAGACAATCTGAAAAAAATTAATACATTTCATATCCACGCGTTCGTCTCGAAGAGCGATACAACATACTGAAAGACTAGCGCTTAAAACCTACTGGTTTCCGAGTTATTGCACTTTGAAAAATCTAGCATTAGCATTTGTTAGCATTAGCATTTTTAGAAAAAACGTAGGGTTCCAGGGGTCGCAAAGCAATGTGTCACACATCCACACGTTCGTCTCGACGAGCTATACAACATACCAAAGGATAGAAACTATTGGAAATTTAAGACCTAAAATCTATGTTTTGACGCCTTACTATATATAGCCTTATGTAATTTTGGGGGTTTTGAAGACAATCTGAAAAAAATGAATACATTTCATATCCACGCGTTTGTCTCGAAGAGCGATACAACATACTGAAAGACTAGCGCTTAAAACATACTGGTTTCCGAGTTATCGCACTTTGAAAAATCTAGCATTAGCATTTGTTGGCATTAGCATTTGTCGAAAAAAAGTAGGGTTCCAGGGGTCGCAAAGCAATGTGTCACACATCCACACGTTCGTCTCGACGAGCTATACAACATACCAAAGGATAGAAACTATCGAAAATTTAAGACCTAAAATCTATGTTTTGACGCCTTACTATAGCCTTATGTAATTTTGGGGGTTTTGAAGACAATCTGAAAAAAATGAATACAATTCATATCCACGCGTTCGTCTCGAAGAGCGATACAACATACTGAAAGACTAGCGCTTAAAACCTACTGGTTTTCAAGTTATCGCACTTGGAAAAATCTAGCATTAGCATTTGTTAGCATTAGCATTTGTCGAAAAAAAAGTAGGGTTCCAGGGGTCGCAAAGCAATGTGTCACACATCCACACGTTCGTCTCGACGAGCTATACAACATACCAAAGGATAGAAACTATCGAAAATTTAAGACCTAAAATCTATGTTTTGACGCCTTATGTAATTTTGGGGGTTTTGAAGACAATCTGAAAAAAATGAATACATTTCATATCCACGCGTTTGTCTCGAAGAGTGATACAACATACTGAAAGACTAGCGCTTAAAACCTACTGGTTTCCGAGTTATCGCACTTTGAAAAATCTAGCATTAGCATTTGTTAGCATTAGCATTTGTAGAAAAAACGTAGGGTTCCAGGGGTCGCAAAGCAATGTGTCACACATCCACACGTTCGTCTCGACGAGCTATACAACATACCAAAGGATAGAAACTATCGGAAATTTAAGACCTAAAATCTATGTTTTGACGCCTTACTATATAGCCTTATGTAATTTTGGGGGTTTTGAAGACAATCTGAAAAAAATGAATACATTTCATATCCACGCTTTCGTCTCGAAGAGTGATTCAACATACCAAAGGATAGAAACTAATTATATCGGAAATTTAAGACCTAAAATCTTTGTTTTGACGCCTTACTATAGCCTTATGTAATTTTGGGGGTTTTGAAGACAATCTGAAAAAAATGAATGCATTTCATATCCACGCGTTCGTCTCGAAGAGCTATACACCATACTAAAAGACGGGCGATTAAAACCTATTGGTTTCCGAGTTATCGTACTTTGAAAAATCTAGCATTAGCATTTGTTAGCATTAGCATTTGTAGAAAAAAAGTAGGGTTCCAGGGGTCGCAAAGCAATGTGTCACACATCCACACGTTCGTCTCGACGAGCTATACAACATATCAAAGGATAGAAACTATCGGAAATTTAAGACCTAAAATCTATGTTTTGACGCCTTACTATAGCCTTATGTAATTTTGGGGGTTTTGAAGACAATCTGAAAAAAATGAATACATTTCATAACCAAGCGTTCGTCTCGAAGAGCTATACACCATACTAAAAGACGGGCGATTAAAACCTATTGGTTTCCGAGTTGTCGTACTTTGAAAAATCTAGCATTAGCATTTGTTAGCATTAGCATTTGTAGAAAAAAAGTAGGGTTCCAGGGGTCGCAAAGCAATGTGTCACACATCCACACGTTCGTCTCGACGAGCTATACAACATACCAAAGGATAGAAACTATCGGAAATTTAAGACCTAAAATCTATGTTTTGACGCCTTATGTAACTTTGGGGGTTTTGAAGACAATCTGAAAAAAATGAATACATTTCATATCCACGCGTTCGTCTCGAAGAGTGATACAACATACTGAAAGACTAGCGCTTAAAACCTACTGGTTTCCGAGTTATCGCACTTTGAAAAATCTAGCATTAGCATTTGTTAGCATTAGCATTTGTCGAAAAAAAGTAGGGTTCCAGGGGTCGCAAAGCAATGTGTCACACATCCACACGTTCGTCTCGACGAGCTATACAACATATCAAAGGATAGAAACTATCGGAAATTTAAGACCTAAAATCTATGTTTTGACGCCTTACTATATAGCCTTATGTAATTTTGTGGGTTTTGAAGACAATCTGAAAAAAATGAATACATTTCATATCCAAGCGTTCGTCTCGAAGAGCTATACACCATACTAAAAGACGGGCGATTAAAACCTATTGGTTTCCGAGTTATCGTACTTTGAAAAATCTAGCATTAGCATTTGTTAGCATTAGCATTTGTAGAAAAAAAGTAGGGTTCCAGGGGTCGCAAAGCAATGTGTCACACATCCACACGTTCGTCTCGACGAGCTATACAACATACCAAAGGATAGAAACTATCTGAAATTTAAGACCTAAAATCTATGTTTTGACGCCTTACTATATAGCCTCATGTAATTTTGGGGGTTTTGAAGACAATCTGAAAAAAATTAATACATTTCATATCCACGCGTTCGTCTCGAAGAGCTATACACCATACTAAAAGACGGGCGATTAAAACCTATTGGTTTCCGAGTTATCGTACTTTGAAAAATCTAGCATTAGCATTTGTTAGCATTAGCATTTGTAGAAAAAAAGTAGGGTTCCAGGGGTCGCAAAGCAATGTGTCACACATCCACACGTTCGTCTCGACGAGCTATACAACATATCAAAGGATAGAAACTATCGGAAATTTAAGACCTAAAATCTATGTTTTGACGCCTTACTATAGCCTTATGTAATTTTGGGGGTTTTGAAGACAATCTGAAAAAAATGAATACATTTCATAACCAAGCGTTCGTCTCGAAGAGCTATACACCATACTAAAAGACGGGCGATTAAAACCTATTGGTTTCCGAGTTGTCGTACTTTGAAAAATCTAGCATTAGCATTTGTTAGCATTAGCATTTGTAGAAAAAAAGTAGGGTTCCAGGGGTCGCAAAGCAATGTGTCACACATCCACACGTTCGTCTCGACGAGCTATACAACATACCAAAGGATAGAAACTATCGGAAATTTAAGACCTAAAATCTATGTTTTGACGCCTTATGTAACTTTGGGGGTTTTGAAGACAATCTGAAAAAAATGAATACATTTCATATCCACGCGTTCGTCTCGAAGAGTGATACAACATACTGAAAGACTAGCGCTTAAAACCTACTGGTTTCCGAGTTATCGCACTTTGAAAAATCTAGCATTAGCATTTGTTAGCATTAGCATTTGTCGAAAAAAAGTAGGGTTCCAGGGGTCGCAAAGCAATGTGTCACACATCCACACGTTCGTCTCGACGAGCTATACAACATATCAAAGGATAGAAACTATCGGAAATTTAAGACCTAAAATCTATGTTTTGACGCCTTACTATATAGCCTTATGTAATTTTGTGGGTTTTGAAGACAATCTGAAAAAAATGAATACATTTCATATCCAAGCGTTCGTCTCGAAGAGCTATACACCATACTAAAAGACGGGCGATTAAAACCTATTGGTTTCCGAGTTATCGTACTTTGAAAAATCTAGCATTAGCATTTGTTAGCATTAGCATTTGTAGAAAAAAAGTAGGGTTCCAGGGGTCGCAAAGCAATGTGTCACACATCCACACGTTCGTCTCGACGAGCTATACAACATACCAAAGGATAGAAATTATCGGAAATTTAAGACCTAAAATCTATGTTTTGACGCCTTACTATATATAGCCTTATGTAATTTTGGGGGTTATGAAGAAAATCCGAAAAAAATAATACATTTCATATCCACGCGTTCGTCTCGAAGAGCTATACACCATACTAAAAGACGGGCGCTTAAAACCTATTGGTTTCTGAGTTATCGCACTTTGAAAAATCTAGCATTAGCATTTGTCAGCATTAGCATTTGTCAAAAAAAAGTAGGGTTCCAGTGGTCGCAAAGCAATGTGTCACACATCCACACTTTCGCCTCGACGAGCTATACAACATACCAAAGGATAGAAACTATCGGAAATGTAAGACCTAAAATCTATGTTTTGACGCCTTACTATAGCCTTATGTAATTTTGGGGGTTTTGAAGAAAATCTGAAAAAAATTAATACATTTCATATCCACTCGTTCGTCTCGAAGAGCGATACAACATACTAAAAGACGGGCGCTTAAAACCTACTGGTTTCCGAGTTATCGCACTTTGAAAAATCTAGCATTAGCATTTGTTAGCATTAGCATTTGTCAAAAAAAAGTAGGGTTCCAGGGGTCGCAAAGCAATGTGTCACACATCCACACGTTCGTCTCGACGAGCTATACAACATACCAAAGGAAAGAAACTATCAGAAATTTAAGACCTAAAATCTATGTTTTGACGCCTTACTATAGCCTTATGTAATTTTGGGGGTTATGAAGAAAATGCGGGAAAAAAATAATACATTTCATATCTTCGCGTTCGTCTCGAAGAGCTATACAACATACTAAAAGACGGGCGCTTAAAACCTATTGGTTTCCGAGTTATCGGACTTTGAAAAATCTAGCATTAGCATTTGTTAGCATTAGCATTTGTTGAAAAAAAGTAGGGTTCCAGGGGTCGCAAAGCAATGTGTCACACATCCACACGTTCGTCTCGACGAGCTATACAACATACCAAAGGAAAGAAACTATCAGAAATTTAAGACCTAAAATCTATGTTTTGACGCCTTACTATATATAGCCTTATGTAATTTTGGGGGTTATGAAGAAAATGATGAAAAAAAATAATACATTTCATATCTTCGCGTTCGTCTCGAAGAGCTATACAACATACTGAAAGACGGGCGCTTAAAACCTATTGGTTTCCGAGTTATCGGACTTTGAAAAATCTAGCATTAGCATTTGTTAGCATTAGCATTTGTTGAAAAAAAGTAGGGTTCCAGGGGTCGCAAAGCAATGTGTCACACATCCACACGTTCGTCTCGACGAGCTATACAACATACTAAAAGATGGGCACTAGGGAGTCTTAGGGCCATAGGATCATGTACATAGCTGTCTTTGCTAGTTCACTCACTGGTGTCATTAGTGCTTTTTAGTGTTATCATGGATGATAGTTAGATAAAAAAGAAGGGAATCCTTTCTTGAGCACAGAGAGTCCAGTAGCTCACTAGGTCAAGAACTGGTCTACATGATCCAGAGGCTGGGGTTGGAATACCACTCTAGTCTTTTCTCTATACCTTTACTTTAAAGGCAAACATCTATAAGAATACTGTGGAAAATCTTTCTTGAGTTCAGAGAGTCCAGTAGCTCACTGGTTTAGAACTAGTCTGCATGATCCAGAGGCTGGGGTGGAACTGACTAAACCATGAACTATGACAGGGTGGAACTGACTAAACAACGACACTGTGGAACTGACTAAACCATGAACTATGACAGGGTGGAACTGACTAAACTATGAACTATGACACTGTGGAACTGACTAAACTATGACACTATGGAACTATCATAGTTTAGTCAATCCACAGCATAGTTTAGTCAGTTCCATAGTGTCATAGTTTAGTCAGTTCCACAGTGTCATAGTTTGAGATACATAGATGCAGACACTTTTAACTACCAGACATTAATAGACACTTTTAGTACGTACATACATTCAATTATACTACACTTATAAATACCATCAGCATTCTGTAAATGCAATCAGCAGGACACCACAGGGACTTGAACCCCATCCTAGTAAACCAGGAGTGCCACACCAGTGTCTTTTGCTTCTTGACATATTTACAGGTTGAAGACAAACTTAAGCTCGCTAAGTGTGTGCAACCTTGTGTAGTGGTTGGTGTTAGCGTTAGTATTTTTAGCCTTAACATCAGCATTTGCATTACAAACTAAAACAAGGCTTTAAATGTGTTGTATGCTAGTTGCTAGCTGTCAATACATCACCCTTGACGCTATACTTCATCATCATTCATGACAAATGGCAAAAATTGGATGGAATATTTTATGGGACAGATCCGTCTTGATAATATGACTGTAGAGATACTTTGTACTGATTTGTGTTAATTTGGGCTAAAATCTGAAGGAGTAATATCCATAAATGTGTCTTACATAAGTCGGCCTCCTGGTGGCGCTATAAAAGGCTGATGTGAAAAATGCAAGGAAAGGATTTTTCCTTGGCCAAATAGGGAATGTGCTTACAAAGTTTGAAACTGATCAGTGGAGTTATAGGTAAAACCATGAATTGGCCTGTTATAGCGCCACCATGAGGCTGATTCCAAAAATTTGAAGTGGCATTTCTTCCTCGGCCTAGTGGGAACGTGTGTGCTCGATTTCATGTTAATTGCACTCTGCGATTGTGATTTGAGGCACTTTGTCCAAAATGGACCAAGCTTACAAACTTTGAAAGCCAATCTCAGCCAATCAGGATGGAATATGGACAATCAGACAGATCCGTGTCGATCACATGACTGTAGAGATACTGTCTACCGATTTGCGTGATATTTGGACAAAATCTGTAGGAGTAATGTACAGAAATGTGTTTTTTAAACATCAGCCTTATGGTGGCGCTAGAACAGGGCCATTTGAAAAATGTGGGGCAGAGTTTCTGAATTGGCATCCAGGGAGTGTGTGTGCTCATTTTGGCTGCGACCGGGCCAACAACGCCGGATATTAGCTGTTAACAAACTCGGAGGACGGACGGACAGACATACAGGGTCGAAAACATACTCTCCCCCTGCCTTCGGCTGGTGGAGACAATAACTTTGCCCAGAGAACTAAAGGTCGGTGTTTCAATACCAGTGAAAAGCATTTTCTATCTTTCATAGGGGTGTAACGATATAGTAACTGTATCGAAATATCGTTTTTAACTTAAAAAATCGAAGTATATCGAAATGAAAACAGCTAAAAGCGAATCGTATCGTTTTATTTTGTATCGAATCGAATCGGCAGTGCAAAGAATCGATTGTATCGATACTACCAACTTGTGCATTGTATTTAGCATTTTTAAGAAAAAAAAAGAAAATGAGGAGTTTAATTACAGGTACTTTTCTTTTCCATAAAGCTACACTGGTCTATCGATAAATGGGTATAATCTCTGGGTTCATGTCAAGGTGCAGGTTTGTCAATATACAATGTCCATGTATTTGGCAGATAATCACTGTGTTTACTTATTTATATCCATAATAATACATGTTTCCCTTAAAAACCTGCACTATCCACACCTTTCACACAGATTTAATTTCTTTGCTAAATAGTTACTATATCGATTTTAAATATTTGAATCGAATCGTATCGTATTGCCATGAATGAACCAATATCGTCCATGTATCGTATCGTCAAACATGTATCGTGATATGTATCGAATCGCTATTAAAATGTATCGTTATTAAAATGTATCGTTACACCCCTAATCTTTCACTGTCTGTTTTGTATTGTCTTGTATGTCATGACTTTTGAATAAAGATTTATTTTAAAAAAAATGTTCTGAGGAAATGGCACAGCTCAAAGGCTTTCCACCTATGCTTTCCACAGAGGGTGGAAAGCATAGGTGGAAAGCCTTTGAGCTGTGCCATTTCCACAGAGGAGGATTTTTTTTTTTTTTTTTTCAACTTGTATTTTTTGTTTCAGAACACAAACACAAAAGACAAGTTATCAGTACATCAATACAGAAAAAATCCATCCATTCCTCCTCGTTGGAAATTCCACCAAGGAGGAACAGAGGAAAGAAGCGTAAGAATTTCTAAGAAACCAGCTGGACATGGATTTTGTTTTCATAACTACCTTATTCTATTGTCCTGAACCAACAGGGGGGAGAAACCCCCCGCAGGCTCTCCCAGGCAGTGTGTGGTGGTATAAGGTCTGAACCCACGGCCTGCACACAGCTGGTACATCAGTTGATTGATTCCATCCGCTCCACTACTGCCTTAGCCAAGCTTATGAAGATTTTCTGGCCACTTCTTCTTACGGATCTTGGTCTGTAAAGTAAAGCTCCAATGTAAAGAGCAGAATGGGAATCAAACACAGAAACTCTGGATCACCGAGGCAGTATGTTAATTAACACAGTGAGCTACCATCCTTTGTGTTACAAGATGGGTTTCCTTCTGTTTTATCTCACTGACATTCATGATAATACTAAAAAGCATTAAAGACACCCTTGATGGAACAGAAAACACAGTCAAGACTGATCCCATGGCCCCTTTTTGAAAAGTGACAACCAGAAGATCAAGTAAAAACAGAAGAGTACCTTCACAGAATACCAGAGATAGATACCTAAGTTAATGCACTGTCTACGTGATAAGGCATTGTCTATCAAGCTGGAGGCTGTGAGTTCAAACCTGCACTAGGCCATTCTTCTCTTCATTATAACTTATGTTTTAAAGAATAACTTCCAGAAGAAGATAATAGAAACATCCTTTAAAGGAAGTAATAATAATGAATGCAAAAAAAAAAAAAAAAAGAACTTTATTAACAATAAATAAGAACTTGAAGTATACATGTTAGGTGTATTTACGTACCCGTATTTTCCGGACTATAAGGCGCACTTAAAAGCCTTTAATTTTCTCAAAAAAACTACAGTGCGCCTTATAGTCCAGTGCGCCTTATATATGGATCATTCATTGACATTGACAGTCCCTTTGGCACAGCTCCATCTGTTGGATGCATAACGCAATGGTAGCGTCTATTATGTGCGCCTTATAGTCCGGTGCGCCTTATATATGAAAACAGTTCGAAAATAGACCATTCATTGACAGTGCGCCTTATAGTCCGGTGCGCCTTATAGTCCGGAAAATACGGTATATATATATATACACACACGCTCAGACTATATAATATATAGTTTATTTCCTATAGATTATTATTGGATAGTTTGAGGGATATACACATTATGAAGGCTATGTCAACAGAAATTAAGCCATCTCTTTTCGTCATTTTGGTTAAATTACATACAGTACAGTAGCCTAGTGGTTCCAGGAACAGAGATGAAGCAGCCCCATATTCTCTGACTCTGATTCTTTCTTCTCCTCGGGTCTGATAACACATTCTATTGATTCAGTCTGTCAGTCATTCAAATAGACCTGTCTCGAGTTTCAGAATGGAGACAGGCACAAAAGATGGAGAGAACGAGAGATTGCGAGAGATAGACAGAGAGAATTCCACTCCTGGAGTTACTCATGATGGCCTTGTATTACTATTGATTCAGTCTCGGTAAGAGCATTGATTTGATTGGAAAGCCATTCCGCCAAGACCCTTGACAGTACTAATGTGATAAGACTAAAAGCATGTCATATCTGATCCCATTATTTTGCATCAAACACAGGCTATTTACAGACCAGACGACAAGACATAGTAACAAAAAAACATAACAGTCTAGTGCTAATGTAAATCTATGTAAAACAAAGAGTCAATTACACAACATAAGATATTAATATACAATTATGTTAATTGCCTCCAGTTTCAGTTTTTTCATCATTTAAAGTAATGTCATAACATGAAATGTCATGTAATGTCAGCATCCATTCTTGCATTAAATACTGATTGATATTGTATTATGCAAACCAAAACATGGGGCACACTGGGTGCTAGATCTGCTATTTTTGAACATTTCTAAAAATTGTTGAATAAATTTGAATTAAGTTAAAGTATTAAAGTTTGAGAACTACCGATTTTAGAAGTCTTAGACTACAGAGAGCATGGTGGCTTTAGTTCACCCCCAAAATGAAAGATTTTCTATCGATTTGTGCCACACTCAAGCCATGTAGACTTGAGTTCAATAATATCTTTTTGTATTTGTCGCATTTCTAAGACAAAAAAATGATAATAGTAAATTTACCCCCATTGATTCTGGATGGGGACCCAAATGCATTTCATCCGGAGTCAATGGGGGAACATTTACTGTAATCAAATTATTGTCTTAGGAATGAGACAAAAAAACAAAAGAAATATTATTGAACTCAAGTCTCCATGGCGTGAGTAATCAATAGAAAGAAAGTCAACTACTCCTTCAATGGGTTTAGGTATAGTGTTTTATTTTATTAAAATGTAAACAATTCTATAGCACATTAGTACAGTATGTACTGTACTGTCAGCAAGCATAAATGTGCCAAATGAATGGCAACCGATCAAGTCTTTGAGGCTGTGTGTGTGTGTGTATGTCCTCCTGCCTCCGTGCTGAACAGACTGTGATGGGACGTCACCAGGCTTCTGCTCTGTTCCCGTCAGAGACATCCACGGGCCCACCCATCCAGCATGGCCTCTCTGCGTCCCACTTAGAGAAATAGATGGGGTGTTTAAGTGTTTTTGTCGAGTCAAATGGCACCAGGCAGATGACTGCATGCCATTACCATAATTTACCCTGCCGTCGCAGGCTGTCATCAGGGGTGTATCATCAGCAGCACGTCTGTTTCTGGCCCTGTGAACGACACACAGACACGGCAGCCTAAGGACAGGTGTAGCCCTCAGTGGTGGAAAAACTATGCACACTTTTCGCAATGTTACCCATTTAGGCCTAGAATTATTGAATGCTTTAACCAGTGAAAAATAGCAGATATACAAGCTCACAGCGCTGAAAAAGTTGTGAAAATGTGTGCAAATCTTTCAATATATATATTTTCAAAGCGAATGATTGTAACTCAAACAATCTTTGCTTCTGGATGGTCCCTGGAACTAAATATTCTGAGATGGGGGTCCGTGGCCAAATAAATATCATTTTGGGGGTCCTTCACATGAAAAGGTTCGAGAACCTCTGACATAGTAGTCTCTCAAGAACAGACTAACTTTTTCAAAAATAACAGATCTACAAGCTTTTCAATAGTTAAAGCATAAAATAATGATACGCAATAATGTGTACCCGTTTAAAAGTATCAATGCTGCAATGTAGAAACACTCTGTTACTGAAAGTCTGTAATTCAAAGTTTACTTGAGTAAATGGGTAAAGGTATTGGTATCGAAATCTATACGTAAATGTACCGGCATATAGGCTGAAGTGGTAAATGATGTTTTGTAATAATAATCAAAATAAATCTACAAATAACTTGTAACTAAAGTTTTCAAATCATTCTAGTGGAGTAAAAGTGCAATATTTGTTTCTTAGATGTAGTAGAAGTAAAAGAACTGGAGCAGAAACTGTTGAGCAGAAACCTCGTATCTCCAAGTTTCAAATTTGTACGTTCTTTCGCAAAGTAAAGCCCTGCTTCATCATACAAGGCCGTCGCACAAAAGTAGTGAAAACAGCCGATCTACAAGCACACAACGCCTCGCAGTGCGAGGCGTTGTGTGCTTGTAGATCGGCTGTTTTCACTAGTTTACATTTTTAAAATGATAAATGCAAAACGAATGGTTTTGGACATACAAGGTTTCCACCCGACAACGAACGACGATATATTGTAGGCCTACAGTACTTGAGTAAATGTACTTTACACTACTGGGTGTAGCCCTATGTATATATCCCTCGGAGTGGAGAAGGTTTTCTATGCCATCTGCCACAGCGTGTCGTCTGCAAAGTTGGTGCCATTTCCACTTCTCTGGTGACAACTAAGTACTGCTGAGTGACACTGCTTCTTCAGTTTGTCTCTCTGTCCACATCCACCTGGCCCTGACTGCCAAGGCTTTCAAGGGGCTGCCTGCGTAAATCTGCCAGGCTTTTTACATCTCACTTGAGGGACGCCCGCCCCGGCAACACAATCTGCAGCCCACAGTGTCTGAAGAACCTTGTATAAAACCCGAGGAGAGAATCGATGCCGAGCCGCATGCTCAGCCCAGATTCTCTCAACAATCCCTCCGTAGCCTCCCTGTCTGTCTACCTTCTGCCTGCCCTCTTCACAAGAGCCCTGCATCTTTTATTTATTCCCCAGAATAAAGCTGGACCCTGATGAGAGCACAGGCTGCACACACACACGTGCACGCTACTCGTGTGTACGCACACACGCACGCACGCACACAAATGGGCCTCCTTCTGTTACCGAAAAGTCTGCAATTATGGAGAGAGAGGGGAGGGACAGTTGGGATTTGCATATGTCGTGGCGAGAAGAAACTACATCTCCCACAAGGCCCGGCGGTGGAAATGAACCAGCTGTCCATGGTTTGTAGATCAGATCCCATCCTCTTGATTACGAAATCACAGAATAATGAGGACCAAAAAGTTGTGGGCCGTGCTGTGTGTTCCTCCTTTGTTGTTCCCTAGAACAGAAGTTATTTTGCTTCCATTGCCTCCGAGCTGCATGCCGTGTGCCAGCAGTGCACTGTGCAGCTCCTTCTCACACAGAGAATCAGAGAGCGCCAGTCCTGCCCCTTCAAAGCTGTCATGCAAACGCCTGCCTTTTGTTTAATTTACATTTTGAGGCATGGCCCGTCACCCGCAACCCCACCCCCACCCCAGCACACCAACTGGCTTCATCAAAAATGCAGAGTTCAATCTAATTAGTGACATTTGGCCAACTTTTTCTGCCCCCCCCCCCTCCCAACTTCTGTCAAGTAACTTGTCCTACTCAGGGGGCAGCCATAGCTGAGTGGGTAGAGAGAGGCTGCCTGCAATCAGAAGGTCACAGGTTCACCTCCTCGCCTATCTACTGTACAGTAGGAGTCAAAGTGTCCCTGAGCAAGACCCTTAACTAGGGTGACCATATTTTCGGACGCTCAAACCGGGATTTGAACCACTGTTGCCTAAAACCGGAACCCTCAAAGCAATGCGCACGTTACCGCGCACGCCCATTCTTTAACGTTCGAGCAGTGAATGATTGACAAACAGCCTCAGCATTGAATTCAGACACGCAATGTATTTGTTCATGTTTTCTGATTGGTTAGGTGAGCATGTTTACATGAAAAGAACATGATAAATGTCTGTGACTTTTTTTTCTCCCTCTTCAAGTCACACGTTGACGTTTGGTCACATTTATCCCAAAAAGTCACAATTATGCCTTCCGGGGGAGAGACATGAGATTAGCTCCAGAAACACAGGCACACTGTAAAAAAGGTACATACTGAGAAAATCCCCCGATTTTCCAATAACTGCTGCCATTACAAAAGCGAGTGTAGCTATAAACATTCATGTGTGCCTTTCGGTGGATATAAAGGTTTGCTTTTGTCGTGAGAGACATCTGTCTCACTGATTAAGAATAGCTCCCCCCGTGAAGACAAACATCTGCCGGGACTAAAATAAATAAACAGAAATTATGGCATAAAAGCATGATTACACATGATAAGGACGTAGGCCCTTATGGTGACGTGAAGTGTAGAACCTGGGGTTGGAGGTATAATAAACACACAAGTGTGCTGCACACACACACACACACACACACACACACACACACACACACACACACACACACACACACACACACACACACACACACACACACACACACACACACACACACACACACACACACACACACACACACACACACACACAGAGTATAGTACACACAACAGATTTCACCCACTAGTCAACAAGTAGACTACTATTAATAATCAACACTGTTGACAGTAGTGACTAGTCACTGTTCATTCCTATATTTTCTATTTATTATGTAAGGTAAAAATGTCAAGTATTAGATTAAAGTCACCCATGTACATTTTCCCTCTTTAGAATAGAAATAACTACAAATATAACATACATCTGTTGATATCATTTTGTTCATAATATGACGAAAATGTTGTCTATGTTGTCTAGAATGTCCAATATTACTATTTACTGCCATCTATTTTGATGTTACAGACTAAAGGGCCCTGCATGTGCAGTATGATCACAAACCCATAGTTGGGTGTTTCTGTACAGCCAGATGCTGTACTACTACGTAACTAATTTACTGTACTTAAAGTTGTACCATGTAACTTTTTTTATAAAACAAATCTTAAAATTGTCCTAACTGTTAAATCGCTAAAGTTTTAGAACACCCACTCCGTTATTTTCAGCTTCTGAAGCCTTCTCTTTATATGTTTTCTTCTTAGCAGTGACAGGGGCGGGATTTCGCGCAAAAATGACGTAATCTGCATCATCTGTATACGTTGTGTATACGTTGCCCAATCACATCGCCGATCATGCACACATGGTACACTACCGGCCAATCACAGCTTATCTGCTCTGGTCTCCAGGAAGCGCCTCCGCTTGGCTACAGTGTTTACCATGGTGAAGGATTTAACCTCTTAATCCACAAATCCTGGCCAGAAAATTACGTTCTACCATGCGTTCTACCCCTCCACGGATTACTATCGGTCGCGGTGGTTTGCTGGCGCCGCTCCGGTGGTCCGCGACGACTCCGGCCGAAAAACCGCCGAAAAAAGCAATACCGCTACTGACCACTAGTTGAGCAACTTACACAGTATAGCTTTAAGTAATATTTTTTATGTTTTTACTTCCAGTATTTACAATTTTCAATACTTTTACTTCTACCCCACTACAGAGGAAAATGTTGTACTTTTACTCCATTACAATTAGGTAAACTTTAGTTACTACAGTGTTTCTCAAACATTCACATTTCATGTTCTACCCTTAACTCTGACAGTGTACAAATGGAACCAATTTGGTTCCATTTGTACACTGTCAGAGTTACAGAATTTAGACCCCCCATAAAGGAACCCACAGAGTCCCTGGAATCCACTTTCAAAAACACTGAGTTACAAGTTACTTTGTAGATTTGGATTATTATTACAAGACACACTAACCACTAACACAGTCACACTAATAGTATTTTGGCCATTTGAAAGCCGATTTACAAGCTCACAATTTGTTGCAGGCATGTAGATCGGCTATTTTCAAAGGTTTTTGTATACATTTTGAACTTCTGAATGAAATGGGACATCCTGCACAATGCATAGTTTTACTTTTGGTACTTTAAGTGTATTTTGATGCAGACACTTTTATACTTTTACTCAAGTACATTTTGAATGTTAGTAGCCTACTTGTAACAGAGTATATCTACATTGCATTGCAGTATTGCTACTTTTACTAAAGTAAAACATGCGAGTACTTCTTGCATCACTGGGCCAGCTGTAAGTTCACACAGGTGCTTTCCACATGCATCATTCATGTACGATATGAACAATGGTGCAGCTGGGAAACAATACATACCAGGCTGGGTATATCAATGGACAGAACTGTTTATGGATTATGGATAACTTCTGTGGAACCACACCACCTGTCCTGCAAGCAAGGCACCTGGTTAAGTATATGATTCGATATAATTTATAGAGTCAATATCTGAGGAACCGTCACTACAGAAGATTAAGTTTGCTTTTCCATGCAATAAATCCTAAACTAATACTGTCCTATGGCCCCACGAGCAGTGAAAAATGTCTTAGTTTCTACAGTCAGAGATACAGCGTTGCACACTCAGCATTCAGATCGGTAATGACGTCCACATTAGATGTGACAGCTGACTCACTTGACACAAATCATGTCATTCTATCTGGTCTCCAGAGCTGTCACATCACGCAGGTGCCTAATTATTCACAATGTCACAGCACCCCCTTCAGCTGAATCCCAAGAAATGGGTGACATCATATCCAATAGTCTCAGAAGCTCCCACGCAGGCCAGGCTGGGCTGGGCCGGACCGCTGGCGCATCGGTCCGGGCACCACTAGACACCTGAGAAGGTTCAAGTCCTGTTCCAGGAAACCTTTAGAACTTTTTGGAAATGTTTCAGAATTGTCTTAGACATTTTTGCCTATAATAACATGCCCCAAATAGAGATGCCAGGATGAAATTGTTCAATTGAATGCTGTGAAGTTTGAATTAAAAGAAAAAGAAAAAAGAAGAAAAAAAGAAAAAAAGCTTGTATCTTGTGAAAGTTGCAGACAAACTTTTTCGCCTTCCCGTTTCCTATAGCGTGTATGTGTGTGTGTGTGTGTGTGTGTGTGTGTGTGTGTGTGTGTGTGTATGGGGAGGGGCAATATGAAAATGAGTGAACAGCAGAAAGCGGTGAGGAATGGAGCGGTGCAGGTGAGGAGAGGGGAGGCAAAGAGCTGACGACGTTAATATGGAACCAAAAGGAGAGCGCAACCTGGCAGTCACTCAAATCCTGCACCTGCACCTCTACAAAACAAGCTCTCTGGTGAGCCTCTCTGGCCCTCCCCTCTCTCTTCTTCCCACTTTTGACTCTCTCTCTCTCTCTCTCCCTTCCCTCCCTCCCTCCCACTTTGGCACTCTACCTCCCTCTCTCCCAGTGGTGGACACTAACAAAGTACATTACTTGAGTGAAAATCTTCTCTTCACTTGAATATTTCTATTTTTGGATACATGTGACTTGTAGATCAGATTCTGGATTTCTTTTTTTTTCTTCAATAAAGCAATGCCAATGCATTGATATATAAAAAGATACTTTGTAATTTGTACTAAAATAAAAATAAAGTGTGGACTTTTCAATACAATACAGTATTTTTTTACTTACGTAAAAGCAAGTACTTCGGTACTTTAACACAAATACAAATTTTGACCCAGCAACTTTCACTTGAGTAATAAAATATTTGACTATATACGTTGACTCAAGTACAGTACTGGAGTTGAGTACTTTGCCACTCCTTTCCTCTTTCTCCCTCTATCTTCTTTCCCCACTCCTTTCTTCCTCCCTTTCTCGTCGTCTTCCACTTTGACACTCTCCCTCCTCCCTCCCCCTCTTCTTCCCTCTCCCTCACCCTCTCCATGTGCCATGGCTCAGGGCGTTGTCATTTTCGGCATGTTTTCTCTGTGTCGCGCACGCGCTCCGTGTGTGTTAATTGCGGCCACCCTTGGGGAAGGGGAGAACAATGAGGAGGACCTGTTTGAGAGCAGCCATGCCAGGTTCTGAGCTACGACCCAGCGTGGAGCTACAGACACCTGGTCTGCCTGAAGGGCAAGAGGAAGGAAGGCAGGCTTTCTCTCTCTCTCTCTCTCCCCTCTCCCCTCCTCCTGCAGGGGCGTCACAAGGGGGGAAAAGTGGGAATGAGTTACTAGGGCCCAAGGTGGAGGGCCCTTAATTATTTTATACTTACTATTGAAAAATAGCAGATATACAAGCTCACAGCCGCTTCTGGGGGGTCCGTGGAGTGGAACTAAATATTTTGAGATGGGGGTCCGTGGCCAAATACATATCATTTGGGGGTCCTTCACATGAAAAGGTTTGACCACCACTGACGACAAAGGAACAGAAGGATTTGAAATATTCAGACTCCGCACAAATGTTCACGATTCTTCAAAAAATAGCAGATCTACAAGCTCGCAGCGCGACACTCGGTGCCGCGCTGTGAGCTTGTATATCTGCTATTTTTCAACAGCTAAAGCACAAAATGTGAGTGAACCCTTAATTGTACCCAGGGCCCAGAATTTGGTGCGACACCCCTGCCTCCTGCCATCTCTTGCGTTTTACATTCGACCTCTCTTCCCTCCCCTCCCTCCCTCTCTCTCCCTCTCTTTCACTTCTCTCGCTTGGAGAAAACAGCTGCTCTACAGCCTGTGCACAGACATCCCACCTTACCAGCCCAACCTATCCCATCAATCACAGCACACCACTGTGTGTGTGCACGTGTGTGTGTGTGTGCACGCGTGTGTGTGTGTGTGTGTGTGTGTGTGTGTGTGTGTGTGTGTGTGTGTGTGTGTGTGTGTGTGTGTGTGTGTGTCAAAGACAAGTCAAAGTGTGTATGTAGCAATAGCAGCTATGCAAATGCGCGGGTCAACGACTTAGAGACGATTGATCCAGAAGGCCCGAGGCCACCACACCCACTGATAGGGCTTCATAAATTACAACGATACACTGGGAAATCCCGAGTGTTCGTTTAACCCCCGGAGCGAGTGTGCAATCGCGCTCAATCTCAGGCGTTAAATGAACACCCACTGTTTGACAGTGTCCGGAGCGTCACTGAACAGACTGACCGGCTCTTGATCGAAGTTATATGTTTAGGTTCCAACATTCCTGATGCTATTCCAGTGATTCTCTTTTAATTTCAAGTACCCCCGTTGTTATGCATTAGGCCACTAACCGCCTTTTTATATAATTTTCTTCTTCCTCTGACTTACAGAGTTACAGACCCATGAGGATCCCTTTGGTTCCCAGCTAGTATTCATTTAGCTGGGGACCACCTGGAATTCTCTCAAGGAACTCTGGGGGTCCCTGGAACCCACGATGAGAACCAGTGGTCTAAACCAATTGCTGACTTTTGACCAAATCTTTCCAATGACAGAAATATTTCCATAAATATTGATCAGTGATGTCTATGTATCAGCACTTACGTTCACATACACCCCACCCCAATTCTTTGCCTCATTGTAGAGCTATGCCAGTCCGCTGCACGTTGTGGCCCGTACTCACGAACATACAAATAAATCATGAAAAATTAGGACCTATTTCCAGCTAATTAGATTTTCTATTTAGCATTTCCTTAAAAACACTTTTTGCTACTACTACTCACACCAATCAGTACACACATCTCTCTGGAGCCATGTGATAAACATGTATCGTTCATATTTTTTTATATTGCTTTCCAAAGGTTGCAGGAGCGGCCCATTGTACAAAAAGATTTCCTCTCTTGACAGCTACAGTACAACCGACTTACACTGTCCTGGCTAGGCACCCCATCCTGGTGGAGATATGCACTCTGAGGAGCACCCCTTTATAGTTTAATATACTACATGGCATG
Organism: Nannobrachium achirus; assembly: GCF_963921795.1. Classification (NCBI taxonomy): domain Eukaryota; kingdom Metazoa; phylum Chordata; class Actinopteri; order Myctophiformes; family Myctophidae; genus Nannobrachium; species Nannobrachium achirus. The sequence goes on from NC_137827.1 coordinate 25,113,590, forward strand.
CCAGTGTCACACAACGAAAATAGACAATCTTAAAAGCTGAGCATGTACAGTAGATGTGCTATTTTCAGTGTGCAGCACTGGTGCAACAAGGACATTGTAAACCAGACTTTAGTTTGACTTGAAACTTTTGTTTTACTTTTTCACTGCTTCTTGGCCTTTCCATTGAACTCTTGACATTCACAAAGTGTCTCTCGGCCCACATGCACATGCTCATGGCGGTTGAGGGATGAAAAACGTGAGCGTTTTCATATATTCATGTCTGACGTATTGAATAATGGAAAACTGCTCATGGAGTGCTCATGGGCAAAGACATACGGACAACAGTCCATCTCCATCTCTCTCTCTCTGCGACTCTGTCTTTTTGTCTCTCCACCTCTCACTCTTGTGCTCTCTCTCTCTCTCAACACACACACACACACACACACACACACACACACACACACACACACACACACACACACACACACACACACACACACACACACACACACACACACACACACACACACACACACACACACACACACACACACACACACACACACACACACACACACACAGAACTTGGTCAGCAGCACAGATGAGTTCTGGGAAAACAAGCAGCTGCGAGGAGGAAGGGAGGACCATAAGGCTGGACGGCTTGCCAAATTTCATCATCTATTATGGATTGCCTGAGATGCACACTCTACTGCAACCAGGGGCATGTCTCACATTCACATGCGATCACAGAACTACACACACACACACACACAGACATCTGCACGTGCACATAGACGACAGATGCATGCGCACGGATGCATGTTCACAAGCACGCACACAAAAAAGTCAGGATTAGGAAGACAAAGGTATATCTATGTTCTCTCCCACACACACACACACGCGCGCGTGCACGTGCTCTTTCATATATTTATTTTATTGAGTACTCAGTATTTCAAATAATGATGGAAATTTCTAAAGCTGAAACTGTTGATGATGAGCCGGGTTTACCAAAGCAATGACTGGTGTCTGGTGTTATATGATTCAATGGCTGCCTAATCAACACAAATTACAGAGCATCAAATGGGGCATTAATATTACCATCATCATTAACTTGAATCAGAGTGAAGCAGGGTGTAAAATATTGACAACACGCTAATAAGTCCTGAGTATTCTCACGTCTCTCAGTCCTCTAATGAATAGAGCCATATCACATCTTAATCATGTGTGTGGATTTGAATTGCATTTGGTTGGTTGATTTTGTATTCAATGGGCTTTTCAAACGGTTCTTACACAAAGCGTCCCTTAAGAACTGTCGACTCATACCGCCTCGGTCGTATGACAGTTGTGTCGCACGCAGAACATAGCACCATTGTCACATCATAACACGCTATCAGCTTGTAGATCTGTTGTCGGTGCACGACATTGTTGTGTGACGGAGTAGCCCATAAATTAAGTTATTAGTCGGAGGCATTGGCCTCCGTGCACCCAAAACGACAACATTATCTCAAATCACATAATGGCACTTGGTAGAGTGCTACTGGCAGTCATATCTTCAAGAAGGGGAACGAAACGGGAAGGTGTTTTGCGTGTTTGTGTATCTTTTCAGAGGGAGTACTTTGGCAGGCGCCATTACCGCCCAGCAGTCAATTGCCTTGTAAATTACAGTGCCGGGGTAATAAAGCCAGATTTGTATATCACCGGGAGTGGAGACTGTGTCTGTCTTGTAAATTTAATTAAACAGCAGGTGCAAAATCAGGTCATATGGCTTTGATGTGCCCCATGTGAGAATGACAACCACACAAAGATTCTAATACGGGCCACATTTACATATTTTTGCATGCGGCGGGCGGCTTGCGAGAGAGAGATGGGGGAGCCTCTCCCATCACCTTGTAGCGTATTAAATTTCACCCAAATTAAAGAGGATTCAAATTAGCTGTCACCTTCAATTTTAATAGATCTACAGCAAAATAAACGTTTAAGCTCTTCAAAAAAAAACCTTGCTTGTCTGAGAGCACATAAACACAGCCATTACCAACACCTAGCGCCGACTGAAACACTTTCACACTAATTGGCTCTTATTGCCTGTCTACTGTACACGCTGTAGCATCAGAACCACAGCTTTTAGAATGCAATTACAGTACACACACACACACCTTCAAGACGTTCAATTAAAACGAGATGAAGCGCCGTCTAGTAGCCTACGGTTTAGCTCCACCATGCAGCGGCTGCACTAGGCTACAGTACAGTAAGCCGAATTAGAAAAAGAAAAAAATGTCCTATTTTCCAGCCAACTAGGTTCAGGTCTTAATATAGACTTTCCTTCTGACTGATGCGCAGTGAAGCCAAAAATCATCCTCTTATGGCAGTGCGTGACCTGGTGACACCACCAGCACGCTGTCTGTGGCTCCAGAAGGCCCGTCGTCAGGCATCCGTTTTTTGGACTCGCGACACCGACATGTCAGTGGCATCAGTTGACCTGACGGCAGCACCTTCACTTGTTCCTCCTCCCCCACCCCCCTACCCCTTGTTTGGAGGAAGTGGTTGATAATTACCACCTAGGATGTAGCCATCTGTGCCGCCCTTTCACGGCCTGTTAAACTCGCTTTTCAAAAAGTTTACCAGTGACAGAGGGCACGCGAGCGGAGCGAACGCCAGAGAGAGAGAGAGCGCGTTAAAAAGAGCTGCACAGTCAAGCATTATTAAAAACAGCGCTAAGGAGATGATTTACAAGACTTAGGAGGATGAGGAAAGGGGAGGGAGGTGAGAAAGCGGGCAAGGACAAGAGGAGGCTGTGGAATAGAGACTCCTGTTGGAAGAGGAACTGTGGACTCCTCAGAAACCTCATATTGCTAATGTACTTCAGTCAGAATCAGCCTTATTGTCCTCATCACAATGTTACAAATTGTTCTCCTCCATTATTTGTAGTTGTCAGGATAGGGAAGAAAGAATAGATACAGAAAGAAAAGCAAGGACACAAAACAGGACAGATTCAGAAACAATATTCGAATAGTAGAGAGAAGAGATATATAAACGTACAAATACATATGGCAGGGGTCTCCAAAGTGTGGCCCGGGGGCCACATGCGGCCCGAGGACAAAATGTATACTGCCCGCAGCTTCATTCCTAAATTGTATTATAAACGGCCTGTCAGCACCGTCAACAAGAATATTTTCCCAGAGTATCCTTTTATTTGTCAGTATTGTTCCCTGTTGGCTCATTCTGAAGGAGTCAAAGATATAGTCGGCCCTTAGGTGTTTTAATATTTTCTAATGTGGCCCGCTTGGAAAAAAGTTTGGACACCCCTGACATATGGCATAAGAATAGCAGATTTAGATGTGTACATGAAGTGCAGCAGTACGGTGACTAGGTGAGGATAAAAAGCAGCAGCCGTGGACGTGTACATAAGGTCCAGCACTAGAGTAGTAACTAGTATTAACAGATATTAGGACATAGGACGGTTGTGCATGGTTGTCTAACATACAGATCGGACATAAGGAAACCCCATGGAAAGTAGTCCACATAAGGAACGTACATGAAGGAAGATAATCCAGTGTGGCAGGCCAGCCTGGTAACATGCTTGTTCAACAGTCTACCAGTGTTCAGGAACAGTACAGAAATCTTGTGGCATGGCTCTCGAGTCGATACTGTGGTAGAGCCATGGCTCATAGTATGGTGGCATCATTGGCATGAACAGATTGTGGCTAGGGTGGTGAGAGCATAGACATAGAAGGTAAACACCTCCTCCGGCTCTGGGGCATCTGTATCGCGGGGCAGAAGCCATAACTCTATGGGTGGGAGGGCAAGCTTCCACGTGCGTCACAGAAACAGAAGTTTGGTGGGCCCATGCAGCGTGATCTAGGTAGGCCAATCAGAGGCAGGTGGGGGCGGGTCTTTTCATAACCCAGGGTGCGTTCGGATATAGGAACTGAGGGCAATGGTGTACCCTCTGGTCGTTCGTTTATTCGAACGCACCCTAGATTCTGTGATTGGCCAGTAGTCACTTTGAGTGAACTGCAGCAGCGAATGGGGTATCTAGCTTTTTCTATCTATGGGTGAGTGTCCCATTGACTATGTTGATGGTGCCGGAATCTAATATCAAGCTGGCCCGATGGCACCAGTGCTTCCCAAGGTCGCCAGCCAGAATGGCCAGCAGAGGGTAACATTGCATTGGACCACATGCTGCCAACCCCAGGTTCTCCAGTAGCTGTGGGCAGCGAGATACTAAAAGAACAACTGTTGGCGACTCCAGGGACCCCTGGCAGCCGCCACTCCCTGCCGCCAAGCATCCCTGGCAGCAGCATCCCACCTCAGCCTGTAACCCCAGGGGCAACGAACGGACAGCCACTCCTCCCCATCCCCAAGCTTGGACAGCTGCATGCCACCTAGAGGAGGTGCCAAGTTACTCTGTTACAATGGAGATGCATCTCCAGACGTCTAAGTCTTCCAGGTACAGATGGCGGCTCAGCTCAACAGCCGTCCACCTTGGGTTGGCAATGGAAGGGCGGGCCCTGCGGGAAGGAACAACTCTGCCCGGAGGAACAGCTAGAACAACTGCAATCTGGAGTACTTTCATTTGGAGAGACCGCCCTGACTGTCTTAGGGAGAGCATGCACGCCCACAGACTCACAAGACAGAGGCATAGCCACTGCCATCAGTTTTATTTTTTGCCAAGCAAACAGTTTCTCGCCCCTCCTGTTTGAATGCGAGAGCACGCGAGAACGTCTTGGAACTCAAAGAGAACCACTGCCCAGTCCTGGCACCTCATCTGGTCTTCGAGCCACCACTGCCCAGTGCCCACTACAGAGGGGCAGTACAGTCAGTGGCGGCGGGGAGACCCCCGCAACCCCCGCAAGGCGGGGGGGCCCCAGCAGAGGGGGGCAGCCCCCTAGCCTAGCGGCCCACTGCAACAGTTGTTTAGAATGGACATATCAAACACAATGTCCAACAGATTGCTTTGTGTTTACAGCTGTGTTTCTAGTGTCAAGCTAGTGTCAAGTTCATACTCCGCTTGTTGGTGGTGTAAAAGTTGTGGTATTAAAAGCTTAATTGTGTATTTATATGTGCTCCCCTCGACCCGACGAGTCGGTAGAGTATCTGCGCATCATTTGCAAAAGGGCCCCCACCCACCTCCTCGCAGGGGGGCCCCACAATTTTCAGAACCGCCACTGAGTACAGTGAAGGAACTACCATCCAATCCTTCTCACCCTCCCACTGAGCACAGACTCAGTAAGTTAGGCCAAGCTCAAAGACTACGCTACAAAGGCCTCGTGTCAAGGCCTCATTGACACAGGAGATTCTCTCTCCCTGGTCCGATAAGGGAAAGCTCCCTGTCCTCAGTTTGGTTGCAGACGATGAAACAGATTCAAATTGTGACAGGGGAACAGACAATGTGTGCTAAAGCAGGAAAGGAAATTGTGCAAGCCTTTATCGTCCGTTGATATATTCATTATGTTTGTTTTACAGAGGGTTTTTTAAATTGTGGTTGATGTTGTTGGTTAATGATTGTTATTACAGATTTGGTTGCAAAACCATGATGGTGATAAGAGTAGGGATATATAGTTGTGACGTTGGAATTCATTTTGACTTGAAGTATGTGTACTTGGACTTGAGGCTGAACTTGGACTTGATGACTACAATTCCACCTCAAGGGAAATGAGAAATGCTGCGTTTCGAGTATCACCGGACCACATGAAGGCATGTCATACAGCTGTGTGTTTGCCTTCGTAAAATCAGCCTCGCGGCCCACAATGCCCTCATAGAACAAAGTTCATGACCTCTGCCTCTTATGTGTCCTGGCCTGCGCACTCCACTGCAATTCCAACTCGTTCCGGCCCCGTAACTTTTCATCAAACCTGTCCGGCAGCTTTGTCACTCAAGAGCTGGCTATTGTCATCGGCTGTCAGGGACACCTGTGTTTCTGTGCTACGAGGCTGCAATTCTCATCGAGCTGTCGGATATCTGTCTCCTCTCTCCGTGGAAACCTTCACTGTCAAAACCTGTCAAGTTTCAGCGAGTCCTTAATGAGAAATGCCAAGTTAAATTCACAATCACGTGTTTGTGTGTGTGTGTGTGTGTGTGTGTGTGTGCGTGTGCGTGTGCTTGGCTGGGTGTGTTGTGTGTGAGAGAGAGAGATATGGGGGAGAGGGGGAGCAGGCTGAAGGAACAGGTGCATGGCTGGAAGCTGCAGGGGCGTCACACCAAATTCTGGGCCCCGGGTACAAGGATTCACTGCGGGGCCCCCTGTGCTTTAACTATTGAAAAATAGCAGTTATACAAGCAAAAATCATGAAAATCTTTGAATATTTCAAATCCTTCTGAGGTTTTTTGAAAAAACCTATGTTTCTATGTCAGTGGAGCTCAAACCTTTTCATGTGAAGGACCCCCAAAATGGTATGTATTTGGCCACGGAACCCCATCTCAAAATATTGAGTTCCAGGGACCCCCCCAGAAGCAAAATTTGAGTTACAAATGTTCTCTTAAAAATACATATATTCAAAGATTTGCACACATGTCACGACCTTTCAAAAATAGCAGATCTACAAGCTCGCAGCGCGGCACTCGGTGCCGCGCTGTGAGCTTGTATATCTGCTATTTTTCAATAGCTAAGTATAAAATAATTAAGGCCTCTCCACCACCTTGGGCCTAGTAACTCAGTCCCACTTTCCTACCCCTTGTGACGCCCCTGGGAAGCTGTGGTGACGCAGTACATCATTGCTGATAACTGACACTTCTATTCCCACTAATCAAACATCAACAGTCAAGTGACTAACAGAGACATGACTGACGCCAGATAAAAACCGGTGGCTGGGAAGAGTTCCCACTTGTTCCTACAAACTCGCTATTTAAGACCCATGATTTTCTCTTCAAAACCCCCCCAAAAAAGGGAAATTTAAAAAAGGAGAAAACTGTGAAAACGTAATTGTAGAGTGAGACCACTTTTCAAAATCAAGATGCACTGGCTGCACAGTATGGCTTTGAATTTGCAGTGGTGTAAAGTAACTAAGTACATTTACTCAAGTACTGTACTTAAGTACAATTTTGAGGTATTTGTGCTTTACTTGAGTATTTTCAGTTTCCAATACTTTTACTTCTACTCCACTACATCTGGGATCCAAATATTGAACTTTTACTACACTACATTTATTTGAAAACGTTAGTTACTATTTACTTTGCAGATATACAGGTACATTATAATATCATAAAACATACATTAACAACTTTTTATAGTTATTTTATACCTTGGCTATTTGAAAACAGCTGATCTACAAGCTCACAACGCGTCGCGTTTTGAGCTTGTAGATCTGCTATTTTCAAACATTTTGTACTTTTACTTTTGGTACTTTAAGGACATTTTGATGCCAATACTTTCTTACATTTACTGAAGTACATTTTGAAGTCCAGACTTTTACTTGTAACAGACTATATTGCAGTATTGATACTTTTACTCAAGTAAAACATTTGAGTACTTTTTCCACCACTGTGAATTTGACACGTGGAGGTTATGAGGTGGAGCAGCCGCTTTTCCTTGTTTGATCCCCCGCTCCCCCTGTGTTAGTGTCAAAGTGTCCTTGAGCAAGACACTTAACCCCAAATGCTCCCGATGAACATGTTGGTGCCTTGCATAGTTGCCTCTGCTGTCAGTGTGTGAGTGTGTGTGAATAGATGACGGTTAAGCACATTGTAAAGAGCTTGTAGGTGCTATACATTTACCATTTATCCTTTTATTTATTTACATCTTCAAAGCCATTGCCGTTATGAGGTGCGTCATGTTGACAGAAAACTGCTTGCTAATTTCTCTGGAGTGTAGGAAGAACAAAAAGCAATTTCCCTCCCGGCCTGTCAAGAGGCCAGGTGAGGAGGCTCAGGTGAACGACCCCAGGCAAACTGCTAGCAGGGAAGACAGACAGAGAGAGAGGCTGGAGGGAGGGAGGCATGGGGATGCCGGCTGGGAGGTGACAGAACAAGGTGAGGTGGGGAAATAGAAGGAAAAGCAGTGTAGAGCAGCCATTCCCAAACATGCGGGCTGGGGACCACTCTATTGGGCCATGAGGAGATTGCAAGTGGGCCCCCAAATAATTGCCAAAATACAAATATTTTAATGATAATTGCGACCGAAGGTGGCAGTTTACTATGAGAAACGTCACTGCTTGTCCACGCCCGTCCGTCCGTCCGTGTAGACGTGTACACATTTTTATGGTCTATGGGTTTGCTGCTCTGACATAATGCTCTGATGTCACTGTGATGTCAGGGGAACCACTCTAACAGAATGGGTTTACCGCTCTGGCTTCACTGTGATGTCACACTAACAGAATCCCTTTTATGCCCATACATGGAGTTCCCTGATGTCATCAATATGAATGATTCCCTGTTAGAGAGATCCCCAAGATGCCAGGGAGAACAAATCCCTTTTATGCCCATATATGGAGATCACTGTGATGCCAGGGGAACAAATCCGTTTCATGCCCATATATGATGTCCACATCACTGTTGCGCAACCTCGTCCTAAACTGTAGAAATGTCTGTACTTCAATGTTAGTTCCATTGATCCAAGCCAGAACACAATCAATTGATTGAAATAAACATGCTCTGAAAATACACACGGCCAACCCATGTCAAGCGCAAAAAGGTTTTTGGTGTATAGAGGTGTACAGAGAGGAAGGATGGCGGCGAGGATGAAAAGATAGAGGTGGAAGGTGGGGAAAGGGTGGAGTGAGGAGGAAGAGGGTGTGGAATCCAATCTGTCAGAAACACTGACAGCTCTTATGTAAGAGCGTCTTGAAATTATTTGATCACACGAAACAACACCGCCCTTAAGGGAAAAAAATACTTATTTCATCATACTTTTAACTCTCTCATTGTTGCAAGCTTCATAGCGTAATGAAGCATAGCGTTAGATCATGCAGGGTACGAAAATCGCATACGCTCAGCTGTAATCAGCTGTCAGTCTGCTTTCAATCAGCCACGCTTTCCAATCACACCTCATTCCTTCAACAAGGCGGTCTGTATAAATACGGCTCCCTCCTACACTATAGATCTCTGCTTTTCCATTGCTGCCACGGCGTGCTCAGCACCGCTGCTGCTGGCAAACATGCCTCCACCGTGACCTTATAGTTCACATTCTTGTCTCAAACATTGACACGAATGTTGAACCAAAATCCATGTGTTTATGGCTCTAGACTGACTGAATTCAATGTTCTATGGTTTTAATGTTAAAATGCATTTAAGTTTGCATGACTCAAGTTATTCTGATTAAATGTTTCACTATGGGTCAGCTCTTGTATACCTATAGCATAGCGTTCCATGATTTTGCTTAGCGTGCTGCTTTGCAAAATGTACGGAACATCTTAAAGATCGGAGCCTTTAACGCAACGCAATGTATTTCAGATTCATGTCAATTTGTTTTCTGATATTTAACCACTTGAACCGTCAATACTTAATAAACTTGACCTTTCGCTCTGTAATTAAGTCTGCTTGTTTTCCCCAATACATCAAACCCCTTTGCCAAAAATAGCAGATCGACTTTGGCTTAAGTTCTCAGAGTAAGGACACTAGGGTTCATATAAAAGAGGAGAAAAACAATCCAGAATACAAAAAACACACTGATGTTTTGAGGACATCAGTGTGTCATACATCACTCCTACAGACAGGCGGGTGACCCCAGTATTGCTGAACTACGGGAAGGTAATGGAGGCTAATGGAAGCTAATGGGCGTCATGGGCAGAAAGGACAAGGAACAATACTGCTGGCATGCTGAGGCAGAGCAGATCAGAGGCGGACCCCCGACCATGCCTCGTCATCCTACAGTCAGTCACTGGGATAATGTACAATGGCCTTTGGTCACAGCAAACATTCACAGCCATGCGAGAGCGTACGAGCGAGGGCCGCATGCCTATTATTAACCCTTAACCCCCGCGGAGAGCTGGCGGGGAGCTCTTAGCTCTAAATGTCAACCTGTGTTTACTCCATTCATTCCAGTGGAAGGGGAGTCACCCAGACAATGTGACCTGTCAGGAATTACTGAAGATCTGCCATTTTCCACAATATTTATCAGTGGAACAGAGTCAAACAAAATGTAATGCCTCGACTCTTACAAATCCAAGTGCTTTGTGGTCAGTGTGGGGGGGTCCCCAGTTCACATGATTATTTTGGAGGGGTCACGGCCTGAAAAGGTTGAGAACCACTGAGCTACTTCTCTCTAGTCCATCTCTAGACTGTTTTAGCCTATGGGTTTTATCAACCTCATGTCTGGCTGTGTGGCCACTTGCTAAATGGACCCTAACCCTAACGTGAGACAAGCTACAACGTGCAGGAAAACACAGCCAGTCTTCAGTAGCTCATGGCCCATAGTTGAATGTTCCACATCACACTCTGACTGCATCTCTGTGTGCATGTGTGAATGTGTGTGCACTGAACAAGAGGGTTCTTTCTATAGCACTCTGGTTCCCTCTCCTGGCCAGCAAAGGCCATTCACATTAACAGGGCTATTAGTCACCTCACCACCACTAAAACTTCTCTATGGGGCCTTTTCCACCGGCAAAGAACCGGTTCCGGTTCTTTCTCCCGCCTATGGGATGAACCAGAGGTGGGCTTTTCCACCGAGAACCGGAGTTGGTTCTGAACTGTAAAAGTTGGTTCTGAACTGGAACCACAAAATCCTTGGTTTTTGTGGTTCTGGTTCAATCTGGTGGAAAAGCAAGCCAGTTCACAAGAACGAACCAAGAAGGTTCCCAAGAAAGTTGAACCGGCACTGGTTCTGGAACCGGTTCTTTGCCGGTGGAAAAGGCCCCTATGTGAATTCACTATTAGGAGGTGCCTTCTGCCTTCCCAATCCGCCAGATTTCTTTCACATTAAAACCAATTCTGGAGAAGCCAAAAAACGACTCAAGCTAAACTCATAGACTGCATCAATAGATCATTAGACATTCCGGAATCAGACAAACTCTACTACTTCAACCATGCAGAGAAGCAGGCCTACGTTTCTCTAACTGCATTCGTCAACTATATATGACAGGTTAATGAACCACTATAATCTATTATAATCTTGAATGGGGGAGAACAAAAATAGCTGCTATCTTTTATGCTAATCAGATTCTGTTCACTGCACATTTATGGTTCACTAAATACAGGCTAACTCACACCGCGCCATCAATCAACACCTACAACTGTGAAATCTGAGACTGCATCACCAACAGATGTGCTGTATTTGAACCATATGAGATGAGGTGGTATTTGCCTATATGCCAAATTTTCTTTTGGGGGTTTTGTTACTTTTTTTATGTTGCAAATTAAGTATAGACATGCCAAGAAACCACGTTTCAACTCACAAAATAAGATGTGTTAAACAGATTGAAGTCAAATCCAAGGGAGCCAAGTGATAACAAATGAAGAGAAATATCTCACATCTAAATTAAATGTACCCATACTAGTTCAGTTCAGTCAGTCCTCTATTTATCTGTGCTGCTTTCAGTCATGGCCTGGTCTGTATCCAATAACGTCTGAATAGCACATGCTGGGCAATCCATTCCAGTCTCCCATCTTCAGTATTCAATATTGCTTTGAGATGCTTCATGCCACATTCATCAAAACGTTACTTGGACAGTTCTGTGGACTCCTATCTTCAGAAGTGTGCTAACCACGAATCCACGATACAGTCCCAGTCAAGCTTGTCTTGTGTGTCGCGCGCGCGTGTGCGTGCGTGCGTGCATGTGTGTGCGTATGCACACGTGTGTGTGTGTGTGTGTGTGACAGAGTCTGTGGGTGGGTGTGTAACCATCATGAGCCAGTGGGATTTTGAGCCTATGTCTTGGATCTACAATATAAAACACCACTGCTGATACTGTAACACAGTGGTTCTCAACCTGTGGGTCGGGGACCCCAAGGGAGTCTCCAAATTATTTTGGGGGGTCCCCAGGTGATTAACTTAATGTGCAACACTGTTTTCTCACTCAACAGTAAACAAACCAACATAAAGTGTGTATAGTGTATATAGAGGGTATCTGCACATTTCTAGTGGAAAGTGGAAATTGAAGGACTTTTGAATACCTCTGAAATGACAAATTAAACATTGGCCAAATTGTCAAATATTAGAGGCAGAAGTTGCGAGGCATTGTGAGCATGTAGATCGGCGATTTTCACAATAAAACCGTGATATACAAAATGTAATGCCTCAACTCTTAGTGATCGTCAGTTAAAATATGATTAATTTTGAGAACCACTGCTGTAACACACCATGGAAGTCATTAACGTTCCCTATTCAGTCACACAATCAACCCTCCGTCATTTGTGTTCGTGATGAGATTTTCCAGTGTGTTTTCTGCTATGATGTTAGAGGTTAAGGGTTGCTTGGTTGGCTGCTAACTGCAGAGCAGCAGAGGATGGGTTGGAGGAGCAGAGAGGAGAGCAGGAGTTGGCAGTGAGGTGCATTAGATAAAGCCAGAGCAGGCCAGGCTCGATCGGCCAGCAGCCAGCACACATGTGATGGCAGAACCCTGCGTTCTGTGCAGAGCAGGTGCCTCTCTCTCTCTCTCCTCTATTACATACACTGTGTGCAGGGGCGTCAATTGGGTATGGCAGGGGTATGCAGCTGCCATACCCTGGGTCCAGGGGGGAAAATAAAAGTTACTTTTAAATATAAATACACTTTGTCTAAATCTGTTCTGGTTATGTTGTTAAATTACAGTAAAATAACTACAAATAAAAAAATTAACAAAATGTTCCCTTTAACAAGGTATTATAATTATATTCTCCACATCTTGACAGAATGGTATATTCCCAGGTTCCGCAGGTCAGCTGCACAGGTGCAATGCATTATTGTTAATTGTGGCACGTTTACTAACATGCCAAGTTTAGCTGCACTTGAACAACCGTTCCAGGCTGCCATATCCAGCCCAAGAAACCGTAGAAATGGGGGGAAAAAATAGAATGTATTTCTTAAAATAAATGTACAGTATCATGTCTGTTGCTAAGGTATGGCAACATGACTGGTGTCTTGCACGCGCATGAAGGCGCGCGTGCAAGACACCAGTCATGTGGCAATACCTTAGCTTTTTCTGAACTGACGCCACTGACTGTGTGTTCGAGATCAGCTCTCTTTCCCTCTCTCTCTTCCCGTCCATCTCTGTCCCCCATCTTTTTCCTCCCTCCCGTTGTCTCCGTGTTGTGCATCATACTTCATTTGCTTCGGATAACACATCAGCCTCAAATGCCCCATCCGCAGACCCCGTCGCCATGGCGCCCACAGATGGCAACTTCCTGTGGTCCTGCCCGGCGATTGGTGGAGAGCCTTCCAAACGGAGAACAGCTGGTGAGGGATGATATACGAGCGGGTTGTTATTTGGAGTTTGCACTTTTCATTTTCAGGGTTGTCTTGGTTAATGCCCCCGATCCCAGCGTCTGGCAGGAAATGGAGACAAAGAGAGCAGAGGAGAAAGAAAAAAACAACCTGTTCTTTGGAGGAGCGAAAGGCCTGAAACCCAGGTGCTGATCAAACAGAGCAGAGGCTAAGCTGCTTGTTTACAGAGTCGAAAGCAATGGAAATGAGCGGACGAGAGTATAGTCGTTACCAATGAACAAAACCTATTTTAAATAGGATGACATTTAAACAGGAGCTGGTGTCACAGATGTGTGGGGGAGTTGGAATGCATACATATAAAATATATATTCAATGTGTCCTAGCTATTATACAGGTATGGATATCGTCATTGTAAGGCAGAAACCTTGTATCTCCAAGTTTCAAATGTGTATGTTTTTTGGTCAATTAATGCCTTTTTTCAATAGTTTTAAAATAACAAAAAGAATAAAGATTTTGGACATACTTTTCCACCCGACAACAACGGTATTTGACTTAACTTTAACTGCCTATATACAAACCAGATTATAATTGAGGTGTTATTCCAAAATGCTATCTACACATCTATATACAGATATATGACATCTCTAAAGTCTGGTCACTGAACTTGTTGACTGATTATGTTTATCTTGGCATACAGTAGACAAGTCAGTGTATCCAAACAAAGATAATAAACATGTTAATTTGTCAACCTAAAAGGGGCAGATTTCTTCTGTTTTCCAGTTAAGGTTAAAAACTACAGTAAAAATATGGCAGACTAGCCTATATGCATAATAACACTGATCCTATATTGCACAGTGATATAAGCAATGCAGCTGCAACTAATCAAATGATGGGTGTTAGATGTACTGTAGTGTGTCAATGTGCAAGCAATGAAAATACTGTCGACTACGTTCTTCTGCTATACCAAAATGTGGAAAGCCTTACCGAAGGCCATAAAGGAGTGTGGATCCCTAGCATCCTTCGAAATTGCCCTGAAAAACCACTTACAGGCAGCAGCCGTTCGCAACTGGTAAAAAAAACAAACCTAGCCCAGCCCTCCCCTCCCCTGCCCCTTCTTTGTATATACTTACTGTTTGTTTAGACTTACTGTTTTCTTTTTTTGTTCTTTCATTTTATTTTATTTACATATCTACTGCATAGTAGGCTACTGTGTTCTATTCGTCTGTCATTCAATGTTATATAGAGATACTTAAATGGTTTCCTGTGGAAATAAGCTTTTCTAGGATCTCCTTTTAGTAGACCTTGTACCAGTGAACTGTACCGCCATGAAACTGTACCTTTTCCTATGCAAACTTCTAATAAAGTATTCAATCAATCAAAACTGTCTATGATCGCTTGCCCACTTAAATCTAACATTATCAATTTTATTAGCTGCAGCGGTTTCACTATTCTGCCATGTTTTAACATTAACTGGAACACAAACTACAAAATCATGCCCCTTTAAGTTATTTATGTTTATTTTACATTTCTGTTTTAAGCTGCCCCTTTCAAATGGTTGCCTTTTGTGAGAGGAACTGTAAAGCATTATTCTAACAGCAGAGGGAGCCATTGTGCAATACCTTAAAACATATGCAAAAAGATCTGGATTGTATTTGGAATGTCACAATAAAGAACAGAATCACAAAAAACAACAACCTTTAATACCTTGTGTCACAGTGTTAGTGGGACTGCAGATACATGGGGAGATGGCAACTATATATTTCAATTGTACAGAAGCTGTCCAGATATACCATTTTGCAAGGTTTACGTCAGTCGATCATGGCTTGGGTCAATCAACCTTAAGTTCAGCACATTCATATCTCTACTAGGGCATTCACGAATAGTGATTTTTAGTATTCGAATTATTCGACCTCAAAGTATTCGAATAATCAAATATTCAACAGGACTGGCCAAACTGTCAAATATTAAGTAAGCAATATTAAGTAAGCAAGAGGCGAAACATTGTGAAAATAGCCGATCTACATGCTCACAACTGCTATTTTCACAATATTTATCTGCGGAACCGAGTCACATTAAATGTAATACCTACAATTCGAAGTGCTTGTCAGGGTGGGGGTCCCCAGTTCAAATATGTTTATTTTGGGGGTCACAGCCTAAAAAGGTTTGGGAACCCCTGGTATAGAGCATTAACAAATTGGCATTGACAACTCATTCTTATGATTTCCTATCTAGCCAAGTTTTATAAACTATATATTCTTTTTAAAGAGAAAAGAATACAAAAAAAATAAATAAGTGAATATTCGACTTTGGTGAACAACGTCGAATAGTGACTTTGATATTCGAATATTTGGTGAATGCCCTATACTCTACTATGCAGGGAAACATATCCCATGCCCAAAATATTTTGTGCAAAGATGTCTGACTGAAGATGAATTGACCCACCTGGACTGAGGCTTCCTTCCTTAACACAGACAATACAAAGTAGAACATAATCCAACACAGGCGTATAAAAACAGGCATAAAGAAGGAAACAGACCAGTTTAGGCAAGTCTTAATTCTATAACCAAAGGTTGACCATTTTAAGAAATTGTGGAATTCTTTTTCTTTTTTTACAGAACAAAAAAACTATAACCAATAAAAAAAATGCAATGAGTTGACAATGCTACCAGTCCAAAGATCCTTCGAGGCTACAATATTGTAATCTCTAACGCATAAATGAGTACTCAGAGCCAAGTGCATGCAACATTACCTATTGACACGACGGGTTATAAAATATAAATCGCTGATCATAGACAGCCAGACTCGACCTCTGTAAAGTTGCAAAGTAAACCTTGGTAAAGCGATTTAGCTTCAATCTCCCCTCGAAAAGGGCAAGTGAGATCTGAAAACAAAACATGAAGGGTGGTTCTTTGAACATCTTGCTGGCTGCCATTAGCAATAGCATATCGATCCCAGTCAAAGTTAAGTCATAAAAATAAGCCCCATTGGCCCTGCTGTGGTAAACGGATGGTGTTGACACAGAGGCGATTGTAGTCTACGGTTTGGCCCTTAGTATTTGTTGCATAATATCTATCTGTTCAGTGTTGCCAGGCAGCAGACATGGGTGAAACGGTATTTACAATTTTGTAAGATGGTTTTTAGATGTTTAGAGCAAGGGTCTTCAACGTTTTCAGGCCAAGGACCCCTTAGTTGAGAGAGAGATGAAGCAGGGACCCCCACAACCTGATTCCATATAGTTTCATAGTTTGACAGCACGATCATCAGTATATTTTGGATTCATGTTAATGTGGCTTTTCAGATATTTAACCACTTGAACCGTCAATACTTAATAAACTTGACTTTTCACTGTACTTAGTCTGCCTTTTTCCCCCTCCAAAGCTCTTTGCCAAAAATAGCCGATCTACAAGCTCACAACGCCTCGCAGCGCGAGGCGTTGTGAGCTTGTAGATCTGCTATTTTTGGCTAAAGTTCTGAAAATATGGATGCTAGGGTTCAAGTGGCAAATATAAAAAAGGGGGAAAAAAACAAGTTTCTATCACACAAAGATTTGGAGGACCCCCTGTAGTAACTCTGAGGACCCCCTAGAGGTCCCGGACCCGCTGTTGAAGACCCCTGGTTTAGAGAAACAGACTGGATTTTCAAGTAAAAACGTCTTCAAACACATCAGATGGAACATTTTCAAATACATTTATTCCTCATGCAGGCTTGCGAAGGACCCTATCAGTCCAAAGCATTGAGAGAACCCTATAGCGCGTGTTTGTGTGATCTTTCACGACTCCACTGAGTTTGTATCGAGTTCAACTGTTCAGTTCCATTCTGTGAACACAGAAGGTATCGCAACATATAAAATGAATATGGTGGCTTTAACCTGACCAGAACACAAAGCAAACCATGGAACCCATTATACAGTGCAGCACTTGCATAAAAAAAAAAAAAGAAAAAAAAAAGCAAATTGTTCATCTCCGTAACATATGTTTTTACACATTAACGATACATGGTCAAAACAAATTTTTTTCTCCAATCCTGCCTGGAAATCTGTTTGGCACGATTGTCATACGAACAGCGAAAGCCAATATCTGGAATGAGATTTTCAAGGAGAGGACAAAATGAAAGGTGCTCGAACTGGATTAGCGCCGATATAAAACAATCATGCTTGAATTGTAGGTGGGGTCAGTAAAAACAATAGAGGCTACAGCAGGTGCTAAAACTTTAAGGCTAATAAATGTACGCTGTATGCTGCAAGTCTTGGAATTAATTCGCGAGGGCCATGATGATGTTGTGCAATCAATGTGTATGACGTTGACCAGAATGTCTGTTCTTAGCTGCTGAATTACTGTGAATGAGGGTGGGATGAAGTATGGAATGGATATGAACAGTAATGTCATGTAAGCTTCGATATCGTCGCTGTCGGCATAAACTTTGTTTGTCCGAAACCGTTAATTGTCAGCAAATGTGGGCAAATTATGTGTGTTCCAATTTTAATTATTTATCATTAGATATTAGTTAAGAGTTTCAGTCCCATCTCAGACATCCAATATCCTCCATTTCAACAACTACTCAACACTTGGGCTGCCTAACATGTCCAGGAACATGATAAGGATTTACCCCCTTGGAGCGCCGCGGCAGCCGCTAGTGAGCGAAGAAACTCAATTTCCCATGATGCCTCGTGAAAGCCGCTGCTGCTCACTTCCTTTTCTTCATTGCTTTGTATACAAGCTCCTGCTTCTTTTGCTTCTTTTCCCATATGGATTGTTTGGTTAAAACCTCCTGTTTTCTATGGACCATAAGCTTACAGGCGGCTGTATTTTTGAGCAGTGGTCACACCACTCCTAAGCGTGAGTGCGTGTGTAGGTAGGTGCATGCACCGCTACCAAAAATCTGGTAAAAACAATAGGAAAGATACATAGAAGTTACTCTACATAAGTTATGGCAAAACTATGGCAACCCAAGTGTTAAGTAACCGTACACACAAATCATTCTGGTCCTCGATTATATGCCCCAAGCGGCAAGATAAACAACAGAGATAGAGAAATGCAGCCGATTTGACGAGCATCGCTCTGCCACATACATAGAGGTGTCTGATAAGCTTATATACTGCCAAAGGAAAAAAAGTAATTAATCTTGACATCAAGCCTAAGAATCTACCATTTGGCTTTCGTGGGGTGATTGAAATTGCAGGCGATGAATAGGTCATATTGAAATGAGAATGGAACACATGGGGACAGAGGTTAACAAGCTCTTATTCATATTTTTAACTGTTAACTATTTATGCCCACAGTCAGAATTGACCATTTTCAAGCTGGCTTCCCCATCTTGAGCCCTATCTTTCAGTTCCAGAAATAGCCACGTCATGACTTGTGAGATTGTAGATCGTCCATTTTGTCTACTTTTGCATGACACTGTTGTATGAAACTATAAAATAGGGCTTAGGTGGTTAAAGGTGATCACTAGCATTAATTTAAGAAGAAAAAAGACTCAAAGATAAAATATGGACTTCTGTCATTTTGTAATGAGAATGGACCACAAGGGGATGAAGGTGTGTATATTGAAGTGCTTTATGTAGGTGTGTCAGCCTTCTGCCTAAACAAAGTTCAAATTGATTCCTTACGTGAAATAACTGCTGCTGCAAAAAAAAAAGAGGGGGGGAAAAAAAGGAAAAACTCAATGAAATTTTAGTAAAATGAACAAACGAAATACAAAAACTGATTCCTATACTCAGTGTTTATGATTACAAGATTTTGACAACAAGAAACACAGGTCATGCCACAAAAATAAGGATGGTTTCCTGGATAGTTCCCTGATTAAATAAAATCCATGATATGTACTGTACACATAGTGTAGGATGGCAAACGACATCCTCTGCTGCTGCATAACATTAAAAGGTGATAAACCATGACGTACAAGATATGACCAATCGGTTAACCTTTTACAAATGGTAATGTACAAACTTGCATAGATAAAGTGATATAGAGCAGCTTTGTAATAATTGTGTGCCCAAAATGGAACATTCCTTTATATTTATTTCTACAGACTACTCTAATGTCCCTGCAAGAAGGAAATAGCTACGTCGTTGGAGGTCTCACTCCCAACCAACACATAACATTAAAACTCACACCACTAACATATGCAAGTTTGCAACTCAAATTGCCAGGCTTTTTTTAATTAAGCATCACAGAGTAGGAGATTTGATCCAAGATCAGTTTCAGATGATAACAAAAAATGGTGGTTGATAGGACCAGGTTTGCTGTCCTAGATAATTTCTGCTGCCCTTCACTTGTACTGTAAATATGGGACGCATTGGTTCGCATAAAATATATTTTTTAGGATAGTTGTTGCATTTACAGCAGTTTGGGTTATACAGGATGGCTATTAACAATGCAATGAATGTATGACATCATAGCATCAAGTGAAAAGGAAATAAAGGGTTATATTGTTTTGAAAATGTCTTTAAATGTGCTTTCCCTGCGATGACAGCGGTCAGATTTTGACATTTGACTTTTTCTAACGCACAGGGGACATTCCCTTTTGTTTTTGGCTGCACTCAAATTAAGGCCATTCGATTATATTTGGCTAAACCACTCACTGGGGTCAGAGCATTACTTCTGTGACATATATTCCAGTGAATTGTTAAAATGGCTCCACGTCATGTGGATATAACAGACTTAACGATGACCTTGAAGTGGGAAGCCACTCAAGTTGAGAAATTCCTTGCAAATATTTTTTTTGGTCTATAATAAAAGTTAGTCCAGTAAATAATTGTGAACACAAAATTCGGGTGAATCGAGTCTGTAAACAATAGAAAAGAAACCAAGAAATATGGTTAACAAAAAAATGACTGGCATTGCAACCAGAAAGGTTTCCTAAAGAATACCGTTGTATTTTTTTTCCCCCGAAATTGATAAACCCTTCAAAATAAAATAAAAATGTTATCCCTATTCATCCCATTCGATGTCAATTTGTCCCGTTCAATGTCTATACGTAGCTTTGAACAGGGGGTGCGTCATATTTGTGGTTCACAAACATCGGATGGACCATCCTAGACCAAAGCAATGACATTTGTAGCAAGTCTTAAAGTGAGCGTCATTCACCCTCTGACATCTGGACCCAACAAACGGTTTGGGAAACACTCAAAGTACGGTACAGACTGTAGACACAACTCTGGAGACAGTTCTATTAAAAGTTAAACGTTATAAAACATTGACATCATTTAGAGGACGTGCTGTACAGTGAGCTGCGAGGAAAGAGCGCCCCCTACCTCGGCCCAGAAGGAGGAACCATGCTCTGTGTGCAAACAGAGTGCCCGCCAAACACATGCGGTGCAACTCTTTAACTGACCATATTCACGTGTTGGCCATTTTGTTCTTACTTCAAGACAAGTATGACGTCAAAGTTAAATGGCCGGCGTGTGAATATGAGCAATGCTACTGATGAAACCTTTAGCTACACAAAGAATGTGGTGGCGCGGGTAGAAGCTTTTTTTTTTTGTTCTTCTTTTTTTGCACGACAAGCCAACAAAACAGAGCGATTAAAGTACTTTCCAATGCAGCTCCAGCATGGTAGCGTCCGTACAAGAGAACTGTAGATGCATTTTACAACATGTATATCATTGCCCCTTTGCTTGTCACGACAAAAGCCGAACCTGCGTACGTACCTCGCCACAGTAACTCAACTGGCTACGGGCCCACCGGAACGGTGGATCCGCCTTTGCGCTACACGTGCCCAAACCACCACCACCACCACCACCGACAAAAACACAAGGACACTTACAGTCCTTTTCTCAAGTCTTTCTGACCTCCCGTGACCTTTGAACCCCCGGGGTTACCTCCTCCTCCACGCAGGGGCGGCTGTGGCCACTCTCCTCCCAATGCGGAGCGATGGATTCCAATGCGGCCCGGACCCGGCGCACGCCCGGCCCACCCCAAGAAAAAACAAAGCACTCAAAGCTGGAAGTAGGAAAACGATACAAAGGGGGTGAAAGGTGATAAAAGATCGATGGCCCATTCCAACAGGGCGGCTCGCCACCTCATCCTGGCGGAGACGCTGCGTTTTGTTTCTCTTTTTTAGGTGGGCAGGGGGTCGTCGTCTCCTTTGCTGCACTTGCACTTACAGCAGAGGACGATGGGCGTGGCCAGCAGGAGGAAGGGGGAGGCGACCAGAAGCAGGAGGCCGAAACCAGCGAAGATCCCCACGACCTGAACACACAAAATGCATTTCCAAAATGAACATTACCCATTTAGTAATCTCTCAAGAACAGATTCCCTGGTGCTACAGAGAGGGCGCCGTTTTCCCTTTTCTTTGACAATGGCTAGCCAGATTGCCCATTTAGAGATCAACATAGTCTATCCACAGCACTTGGCTTAGTCGGTAAAGCACTCCCCTTTCAACCACATGGTCATGGGTTAATTCCCAGGCACTGTCAACTCAGTGTATGAGTAGCACAGCTTGGGTGCAAGTCGTGCATTAACCCTCTAAGGCCCAAAAATGGGTTGGTCATGGGTTAATTCCCGGGCACTGCCAACTCAGTGTATGAGTAGCACAGCTTGGGTGCAAGTACTGAGAGCTGACGGTAGGTGTTGTGTTCCACCTCAGCAATCCATCTCCCAGGGGCCTAAGATCTAGACTCTAGACAGGGCATTGGTTCTCAAAGCGGGGTCCTTGAAGGAGTTCCAGGGAGTCCCCTGCTAAATGATTGTTAGAAACCACTACCAGAGGACTCAGAGACAAATGCTTCCATTTCTACACTCTGAGTTAAATTAACATTGATTTTACAATATAAATTGGGGTCTCAGAGATAGAAATGCCATTAAATGGTGGTCCGAAGCCTAATGCATGTTAAACTGGGGGTCCTTGAAATTAAAATGGTAAGAAAATCATTGCTAGAGCCCTAAAAAGCTTTAATATGAGTGCCCCTGGCATATCTTTTTAAATGGGGGTCTGCAGGCTAATAACTTAGCTGTTAATGATAGCACTGCTATACCTTTAGGTACATACTGTAGCTACCTCCCAGAGAAGCATGGGTGTAACTCAGATGTCATTGGACCTCTTCATTTGTGAGAAGTTATATAGTCAATAGTAGCTATTCATGTTTGTTTATTACATTATAAGAGAGAAGAACAGGGACAATATAGTTAAGGGTGCCAGTTTTTCCATCATGAGTGCAATTCAGGTAATTGTCCACACAGGGGCGCAAGACACCAGTAAAACTCCAGTGGAACTGAACTAAATGCCAAACATGCAGTCATGGGCATCAGTGACTTATAATGAACCTCCCCGCCCTTCCAGACCCAATTTCGGGGGCTCAGGGGAAATTTTTGGGATCACTTGAGGGCAGGTCTATGAAGGACAAGTACCCGTTGGTAACTGCCTGTTTATTTCTGTCAGTTGGAAAGGATCTGCTGTAGAGAACAGCACGGTTGTTTGAGCACAGTAATCTTTCCTTTGGTCAGAGTAAAGCCTCTATCAGAGTCCAGGGTGAAGAGCTATTCACTTCACCGCGGTGTAGTTTCTAGCTATCACCTAAAAATACATAACAAAGCCTAGGAGATAGCTAGGAAACTACAACGCGGTGAAGTGAATAGCTCTTCACCCTGGACTCTGATAGAGGCTTTACATGCCCTGAAAGAGTTAGTGTGTCAGAGAACACAACAATGTGACCTCCTGTCCTCCTTATGCTCTCACATGGTGTCACACACACTCTCTCTCTCTCACACACACACACACACACACACACACACACACACACACACACACACACACACACACACACACACACACACACACACACACACACACACACACACACACACACACACACACACACACACAGAGTACACAAGACCCATCTAATTATCAATCAGATACATGGAGGAGGACATTGTCTGGTATGGTATGGCATGGTGAAGAAGCTGAGATGTGTACGTAAAAGCCAGATTTGTGCTGCGACATCCAATGTATTTATGAATGGAAGATCAGTAAGCAAGGCTGGTCTGAACCTCACAGATTGAGAGGCAGTAGAGAGAGACAGAGAGCAAAGGAGAGAGAGAGAGAGCTGATCTGCGATGCCTAATTTATGCTGTGGCGCGTGCCAGAAATAGCAGACCTACAAGCTCACAACGCGTCGCTGTGCGACGCGTTGTGAGCTTGTAGGTCGGCTATTTCTGGTATGCGACACCGTCTAGCGGTGCAGTACGGGCGGCGCTTTAAGTGTGTCCATGACTCCGCCTGGCCCCACTGGGGAACAGATGCCATTATGTTTACTAATGTTCACAACAAGTCTGTTGGGACAGTGGGATGTGCCCACCTGGGTACAAATGTTACCCCCGGTAAGGAATGTGCCCAGTTAACTCTCAAATACCGGGAACGCGCCCGAGTCACGTTAGATTTGAACCACTTTAACCATTACTTTATGCTTTAACTTTAGAAAAATAGCAGATATACAAGCTCACAGCGCGGCACCGAGTGCCGCGCTGCGAGCTTGTAAATCTACTATTTTTGAAAAATCGTGAAAATGAGTGCAAGTCTTTGAATATCTTTGACCCCGATCTTTGACCCGACTTCTAAATCCTTCCTCTAAATCAGTGGTTCTCAAACCTTTTCATGTCAATGACCCCCAAAATTACAGGTATTTGGCCGCGAACCCCCCCATCTCAAAATATGTTGTTCCAGGGACCACCCAGAAGTAAATATTTAGTTACAAATGTTCACTTTTAAGTAGATATATTCAAAGACTTGCAAACAAAAAAAAACATGATTTTTCAAAAATAGCAGATCTACAAGCTTGCAGCGCGGCACTCGGTGCCGCGCTGTGAGCTTGTATATCTGCTATTTTTCAATAGTTAAAGCAGTCAATAATCCTAGGCCTAAATGGGTTAAGGAATGGTGTTGGAAGCCTACATTGTAACTTGGAATGATAGTGAAGCTAAAGGTTGGGAAAGTGAACAGCGCCAGAGCTGCTTGCCATGTACAGTAGCCTCTGTTGTTGCAGACTGAAAAATGGTAATCAAAAGGAATCTTTCACATAAAACACTGCAGTCATTTCTTTCATTTGACTACACAGTTCACTGAACATGTAGTTAATAGGCCGATTTATACTTTGTTGTATGACGGTGCCACTCACGAGAAGAAAGCCTGAAAGGTGCATTTAAATAATGCTGATTTATAGTCCCGACTAATATTGTACTTCGGCGTGCAATAGTGTTGCTCGCTAAAAATAGCTCACAATGTTCTGGGCGCTTGTAGATCTACCACTTATGGCGAGTGACGGATTTTAATTTAAGCATAACCGAGGCCCTCGGCACGTGGCCCAAGCCTGTCTTCAACTATTACACTCTCTGTAGCAGTGTGGTAGGTCTGTGTGTGTGTGTGTGTCTGTGTGTGGAGGGTGTCACAAGGGGGGGAAAGTGGGACTGAGTTACTAGGGCCCAAGGTGGAGGGGCCTTCATTATTTTATACTTTAGCTATTGAAAAATAGCAGATCTACCAAGCTCACAGCGCGGCACCGAGTGCCGCACTGCAAGCTTGTAGATCTGCTATTTTTGAAAAGTCGTGAAAATGTGTGCAAATCTTTGAATATACGTATTTTTTAAAGCAAACAATTGTAACTCAAATTTCGCTTCTGGGTGGTCCCTGGAACTAAATGTTTTGAGATGGGGGTCCGTGGCCAAATACATATCATTTTGGAGGTCCTTCACATGAAAAAGTTTGAGCACCACCGACATAGAAACATAGGTTTTTCAAGGATTTGAAATATTCAATTTTCAAGATTTTTCAAAAATAGCAGATCTACAAGGTCGCAGCGCGGCACTCGGTGCCGCGCTGTGAGCTTGTATATCTGCTATTTTTCAATAGCTAAAGCACAAAATAACACGTAATAATGCGTTCCCGGTCTAAATGGGTTAAAGCCCCTCCCCCTATGAAGAACATTCATGGGGGGGGGGCCCGCAGTGAATCCTTGTACCCAGGGCCCAGAATTTGGTGCGACACCCGTGTGTGTGTGTGTGTGTGTGTGTGTGTGTGTGTGTGTGTGTGCTCGTGACAAAGACGTGAGAGCGAAGCGAAGAGAGAGAGAGATGACGAGACAGAGACAGTGGAGGGAACACGCGTAGCGTGCCACATGCTGCAGTGCAGATAAAGAGGGGAGCCCTGAATGAGAGGGAGAAGGAGGGAAGGAGGCAGCCTCTCACCTGTGTTCTGTGCCAGATAACAGACGCCCTGGAGTGGCCCAGTTTGTTACGACAGGGCCCTTTGTCATAGTGGATCAGGAGAAAGTCGTCCTGTCGAATAGGTACACGCGCACACACACACACACACACACACACACACACACACACACACACACACACACACACACACACACACACACACACACACACACACACACACACACACACACACACACACACACACATTGACCATTAGCGAGCTGAGAGGCACATGCAGCTATTCAGAGAAAATGGCTTTTAAATTACCTGTGTGGTCCACTGTATGTACGTACGGGTAACTCCACAAACAGAACTACATCATGAGGCAAGAAGGACTCCTTCCAGCTAAGATGCTAAGACGAAAAGGACCTTTTATTTTTGTCCTTGACAATTTAACTAGACCACCATGACATCACCACAAATGATGGTTAGATAACGGGTAGATGGCGCAGGCAGCGTTGCATTGGAGCAGTGTTATTCATTGACCTTATTTCTGGAAGAACAGGACACGAACAGGACGATGGTATCATCATTGACCAATGAAATACTGTATATTATTTAGTTATAAATATCCACAGGTTGACCAACTAGACCTAGCTGTTCTGGACATGTTATTTTATATTGTGAAAACGTCCATAGACATGCATTCTACCCGGAAATCGCCATTTGTCTACAAACATTCTGATCTGGTCTAGAGCATCCAATTCCAGCCTCATCAACTACAGGTAGAGAAAACAATTATTTTGATAAAGACAAGCCATTACTGGAAGCTGATTTCTGCCAATGTGATAAAAAGAAGAAAAAAAAAAAGATCCTGCATTAAGTCATTATAATGATAAACTAGCTCTTTTCTGTGGCCACTTTCTGCTGTTTACTTCCTAGCACAGCAATGCTAGAATGGATTAACATGGGGTCTTTTGTAATCGCGAACCAACCACGGCGTGCACGCGGATTGTAAACGAAAATCGCAGCATTCAACGACTCAATGTTGTCGACTCAATGACCAAATATAGCTGTGACCATTTTGTGCGCGTTGGTCTTAAAATTCAGTGTGGACAGGTGCAATGTTATGTCAGAAAAGTGATTGTGTCTTAGATCAGCTCTGACCTAGTCTAAAGTCTAGCACAGTCCCCCTGCGCAGTATGTCTGTGCTATTTAAAGAGCACATTAGATAGCAGATTGACCTACAGCATAATATAGGTGGGTATGCAATGCACGCAAAATACTTGCCAACACAATCCATCAGAATTCGACGCTGTGCAACTTTGGTTGGTTGCATGCTTTCACTTCATACACGAGCAGATTATTATTTTGAGAACATTTCTCATTATTTGGAAATGCGGAGTAGTTCATTCCACCACTTAAGCCCCATTTTACAATGCATAACAATAGACAATCTAACTCACAAGACATTGCATTGGGATGTGCTGTGAGCTTGTATAGCTTTGATGCATGCTATTTAGGGCATTCACGAATAGTGATTTTTAGTATTCTAATTATTCGACCTCAAAGTATTTGAATAGTTGAATATTCGACAGGACTTGCCAAACAGTCAAATATTAAGTAAGCAAGAGGCGAACATTGTGAAAATAGCCGATCTACATGCTCACAACGCCTCGCGTTGCGAGGCGTTGTGAGCATGTAGATCGGCTATTTTCACAATATTTATCTGTGGAACCGAGTCACATTAATACCTACAATTCCAAGGGCTTGTCAGGGTGGGGGTCCCCAGTTCAAATATGTTTATTTTGGGGGTCACGGCCTAAAAAGGTTTGAGAACCCCTGGTACAGAGCATTAACAAATTCATCCACCAGGGGCACTGGCAACTCATTCTTATGACTTCCTATCTAGCCAAGCTTTATAAATTATATTTTTATTAAAGAGAAAACAATGAAAATTAAAAATAAGCTAATATATTCGACTTCGGTGAACAACATCGAATAGTGACTTTGATATTCGAATAGTTGGTGAATGCCCTAATGCTATTTTTTTAAATGTTGCCTGACAATCCCAAAATAGGGATGCCAGGTTGAAAGTGATCAATTGTTTTGCTGCTCTCAACTTACTGGTGCTATAAATATCATTATCAATATATTGCATAAGGAAGGAAAGCCACGAGGGACCAGTTCTGTGTACAACTCACATCCAGAGATTCCAGACAGTACCAGCAGAAGGCGTGTTTACAGTTCTTGCACATCATCTGGGCACACCCCTCGTCCCTCTCAATGTAGACTTTACATTTGGGACATCGTTTGATGGGGGCGTCGTCTTCATCATTCTTGAAGAAGGAGCTGAGAGAAATGAGAGAGAAGAAGGAATTTGTTTTTTTTTTCAGTGGAAAAACCCTGCAGTCACGAAACAAAATCCAATTCACAGATACTTTGTCAGACTTGTTAATAAGGTGCGATCAATATTCGGCAGGCTCTTGTCCAAACGAAAGTGAGAAGCCCAGAAGCTCATGTCGTTCTTTTAAAAAAGCTGCTGCGGTAATGAACCCCGACCTCAAGTGTTCTTAAGCTTGTTTTGAATTATTATTTTCACTCGGTCAGCCTCCTGGGCCCTTATTTTCTGCTCCGTTGTTCACGTCAGTGATTCTGTATCTATTCCTCCTGTTTCAGTAAAAGTGCTGACTGTTCAAGGCTGGAGGTGAGACGGTAGCCGTCCTTCTATGTGCCCTCTTCAAGACAGAAAACAAGCCAATTCATTTCCAGGCCAATTCTCTCGTATTGATCTAACCGGGCCCAGAGCGGTTAAAGGCACGTTCGCGCGCACGCACACACATACAGACCCCCATTCATCTGACACCTGGCAGCCATCTTGAAACAAAAAATACCCTGAATTTGCTCAGGGTGAAGGGATAGGTTGTCGCACATGGACTGAATGAGAATCAGTCTCATCTTTGGTAGTTTTTTGATCAGCTATGATATATATATATCGTCGTTGTCGGGTGGAAACCTTGTATCTCCAAGTTTCAAATGTGTACGTTCTTTCGCAAAGTAAAGCCCTGCTTCATCATACAAGGCCGTCTCACAAAAGTAGTGAAAACAGCAGATCTACAAGCACACAACGCCTCGCGGTGCGAGGCGTTGTGTTGCTTGTAGATCGGCTGTTTTCACTAGTTAAAATCATTTTTAAAATGATAAATACAAAACAAACGGTTTTGGACATACAAGGTTTCCACCCGACAACGACAATATATAGCCACTGGAAAGGTTGAAATTAAGACATTCTAGACACAACCTTATAACTGAAGATAGAGGACCAACTGCACTTGTTGAAGCTGTTAACCCTTAAGTGCTGTTCGGGTCATTTTGACCCGTTTTACATTTTCATTTGGAAAAAAAAGGTAGAAGTTAAAAATGTTTCCACCTGAAACTCACTGGCCTTAAAGATTCTTCTGAGATGAACATGTAAAAAAAATATTTTTGCACTACACCCATGCTACACCCCCCTCATATTTTTTGAACCTTAAGTGCTGTTCGGGTCATTTTGACCCGGAAGCACAGAAATACACAGTATTATGCCAAAACACAGACACACAGTCATCCCCACTTCTAACACCTCCCTTCCGAAGCCCCATTCCGAACCCTCCCCCCCTTCCTATAAGCATGAGCAATATTGCCCAGTATTAAATGAAGTTGTTTTTTTTACATGGATTTCAGCTAAATCAGTAAAAACGCCTAGCTCTTTCAGTGTTTAATGTGATAGAGCAAAGCAGAAATGCAAACATTTACCAAATATATCATATGAATTGTTTGGTATTGAGTCAAAGTCAATGTATCATGATGATTTGTTAAGTTAAAATTTATATTAGTGTTGTTTTTTTTAAACCAAATATCCACCGGGTCAAAATGACCCGAACAGAACGAAGGTGTAGTGAATCTGAACAGAACTTAAGGGTTAAAGCAATAGGACAAGTTGGTGGTCATGATGTAAACTAGCAACTAAGAAATAAATAATCCAAACTTAAGATACCGTCTCATACAGCTCTCAAAGACTTAGCACATAAATAAACGAACAATAACAAAGCTAATTTTGACAATACATAACATCAAAAAACCCAATAGGAAGAGTGATTTAAAGACAATTTTAAACTTCCTGTTGTTTCAGCCATTGTCTGTGGAAGAATGAAGAATCCACGGCTCTGGATCCAGATTTTCAAATGGTAATAAAAATAGCATAAATAGTGACCATGATCTGGTACTACCCACATTTCTGTCACCAGAATGTGGAATGCCTTGACACCAACCATTAAAAACGATTAAAAAAAAATGTGTTTATGTAATTTCCCCATCAAAAGGAGGGGAAATGCCGTAGGTTTTCCCTTTTCTCCTTTGTTTGTACAATGTGTTTTTATTTGTAGACATGTATTATTTCTGATGCTATGATGATGAATTGAATACATAGGAGATAGTCCCCAGGACTTCTTTAGCCTTAATGTCTTACTGTACAATGTGCCGTTTACATTTCTGACTAATAGTCTATTAGTCAGAAATGTAGAGTATTCAATCAATAAAAAATGCCTTTAGATCAGATCAAAAAAATGTGCCTTTTTCTTATATTATTTGACAATTTGGCCAATGTTTGGCCAATTTTTATAGTATTGCAGCCAATACTAGCTGCAGCCAATTAAATACATTAAAAAATTATAATAATACAAAGAACAAAATACAAATAAATTGCTGGATTAAATAAATGTTCTCTCTAATGCAAAGTGTGTAAGTTTCATGAGTGCTTCTTAAATCAAAATGTATTAGTAGTACACCTACCGCAGTCATAAAGAGAAATGCCACAGGAAACTACCTGCATCTGTGTGAGGAAACTCCCTTCCCTGGAATACTATGGCTCTTATCCAACTCTTATCCAAGGAAACTAACACAGGAAACTGAAACCTTATCAGAGTCAAGCAGAGGGTGTGGTGCTCAATGGAACCTTTCATAGTAGGGAACAAATGCCCTTTTCCACAATAACAGCGTCGGTCATCAGGTATTGCTATACAGAGGCCATTTAAATTCAAAGGTTTGTAATTTCTCAAAGATGAAGAAAATGAAAACACAGGTTTTGGCAGACAAAATGCATTGTGTCAAGTCTTCTTACAGCCAGAAGGTGTGATTCCAACACCATGGTTAGGGGTGTCACAATTATTACATAATCGTCTAATCGCAATTATTTGATATAATCGCAATCATTTGGGGATAATCCTCATAATCATTTACATGTTGAAAAATGTTTATATATGTTCAAACATTAAAAAAATAGTGGAAATAGCAGATCTGCAAGCTTGTAGATCAGCTATTTCCACTATCAATGTTCTTTTTAAAGTGTAAAGTTGTCAAACATGTCCTTCATTTCTTTGTATATTTAGGTTACGTGTCATATTTGCCATGTGAAACTTCAAGGCCTACAAAGCCAAACAGAAATGTAATTGTCAACGACAAAAGCACAATTAAATCGTTAATCGCAATTATTTGAGTGACAATTAATCGTCATGTAAAATGTCATAATCGTGACAGCCCTAACCATGGTCTCTAGTTTGAGGGCGGTGAAGTCAATGCGTTTCTATTGTGTTTATCGGCAGTGCAGTGGATGGGTTCAGAAGCAACAATCCATCACAGGACTGCTGGCATTTTTCTGCATTTCCATTTTATTCTCTGCCTGTGTCCCCCAATCCTGTCAACATTGTTCTCCGAAGAAGGGGGAAGAGGGATGTAATATGTGTTTGCACGCTTGGCATATGGCCGACATAAGTCAAACTTGATCGTCAGTTGAATATCGCTGAAACACCCACGTCAGGAGCGCCGCATTCACGCCGACGGTTTAGGTTGACAATAGCGGCGGGATATTTATTTTGAATGTACGAGGATGTCAGAGAAAACGCTGTGCTGAAGGCCCAAGAGTTAGATCTCAACCGCAGTTGTTTTACACCACTGGCTTCTGTGATCCACACTAAACCTAGACGGAGTCGGAGACAAGAAAGCTCCTTTCTCCTCCGTGCAGCAGGGGGTTTTCAGGGAAAGAAGAGCTCATAAAGCAGAAGCTGGTAATCTGTGGACATGTACAAGCAGCCCTCTCAACTTTCCCTTCCTCTATCCTCAGACGCCTTAAGCCTGATTCATACTTCACCAACACCACAGCATCGCTCGCCGAAAATAGTAGATCTACAAGCCTGCAACGTGTCGCACCACATGACTGCACTGCTATCTTCCAGGGTGACCTTTGAATGGATTTTATAAATACAACTACTATAATAATAATCTTAATTTGTCAGATACATTGCTGTTACTGCCTTTGACCCACCTTTGAGCGGTGAGCCGCAGCAATGACGAGCTCAGTGCCAAGCAGGGAGGCCATTTGGTCCCATTTTTACAATTTTGGTATGACCCGACCAGGGATTTAACCCTGACCTCCCAGTCTCAAAGAGACTGGGAGGTCGAGGAGACACTCTAGCCACAAGGCCACTAAGCGTACTACTAATAATAATAATTATAATACACCCATTGACAGTGTGCATGGCAGGAGCTTAGGTTTGGGAAGATAGATCTTAAGGTCTGTATCCCCCCAACCACAGCCCGGGCTAACCTGAGCTGAAGATAGATTTTAAGGTCTGTATCCCCCCAACCACAGCCCGGGCTAACCTGAGCTGAAGATAGATTTTAAGGTCTGTATCCTCCAACCACAGCCCGGGCTAACCTGAGCTGAAGATAGATTTTAAGGTCTGTATCCTCCAACCACAGCCCGGGCTAACCTGAGCTGAAGATAGATTTTAAGGTCTGTATCCTCCGACCACAGCCCGGGCTAACCTGAGCTGAAGATAGATTTTAAGGTCTGTATCCTCCAACCACAGCCCGGGCTAACCTGAGCTGAAGATAGATTTTAAGGTCTGTATCCCCAGACCACAGCCCCGGGCTAACCTGAGCTGCCCTGTCTGAAGCCAGTGGAAGGCAGCGCCGGCCAACTAAGCCGACTGGCGATCCATATTAAATACACAATCCATGAATCCCTACTGTTTACCACATGCAGGGGGGCTTCCTGGAACTGGAAGCAGCCATGTCTCTTTGGGAGCCAATATTCATTGATCACCTGCACTCGTCTGAGACCTACTTATCTCCCAAGTGACGGCGGAGAGGTCAGGCGAGCCAGCTGCTGATCCTATAGGCTGCGTTTCCTGCTTTAAGAACAGGAATGTGGGTTTCCAGTAAAGAGGAAAACCGTAACCTTGTGTGGTTCAGAGGTCAGGACCTCACGGCGCTCGGTAAACTAAAAATGTAAAAGGTCACTGGGGCCCTAAGTGGGCGTGTGTGTGTGGGGGGGGGGTGACCCTTGAATGACCCCATGAGGGCAGTACAGCACCTCTACTGTACAGTAGGTGCAGTGGCGTATTCAGACTAGTCGAGAGTAAGGATGGGGAGATATGACAATTTCGTGTCACGATTATTGTGACCAAATCATCGCAAATTGCGATAGGCGATATTATCGCAATAATCAAAATCTCCCCGATATCCATTATCCTGGGGCGGAATATTTGCAAAAAAAAAACAGATCTACAAGCACACAACGCGTCGCAAAGTGACACGTTGTGAGCTTGTAGATCGGCTATTTTTTGGCAAAGAGATTTGGTAGAGAGTGGAAAAAAAGAATCTATCACCTATGTTATTTCCAAGTCCGTTTTACCAATTATAGAGGGTTTAAGTGGTACCGGATATGCAGCTCATAAAATAAAAGGTGAATTGATCCCAGTGCATGATGGAGGATAAATTCACAAAAAATGTAAACCTCCACGATACGATTATTGTGAGTGTTTTTTTATCACGATAAACGATAACGATTATTGTCCCATCCCTATTTGAGAGAGGACGTGTGAGAGAGAGAGAGAGAGAGAGAGAGAGAGAGAGAGAGAGAGAGAGAGAGAAAGTGAGAGAGAGAGTGAGAGAGAGAGAGAGAGAGAGTGAGTGAGAGAGAGAGAGAGAGAGAGAGAGAGACAGACATGTTCATCACCTCTGAGGCAGTTGGGATCAGGGTAATAAAATAAACGGTACCTGTTCTCTCCTGGTAGGTAGGAGGTGATGGGCAGGTTGCTCTCCTGACAGGCTTGCCCGGCGTGCCAGTTGGCCTTGCAGGCCGAGCAGAACTCCAGGGCACAGACGGCGCACTGGACCAGCTGGGGCAAGGCTGGAGGGTCCGCCTCCTTGAGCTGGCACACGGCCTGGCACGTAGAGGACGGGCACCACGTCCGGCACGGGTCCAGCAGCACCTCTGTGTGGATGCACGCACGAAAAAAAAAAAGAAAACGAAGAATATAGTGTGTCTCTTTTTTGAAAAGAGGCGTCTAACAGTCACGCGTGTCTGGTGGCAAGAGGCCATGGTGGTAATGTCATGGACATGATGTCTTTATTTACGACTCAACAATCGCCACAGTGTTTTGGAGATGCCATCTGAATGGCACAATCTCTAAGACCAACCTTTGTCATCATCGCCTATGTTCAAACTAAGTGTCGTGCATTGGCAAGTTCTTATTGGTTTTTTATTGTTTCAATCAACAACTGGCAAGCTCAATTGGCAGGTCAGAAAAAATACGTATATCGTCGTTGTCGAGTGAAAACCTTGTATGTCCAAAACCGTTATTTTTTGCATTTATCGCTTTAAAAATGATTTAAACTAGTGAAAACAGCCGATCTACAAGCACACAACGCCGTTGTGTGCTTGTAGATCTGCTGTTGTCACTACTTTTGTGCGACGGCCTTGTATGATGAAGCAGGGTTTTACTTTGCGAAAGAACGTACGAATTTGAAACTTGGAGATACGAGGTTTCCACCCGACAACGACAATATATTTCTATATTTGTCAATATGCGGAATTTTCCATAATTGCATGGCCTGGCAAACAACACTTTCCAAAGTCAATGCCTTTCACAGATTCCCCATGACCTGTTATAGTTGGAACCCCACAGACACGATTTGGAGTTTTTGTGGGGTGTCTTTCTATTAAAGCTGCCATTGTTGTGCGTTGATTAAGGTCCAAAGCACACATTCCGCATGCAGTCTGGGCTCCGTCCTGCAACAACATGGAACGGTTACAGCAGTGATTCTGCCTGGCTGCGCTGCTGGGACACTGATTAAATGGCTGAACGCTTTTATCCAGGCAACATCAATAGCGCTCTTTGAGGGTTTCTCTGAGGAATGTTTTTTTTCCCCTCCTTCCCTTAATATTTTTAGGCAGTCGTTGCTTTATTTAGATAGGATTGTAGAGGGACAGGAAACTGAGGGCAGAGGGAGGGAGGAGGACGTGCTACACAGTCCGGGAATCGAACCAGGAACGTTATGGTTGTGTGGTCCACGCACAATCTGGTCACCTATTGGCACAGCCCGTTAAGCCATCCAAGACCAAGATTTGCACAAATGTTCCAAGATTTTTCACAAATAGCAGTTCTACAAGCACATAGCACGGCACTTTGTGCTGCACTATGAGTCCATCTACTATTTTTGTATAGCAAAAGTATAACGGTATAATGGTTAAAGGGGTATTCCGCTTTCAACAGGGAAACACTGTATGTATCCATAACTTTTTTCATTTATTTTTAAGATTATTTGGGAAAATGGAAAAAATGAAATACAAAGAAATAATTATTAAATATGAATGAATGAATGAATCTAAAAAACACGGCCTGCTCACATATTAGGAGGGTAGTATGTGTCACCAGAAAAACACAATTGGTGTTTTTAATGAATCTATCATGGTTAAAACGAAGTTTGAAGTTACCTGGTAACATTTACATGAAATATCTAAATATTGAATGAAGCAAATTAAAAACTGTTCAGGGTGTTCATAAAAGCCTGATTAGATGATAAAATGACCAAAAGTTTTTTTGAAAGTGGAATATCCCTTTAATGTGGCTACAGATTCTTTCACAGTTTTAATGGGTTGAGAGAATTTGTACTCATTATGGGATATCATGCAGCCATGGCCTCCTCTATTCTGTGTAATACTGTCTGTTCATGTGTATTACGTGTGCGCGCGCGTGTCTGTCTGTTGCGTGCGTGGCGCGCACGAGGTGGGTTCGTTCCAGAGCCTGCTGGGAACCCACCAAAAAAAGAATGGTAGCGAGGCCAACAGCTTGTCTTTGCTGGTGGCGTTTCACCAGTTAGCATGTCTACTCTGACAGCAGGACCTGCGCCTCCTCCCGCCTTAGAGCATTTATCTTCTCTGCACTGATATACCAGCCTTTTATCACACGGTTAACATGCGCTGTAAACCACACAATATGCAGATACGACTCGCATAGGCTGAATACATAACTGGGGCAGAGATAAAAAAGAAAGGCCTTTAACTAAGCCATCACGCTGTGCTAGAAAGACCTGCCTCGATCAGAGTCAGTCAGACAGTTCACTAGGCCAGCGCCATACCAATCCAATTAAAATCCCTTCAAAAACCCAGTCTGGGAGGCTTTCCCCCTTCATGTATATTTGATACGGACTGGTGTTAAAACTTTGATAAGGACGACACAGGGTTGAGTCAGGATACTACGCTAAGAGTCAGCCAAGCGTTTGGCCTGAATACCTGTAGGCAGCGTCCACGGTCCCTGCGTGGCTAATTATCTGCTGTGCACACGGAGGTGTATTGAATCTTCCCACAGGCGGGAGATGGTTCCATAACCGATCCATAACATTCTGACAAAGAACACCAGCGACGCCGATTATCATTCTCGGTGACATCGATAGGAAACCACAGGTGGCAATTTGCCCGAGGAAGAGATAGGGAACTTTGACGTCCAAATCAAACACTGATGCCGTCCAGATTCTACGACGCCAGTGGAAGGATAACATATCGTCACCGTCGGGCAGAAACCTTGTATCTCCAAGTTTTAAATGTGTACATTTCTTCGCAAAGTAAAGCACTGCTTCATCATACAAGGCCGTCGCACAAAAGTAGTGAAAACAACTGATCTACAAGCACACAACGCCTCGCGGTCCCAGGCATTGTGTGCTTGTAGATCGTCTGTTTTCGCTAGTTTAAATCATTTTAAAAATGATAAATACAAAATAAACAGTTTTGAACATACAAGATTTCCACCCGACAACGACGATATTCAACAAATGCCCGTCAGCACTAACAGATCAACAGTCACTCAGCAGCAAGGCTTCAATCCAAATCACGTTGTAGGTTTTCCCCCAAAACAGGTGGTGTATTTCAAACTTCCAAGTACAGATGGTAATGGTGGAGGAGTGACTTCAGAAGCAGTAAACAGAACTTTGCTACGCTTGCCAGGGACTTTATATCATCCCTTTCTTTTTTTTTTGCTGCCAATGAGTTACTGAAGGCAGACAGGTGGGTCTTGCGACGTCTGTGGTCGACAGTCATTACCCACATATCACCCACTGACATTGACAAGCATTTGGAACCGGCCGTCGCCAGCTGACTTTTCCACGCTTACTCACCTCTCTCAAACTGAAGCTTCTTGTACCTCTGCATCATCTCTGTGGCCACCATGCACTCAATCTAGAGGCAGGAAATGAGAAAGGGAGAGAGATGGGGGTAGAGAGAGAGAAGGAGGGTTGGGGGGGGTGTAGAGAGAGAGAGAGAATGTTATTTTGCATACAGCTAAAAGGGCCAGGCTATTTAATGCAAAATGCAAATTGAATTTCCAAAAGAATTAAGAGGGTGTATTAGTCACTACCCATTCAGGTACGAGCAGTGACGTGTGGCAAGTTCCGCAGTGCTAATAGCAAAACAACAGCACAAGAACGATGACGCTGGATATGATGTGAAAAAGAAAATACCTGAATAGACACATAAAACGGGGGTAGCCAATGTTTTCTTTTTCATAGAACGTGCAATAAGGCATAACCACGCATACAGATATACATTTGCATAATATACATTGTATATACAAACAGATACGATTTGAGCATTGCGAGAATAAAATACATTTAGAATTTAAGGCGTGAAGAAGGCCAACAATATTCCATCCGCATATATAAATCAAAAATCTGGGTACATACTGCATG
This sequence comes from Nannobrachium achirus, assembly GCF_963921795.1. Classification (NCBI taxonomy): domain Eukaryota; kingdom Metazoa; phylum Chordata; class Actinopteri; order Myctophiformes; family Myctophidae; genus Nannobrachium; species Nannobrachium achirus. The sequence goes on from NC_137827.1 coordinate 25,151,063, forward strand.
CACACTAACCGAGGGCAAAACGTACTCGTTTACTGGGTGATGAAAAGAGCGTTCAGGGTGGGTGGGTGGGTGGTGGGGCCTCATAGAGAAGCAGTCAATTACAAGTCAAAGGCATTGGCCGTCAGAGCGGCCACATATGAGGGATGTGTCCCCAGACTGGCATGACTGGCCCCAGTTCCATTAAAGGCTAGTGACGCTGATTGATTGCAAACATAAGGCTGTGACGATGCTGAGCCACGATGCAGCCTCTGGGCCTCTGCAAGACAGAGTGAGGGCGGGAGAGAGAGTCCATCAAGCAAACTGCCTGCAGGATGAGCGCGCTTTGCCCTCTGATTCACCTCCGCTGGGAAGCCAGGCAGAATCTCACACAGGAGAAACTTGGCTGGCTGGAGGAGGTGGGGACGGAGCACACAGAGGCAATAATCGCCAGCTAGCTAGACTGGAAGTGTGACCGAGTGCTGCTTTGCCGTTTTTCCACCACAAAGATTCGTCACAAGGTTTTCTATATTCACACTCTCACTCGGAAATGAGAGTACCAGGATTATGAGCTACGTGCAAATCCTATTGGAGAATTGATCAGAAGAGCTGGACACAGATGACCCAGAGATGTGACCCTCGTTTCGATTCTTTCATAGCAGGCAAGCGTTTATGAGCTGCGAGTTTACCGACATGCTTCGCTTGAAATTATTGCAAATAATTTTCAAAAGTTATGTATTTCTAATTTGGAACCCCAACTGAAAGCTAGAGTGGATATTAACATGATCTCGTAGAGTGTGAAAATATTCCTTGTCCGGTCGCAACCGTCAAATTGAACACTAGAGCTGTGTAACTGCAGCATGCTCCGAACCCCCTTCCCCATACACACACGTTAGTGTGTTTTCCTTTTTTATAAAAAAAAAAAAAGAAAGTCTCAGATGGTTCCGGTTACGTTATGGACGGCATTGGTTTCAAAGCAAAAGCAAAACACATATCATGGTGATTGAAACAAGGCTATAAACTAGCGACAGGAGCCATAAAGTATTTATGACAATGTTTATTAAGGTAAGAAAATCAACTTCAGGGGAAATGAATGGAATCCTATGGAGAACATGCTGCTTCTGGTACCAGAACAGTGCAACTAGCGGCCTATCATAGGAACTTTTAGTTTCGTGTTTAATTCATTTTAAATCCGGACAACTGGCCCCTTGGTCATGACGTCATCTGGCCTTGTGTCCCCAAATGAGAATACATTTGGTGAACCATAGAATAGCCTACTAGCACCCACAACGTTCAGGGCAATGAATGTGTTAAGTTCTTGACATTGTTATGTTTTACATTTCAAATATGAATAGTCCAGTATGGCTGCATGGGGTCTCAGGGAAGGAGGCTGAAAGGAGGACAGGAAACCAGCTGGGGGATCTCTGAACATCCAGAGATTCAAGGATGGGACTGTCACAATCATTACATAATCGTCTATCACAATTATTTCACATAATCAGTTATTTTGTCATAATCGTCATAATTGTTTCCATGTTGAAAAATGTTCCTATATTTTCAAAAATAGTGGAAATAGCATATCTACAAGCTCACAAGCGCGTTGTGAGCTTGTAGATGTGTAGATGTGTCACATGCCATGTGCAACTTCAAAGCCTAAAAGCCAAACAGAAAAGTAATTGTCAACGACAAAAACACAATTAAATCGTTAATCGCAATTATTTGAGTGACAATTCACCGTTTGTCAGCCTTCTGATTGGTCCCTGAGACTCCCTGACTGGCCAACCAGAAAAAACCATTCCCTTTTTGCTATCGGGGGTGGAGTTTGTGCAGTGGAGAATGTTGCTTTAGGCTTTCAACAACTGTCCGCTCTGCGCGACACGGCGTTCGTCCAGTACGGCCGCGGGCGGTGATAGCGATCTCGCTCATCATAATGAATAAGCTTCAACAAACTAGTTCACATGGACCTTATCAATGGTCTAAGAGTTACGATTGGGTACATATATTTTAAATGGGCAGAATTACGAAAAGCCAGCCTATTATGTGAGGAGAACTATAATCTGGCTCTCCTCTTCCTACCCAAGATGCAATGCGCTTTCTCTTTCTATTTCTATTCTCTCTCTGATCCAGAGGATTAAACTAATTAAAACATATATTTTCGGGGGAAAACTACTGTTTTGCTATGTAATTACTGTACCTTTTTCTTCCCTTTTTATTAATATCACGTAGATGTGTTTTTTTTGGTACTTTATATAGCTGTAATGAGGCTATGAAAAAATAAAAAAATCCCATCCACTTCCACTATAAAAGAATCTGCAATGGATGATTCTGTCCCACTGGGATTAAACAAATTAAAACATGTATTTTCGGGGAAACCCCCTGTTTTGCAATGTAACTACTGTACCTTTGTCTTCCCTTTTTATTAATATCACCTAGATGTTTTTCCTTTGGTACTTTATATAGCTGTAATGAGGCTATGAAAAAATAAAAAAAATCCCATTCACTGCCACTATAAAAACAATCTGCCCAGGGTAAAATTTTTGCAAAAGCCTGAATTAATCGTCATGTAAAATGTCATAATCATGACAGCCCTAGTCAAGGATAGATAACTTTCCCTTCGTCGCCTAGAGGAGAGAAAAAGATCAAACTCCCAAACGTAACCTTTTTTCATTCTATACATCATTACCTCATTTTCCTGCAAGTGTCCTCTCTTGGGACAGGCTGAGTCAGGACAGCTGATTGCAGTTTCAAGGCCTTCTTTGATCAGGAGTTCCACATACTGCTTCAGGCACTGGGAAGGGGAGGACATACAGGTTGTTTAGAGCAGTTAACCTGTTTAAGCCAAGAATTATTTTATGCTTTAAAGGAGTAGTTCACCCCCAAAATGACTTTTTTTCTATTGATTACTCATGCCATGGAGAGTAGAGTTCAATAATATTTTTTGGTTTTTGTCATATTCCTAAGACAAAAACTTGATTCGAGTAAATTTACCCCCATTGATTCCGGATGGGGACCCGTTTCGAAACGGGTCCCCATCCGGAACGAATGGGGGTAAATTTTTGTCTTAGGAATGCGACAAAAAACTAAAAATATTATTGAACTCTAGTCTCCATGGCGTGACTAATCAATAGAAAAAAAGTCATTTTGGGGGTGAACTACTCCTTTAACTATTGAAAAATAGCAGATATACAAGCTCACAGCGCGGCACCGAGTGCCGCGCTGCGAGCTTGTAGATCTGCTATTTTTGAAAAGAAATATATGTATTTTTAAAGCGTACGTTTGTAACTCAAATTTTGCTTCTGGGGGTGGTCCCTGGAACTAGATATTTTGAGATGGGGCTCCGTGGCCAAATAAATATCAATTTTTCAAAAATAGCTGATCTACAAGCTCGCAGCGTGGCACTCGGTGCCACGCTGTGAGCTTGTGTATCTGCTATTTTTCAATAGTTATAGCATAAAATAATGATACAATGTGTACCCGTGTGGAACATGGAAGCCACATAACTTCCCCAAATCATTTCTTTGGAGAAGAACCGATAGTAAAATACTTCCATAGTTTTTGTTTTGTTGAATAATAGCGCTGAATGTTACATTCCTCTTTATGAGAGACAGATACAGTCACGCGATAACAGTTTTATACTGTCAGCATATAACCACTTGAACCCTAATGGCCCCTATTCTGGGCTTGTCATAACAGGCGAACAATCAGCTAAAATGGGCTGACTGTCTGCTAAAGTTGAACTTGTAGATTGGCCTCTTTCAGTGAAGAGATTAGGTGTAGTGTCTGGTTCAAGTGCTGTCACCCAAGCAACTCCCTCTTCCTTTGGTTGTGTCGCCCAGGTCGGGGCTAAACGGTAACCTTTAACTTCACAAAAACTATGCCTAAGCCTAACCTTAACCATAACCCTAAGCTCACAAACACTATGCCTAACCCTAGCCTTAACCTCACAGAAACTATGCCTAAACCCAACCTCAAAACCACATCAACCAAGGCTAAACACCGGGAAAAGACAGTCAGCCAGAGCTAACAGCATCGCTTGCTCCTCCCGTGGGTTGCCTGAACTCAGGGTTAAGGTGGTTGCACACTGCTGCGTTTTTCGGGCCGAATATCGGAGTGAATTTCGGAGCACGCAAATAAAAAATCAACCTCACGTTATGTCAGTCACGTTTGCACACTGCCGCCCGTTTCGCGCACCACTCGGTCCCTTGCTCTCTCTATCTCTCTCTCTCTCCTTGCCCTGAAAAACGCATTTCGCAACGAAAAACGCAGCAGTGTGCAACCACCTTTAGGGTTGGGATCCCAAATATTTTACTTAAGTAAAAGTATCACTACTGCAATAAAGAAATGCTCTGTTACAATGCGACATGTTGTGAGCTTGTAGATCAGCTTTTTTTTTTTTCAAATACAGTAGCCCAGGTATAAAATAGGGCTAAAGTAGTTTATGTACGTTTTATAATATTATAATTTATATCTGCAAAGAAACTAGTAACTCAAGTTTTCAAATAAATGTAGTGGAGTAAAAGTAGTACAATATTTGGATCTGAGATCTAGTGGAGTAGAAGTAAAAGTATTGTAAATTGGAAATACTCAAGTAAAGTACAAATACCTCAAAATTGTACTTAAGTACAGTACTTAAGTAAATGTCATTAGTTACTTTACACCACTGTTTGGTTCCATCACATTTGGAACCGTTTCATCATACAGTCAGAGTATGTTGACTTCATGTCTGCTATCTTATATATACATTCCTCCTATTGCCGCATCCCACTTCCAAGCCCGTCCACGCCCCCTTTACATCCACTCCAACTCATAGGTAGTCGCATAGGTAGTCGTCAGGACGGTAAGGAATACCGCCCATAACCCTATGCCGTCCGCTCATTCGCTAAGCACGAGAGAGAGGAGGCAACAGGGGAGGGGGGGGCGGGCAAGCGAGAGAGAGAGAGAAATTTGACACCACTGTGTTTGCTGCTGCTGCTGCCTGTGTGAGTCAGTGGAGTGCAGAGAAATAGCAGAGGCATAACAGTCACTTCTCTCCAGTGCGTCCGGCGGTCAAATATGTCCGACCGGAAACGTGCGCTGCGGCACAATAGTTCCCCCCCCCCTTTTTTTTTAATTTTTAATTTTAATTTTTTTTTAAGTGGACTCTAGATGTGAGCGGCCGAAGGCCGCGAACCTCTAGTACAATTACAATACCAGTGGTTCTGAAACCTTTTAATGTCAAGGACAAGCATAACTCTGAGAGCATACAAATGGAACCAAATGGACCTGTAAGGGAATCGTTAAAATCCCAAAGGATCCCAACCCTACTCAGGGTTAGTACTATCTCCTGAGCAGCGCCAAGATTAGCTTCTGAGAACCCTTTCGAGAAACTGAGTAGTAGCGTATGGAAACAAATCCAGAAACCGTGAAATACATTACTTTACATGGCAAGGCATGGCTCATTTAGTTCTTGTAGTCAAAAAGAACAATAATTGTTTCCACTTTTCTAAAACCGCAGCTCACTGTTAATTCTCAGATGTTCCATTGGCTCATGAGAAAAGTTGGTTGAAGTCCGAAGGCCAACATGCACAGCTGCCAAAAGCTTTGTAAAAACTCCACCACAAATTATCTAATGTAGTTTGGTTAAATCAGAGGTCCCAGCTACAGCCAGCACCATGACAATGCATTTTCCCAGTAATGTCCTAATAATAATGTTATTGCTGTACATTTTAGTAAAAAAACATTCTCTGGACTTTAATTACTCTAATTACACCATAGATATTTTTCCCACATCTTCTCCCCAATGTAATCATTGCCAATCCCCCCATGTATCTATAGTCCTTGTCACTTACTGTACAACCCCTACTGTTTGGGTTTCACCACTATTATCATTTTCACAACTTCTTAAAATGTATAATGATTTATTTATGGAATTTAGTATTTCATATTAATACCGTAGTTACCTTAAAGATTTGTAGAATTCGTTTTTAGGCTTTTGTTTAAGAAAAGAAAGTGGTAATTTACTCACAAGTCGTGACTCATAAAAATGTGTCTGCGACCCACTAATGTATTTGGGAACCACTGGTGTAGAGAGTAGACAACCACATGTCTCCAGTGATACAGTACACATTGAGTGGTTATAGCTGCTTCCCTCCCAGACAGTGAGGAGTTTCCACCAGGAGGGGTTCAACATGATACTCCTGCCAGTTCCACTCCACAGGAGTTGCTAGTGAAGAAGAGACAGAGTTTGTCCTCTCCGACCGGCTTCCCATCCCTGAACACAGCCAATAGTGTTGGCTGGAGCTCACGGTCAATCCGGATACACTGTGGATGATTCAAAGCCCTAGTCTCCACAGTGGTGTGGGCAGGAACGCTAACCCTAGCCACTCCAGTCGCCTAATCCTAGATTGTTGTCTTTTTAATGTTCTTTAAACCAATAAAAACCAGGAAAGCATCCGTGTAATTCTAGATTGCACTATTTTATACGTTTTATACAGATATACAAGCTGATAGCATGTCACTTCGCGCCACACTACGAACTTGTAGATCTGCCATTTTTGAAAAATCGTGACAATTTGTGCAAATCTTTAAATATATATATTCTTTGAAAGCGAACATTTGTAACTCCAATCTTTGCTTCTGGGTGTCCATGGAACAAAATATTTTGAGATGGGGGTCGGCGGCCAAATACACACGTTTTTCAGAAAACTGTTATGATTTAGAAGACACTTTGTAGAATCGGCCTCAGGTCTTAACTCATACTCCGCGATCCCCGTAGAAAACGTAGATTTCCCGCTGTACCGCGGTGCCATGCCCGTAGATCCCGGAAGTTTAATTAGCTTTAATCATTATGAAAGGATTAAAAGTATTATCGCTGATTTTCGCTGATTCTGGCTCTTTAGGCCCGCCCCCCTAACTGTATCCGGTCATTTCCGGTCTGGACCGGATCTAGCTTTCCGTATCCGGTCTGAGCCTGGGCCATAGTCCCGCCTCCGTTGGTTTACATTGTAACAGAAGAGCAAGCTACTCGGCGATGGAACACTCGTTTTTCAATTGGATTTTTGCGTTTGGAAACTTTGATCCAGTCTCTACACGCCTGGATTATGATCCCCGCACATATCGTGCGTTTTGTGCGCGAACGTGTCCACTTGTTACCATAACGCACAGTTGGCTTTTTTCAATGTTTTTTCATGTAAACACTGGCGGATAAGCAGGGATACAGCGTGGCAACGGATATGTCTATTTCAATGGGGTTTTTTTTATTCGAAAGCTTGTCACCGAGTCTACACGTCTACTAGATGAGTCGCGCACAGATTGTGCACGATGCGTGCGCGTGCCCACGTTAAAAGGTAAGGACAATTTGGCAGCTGCTTACTACAGCTATGTTTAAAATGGCAGCAAAATTGTTAATGATCTACTGAATACTGAGGGTTGAACTACTGAATGCGATAATGTTTGCGATTGCCCCGAAGTACTTGAAAACGTGGAATAATGTTTTCTTTCTGTAGTTCTCATTAGTCACAAAGGATCTCTATGGACTGAACAGCATTCTATTTTTATAAAAAATCAGTTTGTGAACTAGCACAGCTGTCACAGCAGCACCGGAGCGCTGCCCCCACCCCCATGAGCATCTTACACTGTGTTGGAAATAATGATGGATGTGTTGTGGATGCTGATGAAACAAAGGAGGACCAATTCATCACACACAGGGGTGTGGAAAAAGTAACTTCTTTCCTACATAAAATGTTTAAACTCCCATCATTTTATAAACATTTTAATGGCTACACACACACACACACACACACACACACACACACACACACACACACACACACACACACACACACACACACACACACACACACACACACACACACACACACACACACACACACACACACACACACACACACAGTCTGGACAAGAGTATGAATAAAAACATTGTATACAAAATGTATTTGAGACCATTTTCAACAAAATGACAAAGTGTGTTTTTCTATTGATTACTCACACCATGGAGACTTGAGTTCAATAATGTTTTTTTTTTGTTTAGTTTTTTTTTCGCATTCCTAAGACAATAATTTGATTATAATAAATGCACCCTGATGGTTTCCCCATCCAGTGCCATGCATTTGGGTCCCCATCCGGAATCAATGGGGGTAAATTTACTAGAACACATTTTGTCTTAGGAATGCGACAAATACGAAAACATTGTATTGAACTCAAGTCTCCATGGTGTGAGTAGTCAATAGAAAAAAAGTCATTTTGGGCGTGAACTACTCCTTTAAGTTTCACTTCATGCCGTCTTTCTTTGTCTTAGCCCTAGAAGAGTCACAGCGCGACACGTTGTGAGATTATTTTCCTGTCAAAAACTTTTTTTTAAGTCAGTTATTGGATCAAAATTTTGTTTCAATATATTTTCAATTAACTGCCCAGCCCTACCCCATACCACTGTAGATCAGATAGCTCATTAAGCCTTTGGCAGCCATGCATTAAGGCCGGGCTTGGACAAACTTTGTTAGCTAATCGTCGAAGTGACTGCCAAACCAACAAGCCTGCTTTTATGTCACTCTGTGTCCACAATGACAAACCAACGAACATGTTATTATGTCACTCTGTCCACAATGACAAACCAACAAGCATGTTATTATGTCACTCTGTCCACAATGACAAACCAACGAGCATGTGGAAATAATGGCTCTATTTGAGTGATCAAAAGGTCAAGGATACCCAGGTCATCTGACAATGAGCCGCGCGGCACATCGCTAGGTTCCCCTTGTTCCATCTGTGAAATGTTAGCCATCTCACCAGTGTGCAGAAGACACATTGGCACTGTGTGATGGTGGTCATCTGCTCCAGGGGGAACTCTCCAAGGCACAGCTTACAGGAGACCAGCGGGTCCAGGGCCAGCTCCCAGGTGGGACGGTATCGTGCCGTGGTCATCTTTGCAGCCACAGAGCTGTGAGAGAGAGAGAGAGAGACAAGAGATAAGTAAGGGCGTCACAAGGGGGGGGAAAGTGGGACTGCGTTACTAGGGCCCAAGGTGGAGGGGGCCTTAATTATCTTATACTTTAGCTATTGAAAAATAGCAGATATACAAGCTCACAGCGCGGCACAGAGTGCCGCGCTGCGAGCTTGTAGATCTGCTATTTTTGAAAAGTCATGAAAATGTATGCAAATCTTTGAATAAATGTATTTTCTAAGCGAACATTTGTAACGCAAATTTTGGTACGACAACCCTGGACAGAGAGAGAGATAGAGAAGAAGGAAAAAAGTAAGAAGCAAACTCTTATTTAGGCCAAATGCATCCCCAGACGACATCCAAATGTTTTTGAGTGATGCTCTCTCGCAGCCAGATAACTTTGAAGATAAGAATAGACAGAATGAGAGTGTGCATAAGGACGGCTCACATTCATAATTCCACAGACAACAAAGGAGAGATGACATGTTGTTCGTAATTTGAAAAATAGATCTGGCACACTTTGGTTTGTATCTGCCACCAGAATATATCCAAGAGTAAGATGCACATTAGTATCTGCATCTTGGATTTTACAATTCACGCATGCATACAGTATATAGCTCCCACTGTATGCTGTGCCCTCCGACTAAACCAGGGGTTTTCAAACTTTTTTTGACTCAGAGCCCCCCTGTAAATAACTTTTTCATCCACGGCACCCCTGAGTAAAGCTGGTTGCACACTGCTGCGTTTTTCAGGGCGAATATCGGAGTGAATTTCAGAGTGCGTGAATAAAAAATCAACCTCACATTATGTCAGTCACGTTTGCACACTGCCGCCCGTTTCGCGCACCACTCGGTCCCTTGCTCTCTCTATCTCTCTCTCTCTCCTTGCCCTAAAAAACGCATTTCGCAACGAAAAACGCAGCAGTGTGCAACCAGCTTTACATTGTTCATTTTTAGAATCTTACATCATATTGGAGAAATATCCGTTTCCATCAGAACTGACTGAAAATAACGTTATACTTGATGTTTAACCACTTGAACCCCAGCATGCCTATTCTGGGGTGGGGGGGGGGGGGGAAGGTCACGTTGTGACGCGCTGTGAGCTTGTAGATCGGCTATGTTTGGTGAAGAGAGTTGTCGTAGATGGAAAAAGAACTCATCAAGTACAGTGCAAACTAGAAGCAGTGCTCTTCCGAGCACAGGTCTCCCCCAGGCCAGGCGTCCTGGTGGTGCTACTGTATAATAGGCCAATGTAAAAAGGCTGGCATATATTCTTCACCTTAGACCTTTCATGGCAATCTGACGCTGCATGCATGATTTGAGGCATTGTGTTCCAAAAATGTGTTTTGCTAAAGTCTACCTGCTGGTGGCGCTATAACAGGCCAACGTGAAAAGGGTAGCATTTGTTCCTTGACATAGTGGGAATATGTGTGGCAAATTTCACGGTAATCGCAAGCTGCGTTGATGATTTGAAGCATTTTGTTAAAAAACTGAGCAATCCTGCAAACTTTGGAAGCCAATATTAGCCAATTAGGATGGAATATGAAATATCAGACGGATCGGACTTGATCACATCACTATAGAGATACTGTGTACCGATTTGCATGATTTTTGGATAAAATCTCAAGGAATAATCTGAAAAAATGTGTTTTACATAAGTCGGCCTCCTGGTGGCGCTATAAAAGGCTGGTGTGAAAAATGCAGAGAAAGGGTTTTTCCTTGGCCTCTAGGGAGTGCGCTTACAAAGTTTGAAACTGATCGGTGGAGTTATAGGTAAAACCACAAATCGGCCTGTTATAGCGCCACCATGAGGCTGATTTCAAAAATTTGAAGTGGCATTTCTTCCTCGACCTAGTGGGAACGTGTGTGCGCGATTTCATGATAATTGCACTTTGCGTTTGGGATTTGAGGTATTTTGTTCAAAACGACTCAATCCTACAAACTTTGGAAGCCAATCTTTGCCAATCAGGATGGAATATGCGAAATCGGACAGATCTGTGTCGATCACATGACTGTCGAGATACTGCTTACCGATTTGTAGGATTTTTGGACAAAATCTGTAAGAGTAGTGCACAGAAATGTGTTTTGCGAACATCGGCCACTAGGTGGCGCTAGAAAAGGCCCATTTGAAAAATTTAGGGCAGAGGTTCTAGATTGGCATCCAGGGAATGTGTGTGCTCACTTTGGCAGCGACCGGGCCAACGGCGACTGAGATTAGGTGCACACAAACTGCGAGGACACACGGACGGACGCACGCACGCACGCACGGACGGACGGACACACGGACGGACGAAGGGGAAAACATACTCTCCCCCATGCCTTCGGCTGGTGGAGACAATCAGGTCTGTTTTACTAAGCATAGTGAAGTGATATTGATGAATTCCAAATATTATCACATTATCTCGCGGCACCCCTGGGACTGGCATCACAGCACCCTAGGGTGCCCCGGCCGTCACCCACTTTGAAAACCCCTGGCCTAAACAGCATATCTGTCTGTATTCATTCTCATTCCAGGCTAGGGCTGTCACAATTATTACATAATCGTCTAATCACAATTATTTTACGTAATCGTGATTATTTTTCATAATCGTCATAATCGTTTCCATGTTGGAAAATGTTAATTTTTTTTTTTTTTTTTAAATGTCAAAAATAGTGGAAATAGCAGATCTACAAGCTTGTAGATCGGCTATTTCCACTATCAATGTTCTTTTTTTAAGTATAAAGTTGTCAAATCTGTCAGTAATTTCTTTGTATATTTAGGTTATGTGTCATATCTACCATGTGCAACTTCAAAGCCTAAAAGCCAAACAGAAATGTAAATGTCAACGACAAAAACACAATGAAATCATTAATCACAATTATTTGAGTGACAATTAATAGTCATGTAAAATGTCATAATCGTGACAGCCCTATTCCAGGCTTAACGAGAAAGAAAAGAGCAACTCTTCCAAAGCAGCCTCCTCGCTCTCTGTGAGTTAACACTTTCCTTTGCAGTGCGTCATCATGCCTCCTTTTTATGTGAGGGGTTTATTTTGGGACGTCTCGACGTCTTGCTCTCTCTCTCTCTCTCTCTCTCTCTCCTTTCCCCCAGTCAGACCGGAGAGAGCACAGAGCACCCACTCTGTTCTGTTTACAGGAAGTGGCCCTGCACACACAACGTCAACGCTGTCAAAACTCTGCCCGGCGCTGCTAAGCAACGGGAGACGGGGGTTTGGTGGTTATAGTGGCGGTAAGGGGGAGAGAGTTGGAGGAGCCGAGGGAGACGAGAAGAGGCAGAGGGGGAACAAACGCGGGAGGGAGAGCAAAAGGCTGAGACTGGAGTAGGGATGGGACGATATGAAAATTTCATATCACGATTATTGTGACAAAAAATAAATCACGATTTACGATATTATCGCGATAATCAAAATCCATTATCCTGGGTGGAACATTTTCCAAAAAATAGCCAATCTACAAGCTCACAACGTGACGCGTCGCTGTGAGCTTGTAGATCGGCTATTTTTTGGCAAAGACATTTGATAAAAAGTGAAAAAAAGACTATCAAGTATACATGTATAGTACCTTTTACCAATTATAGAGGGTTTAAGCGGTACCGGATATGCAGCTCGGCAAATAAAAGATCCCAGAGGACGATATCACGATGAATTAAATCTCCACGATACGATTATCGCGAGTGTTTTTTTTTTTATCACGATACACAATAATAACGCGTATCGTCCCATCCCTAGACTGGAGACAGAAAAAAGAAGTGTGAAGGAAGAAAAAGAGAGAGAGAGAGTGTGCACTGTGCAGCTTGCTTTCACTGGTCAAAGCACAGTCTGCCTCAAATTCACACAAAGGAGGGAAAGGATGGGGTAGGGGGAGAGGGTGTCAGCGGGGGCACCGGGGTGGAAGGGAACATGTGATCACTCCATGGGTGGACTGTGAGTAAACACCACCTCGGTGCTGTCTGCGGTACACGTGCCATCCTGGGGAGGAGAGAATCTGAGGGAGCTGAATTGAGAGAACTGGAGCAAGGCAAAGTGGAAAAACAGGAAAGAGGGTAGGCTGGTTCGGTAAACTGACACGAGAGGCGTTATCTTCCCTTAGGAGCAAGGCAGTGGATGAGGTAGTAGGTAGCGAGGCCATGAGCCCGTGTCTGACTCACATAAGCACTACTGCGATCGAGGTCAATCCTAGAATCGGAGATTGATTCTCATATCGATCAATCAGGGATCGAGCTAAGATGGATCAATCGGGGGATGAATCCCCCAATGGTCAACTACTGTATCTGTATGCTGAAATTATCCGATCTACAAGATCACAATGCATTGTGCGCCTTATGAGCTTGTAGAGCAGCTATTTTGGTGCGCAAACACTTTACTTGTACTTTACAGACAGTGAAATTGTTATCAGGATCATGTTGTCAAGGACTCATAAACAAACTCCTTCTGGAGGAGTTGGTGTTGGGGGATACGGTGCCAGTGTGAATTCTCTGTGAGAGAAAGAAACCATGAGAGCGGAGGAGGGCAAACACAAGAGCAGTCCGTCTGAGAAATGCCAAGCTACTGACACTGAATTATATTTAACTCATTTAGGTCTAGAATTATTGAATGCGTTAACCAGTGAAAAAATAGCAGATACACAAGCTCACAGCGCGGCACCGAGTGCCTCGCTGCGAGCTTGCAGATCTGCTATTTTGGAAAAAAAGTTGTGAAAATGTGTGCAAATCTTTGAATATATGTATTTTTTGAGCGAACGTTTGAAATTCAAAATTTGCTTCTGGGTGGTCCCTGGAACTAGATATTTTGAGATGCGGGTCCGTGGCCAAATAAATATCAGTTTGGGGGTCCTTCACATGAAAAGGTTTGAGAACCACTGACATAGTAGTCTCTCAAGAACAGAATAACTGAGCTCCAGTGAAGTGAAAAGGACCTTTTCTTTGACAATGGCTGGCCAGATTGCTGACATAGAAACATAGGATTCAAAAGACACTTATAGAATCGGGTCAAAATTCAAATTTTCAATTTTTTTTAAAAATAGCAGATCTACAAGCTTGCAGCGTGGCACTCGGTGCCGCGCTGTGAGCTTGTATATCTGCTATTTTTCAATAGTTAAAGCATAAAATAATGATACATAATATGTGTACCCGTTCTGAATGGGTTAAGTCTGTACTGTAGCTAAAGTTGCCACGGTGACGGCAAATAATCTATACTCATACTGCACAGTCAAAGAATGTCTAATAGAGAGTGAAGCTTTTTTTCCAGTCCTGAATTGGTTTCTCTTTGTTTATGTTGGCTGTGCAAGGATTGACAGTGTAGGTCGATGGGGACAAATCAAATAGTTTCGCAAGGAGTGCCGGAGGATGGGAAGAGAGAGAGAGAGGGAGTGAGAGATAGATGGATAGATTGTGTGAGGGGAAAAAAGAGAAGAAGGATGGAGGAGTGAGATCAGGGATGGGACGATATGAACATTTCATATCACGATTATTGTGACAAAATAAATCGTGATTTACGATATTATTGCAACAATCAAAATCCATTATCCTGGGGTGGAACATTTGCCAAAAAATTGCAGATCTACAAGCTCACAAAGTGTTGCGTTGCGACACGTTGTGAGCTTGTAGATCGACAATTTTTTGGCAAAGAAGATCTGCTATTTGTTGGCAAAGACATTTGATAGAGAGTGAAAAAAAGACTATCAAGTACACATCAAGTACCTTTTACCAATTATAGAGGGTTTAAGTAGAACCGGATACGCAGCTCGGCAAATAAAAGGTGAATTGATCCCAGTGCATGATGGAGGACGATCACGATAAATTAAATCTCCACAATACGATTATCGTGAGTATTTTTTTATCATGATACACGATAATATCGCGAATCGTCCCATCCCTAAGTGAGATAGAGAAGAGGGGGAAAAAAAGAAGAGTTTTCACAGCAAAAGGTGGTGCAGTGTGTTGTGTTCCAACTGCTGCATTATTCACTACTAGAGGGTCCATTATCACTCTTGAGTTATCTCACACACACACACACACACACACACACACACACACACACACACACACACACACACACACACACACACACACACACACACACACACACACACACACACACACACACACACACACACACACACACACACACACACACACACACACACACACACACACACACACACTTCAAATAGAAAGGTCAGACAGTTCGAACAGCCAACCATAATCGATTTAGCCCATCTCTACAAGTGAATGATGAAGTCATCACTGGTCATCACAAGTCACTCATCAGTCTGAAGGAGGTCACCTCCCAGCTTAGAGGCATACAGTACATCACCATTCACACTGCTGCTGAATGGCTGCTAGAGAATTAATTAAATTTATGAACCAAGTCAACCAACACACAAGCGCTGCACATAGTCATGTTATCTCACACACGCACACGCACACACACGCACACACCACTGACAATCCATTCTGTAACTGGATGAGTGGTTATGCATGTAACCTAGAAAGTGAATGCACTTACAGAATTTAAGCTGCATAGATAGAAAAGCTCTTCACAGGAAAAGGCCGCTTTCCTTTCGGCACCATACATGAAATTAGAATAAAATACCTCTTTACCTGTGGGGTGAAAAAACCCACAAGAACAAAACCCAAGCCTATTATGTTTAAAAATGACAAAAGCCCTGGCATTGAGCAAAACGCTATTGATTGTTTCTCCTCCCATTGTTCAGGAAATTAAAGTACATACAACAGTAGTTCGCATACAGGTTTTTTAAATGGTTATAAACTGCTCTTTAGAGAAACGAAGGCACATTTCATTATGTAATGGAGGAACACATTGATTTCCCTAGTGAGATGAACAAAACATGTACAACCAACCGCATGGTGAAGGTCACTTATTCTTTTAATTACAATGATAACAGCTTAATACCCTTTGATGTCTCAACCACTTTCACCATGGCGTCCCAATTAAATTAAAAAATACAAAACAGAGCAGATCTACAAGATCTTGAGCTTGTAGATTTTGGCTAAACAAATGACAATGACACCCAGAGTCTGCGGCACAGTACCGTTGGTTATCATTTTATTTTATTTGGACACCCAGCCCGGCACAGGAGGCCAACGCTATATTCAAATCAATGCTCTGTCCTAGCTTATTAAGAACGCTATAAAAAGCCAATTCCCACCTGGACACCCTCGGGCTGAGTGAGAATGAAAGAGAAAGAGGGAGAAGATTGTCACGAGCGAGCATGCAGGCACACACACGCTACAATAGACCACATTCACACTCACTCACTATAGATCTCTACTGAAGAGCTCATTTAATCTAACCAAACATCCTGTGAGTATAATCTACCATGCCACTTACTCCTATATAATGTATAGCCTATTACATGAGAGAGAGAGAGAGAGAGAGAGAGAGAGAGAGAGAGAGAGAGAGGGGCAAGGAGGACAGAAAGTGATATTTCTCTGCTGTTTTCACCTGGTCTGACAGCTTTCACTGTAGTGTGTAATTGCATAATGCCCCACCAAAGCATTGCATAAGGCTCTATTTATAATCCTCACCTATGGCTGATGTGAAGAAAAGATTCATAACTGCTAAATCTTCTAGGTGTGGGAGCTGTGCACACACAACATTTTCCCTCTCACACACACAGACAGACACATGCATATAATAGCACAAACCTTGCACGTAAATACATACACCCACATCATCCACCCATGCACCAAGCCAGCAACATTCATCTCAATGCATGCACAAAGCTGTCAGTCAGCTAGTCTACAAGAATCCACAGTCATCCAATTAGCGAGGCCAGAGAGAGCAGCACTGACAGGAGGAGAAACTCTATGCAGCGAGAGATGGAAGGAGGCCTGTGATAATGAAGGCAGAAACCATGGTGATTGGGATTTATAACTGTGTAGCCTGAGAGCAGGCCAATAGATGCTCGCTTACGTGTCATTATTTTGTTCCTGCAACATTAATGGAACGAGTGCTTCATATACAGTATATATATGACAGGGGTCTTCAACGTTTCAGGCCAAGGACCCCTTAGTTGAGAGAGAGTTGAAGCAGGGACCCTCCACAGCCTTTTCATAGATTCCATATAGTTTCAGTTTGACAGCACAAACATCAGTTAATTTTGGATTCATGTCAATTTGTGTTTTCAGATATTTAACCACTTGAGCTGTCATACCTAATAAAATTGACCTTTGGCTTTTACTCTGTACTTAGTCTGCTCTTTTTCCCCTCTACACCAAACCTCTTTGCCGAAAATAGCTGAACTATAAGCTCACAAGTGAGCTTGTAGATCTGCTATTTTTGGCAACAGTTCTCAGAATAGGGTTCAAGTTGTTAATATAAAAAGGATTGGAAGATTTGGAGGACCCCCTTTTAGTAACCCTGAGGACCCCCTAGGGGTCCCGGACCCCCTGCTGAAGACCCCTAATATATGATATTAGCAGAATAAAACCAACCGCCACCTCAGCTGCAATATCGGCGCACAATAACAACACATACATCTGGTCTCATATTCATTTCAGTCAATCTCTATGGCCTCCCATTATTTATGAAAAATGTTTCACTGCTGGATATGCGTTTCATTCACTCACACAGAGTATTAATGTAAATATAACCTCAACCTTCACAGTGGGCCCATAATGGTTATTTGTTTTGCTTTATAACAGTTATTAACCCATTTAGGCCTAGAATTATTGAATGCTTTAACCAGTGAAAAATAGCAGATATACAAGATCTGCTATTTTTGAAAAAGTCGTGAAAATGTGTGCAAATCTTTGAATATAATGTATTTTCAAAGCGAACGTTTTGTATCTAAAATTTTGCTTCTGGGTGGTCCCTGGAACTAGATATTTTGAGATGGGGGTCCGTGGCCAAATACATATCATTTTGGGGGTCCTTCACATGAAAAGGTTTGAGAACCACTGACATAGTCTCTCAAGAACAGACTAACTGCAGCTCCAGTTAAGTGAAAAGGACCTTTTCTTTGACGATGGCTGGCCAGATTGCTGACATAGAAACATAGGTTTTTCAAAAAACCTTAGAAGGATTCAAAAGACACTTATAGAATCGGGTCAAAATTCTAATTTTCATGATTTTCCAAAAATAGCAGATCTACAAGCTCGCAGCGCGGCACTCGGTGCCGCGCTGTGAGCTTGTATATCTGCTGTTTTTCAATAGTTAAAGTATAAAATAATGATACACAAAATGTGTACCCGTTCTAAATGGGTTAAAAATGGTTGCCTATAACACATGCCCAAAGTAGGGAAGCCACGTTGAAAGAGAAAGAATGAGAGAGAGGGAGAGCAATATGCCAACCTACTCGCTTTTCCCCCACAGACTCCCTTCAGTTTGCCACGGTTATTAGCGGTCACCTTGCTGTGCATGTAGCTCCCATTAGGGAACAGTGCAAACATGCAATATAAACACGCACAGACGTGCACACGCAGCCACGCACACACACACACACACGCACGCACGCACGCACGCACGCACGCACGCACGCACGCACGCACGCACGCACGCACGCACGCACGCACGCACGCACGCACAGCTAAGGTATGTTGAATATCCCATTATGCCCTAATAGTCCAGAGGGAGATGTGCCTTGTCATAACATCCATGTTTAACCTGATAAATCTGTCTACCGTATGCGATTCTAGTTTGAATATATACAGGCCCAGACCTCCATTTAATCCTTTGCCGCCGTCCCTCAACCAGAAACCAAAACACCACTGTATAACATCTTTCCTTAGACTGCTTTTAAGATGTATAATATGTAGTGAATGCTTCATATACTCCTACAGTTAGTGCAACCCACATTTGCATACATACTGTAAACTATGTATAAAAAAGAAAAAGCTAAATAACAAAATGTGCAACAAGGAAAATTACATAGACATTTACAAGTACAATGTATCACTTTTCTGCCCTAAATAAATGTTTACTCATTTTAAAATGATAACATAAACATCAATAAACTTGCGTACAAACCTGGGTGCAATATTTATTATACTCATTACTTTTTTTTTTTGTTATCAATTATTTTTATTTTCCAAAACATGAAATTAGAGACATACATATGAATAGAACAAGAAAAAGTAAAACATTGATCAAAAGAAAAATGCAATTAACAGACAAACAACACAAACAATAGCAAAACAAGAAAAGGAAAAGAAAACCCACCCACCCCCTTTCCCCGGACCAACACGGAATGTACAATAGTGCATGCCTGTGCTAGGCTGTTACCACTATATAGTGATTTCTTGAATCATAGCCTTAAGCTTATCTGCAATGTCCGACCACATATTAATGTTTTCTTCTTTTGCTCCGTGTAACCTTGCTATCGACTGCTCTAAATATACTATATCTAGAAAGGTCAAGGCCCACTGGCGGAACGTTAACGTATGAGGAGGTTTCCACCGCGTAGCTACCATCTTCTTCGCCGCCGTTAATCCAGCAAAGAAGATGCGCTTGCGTATATTGTTTAGTTGCAACTGTGAGACGTCATTTAATAAAAATAAAGAAGGAGAAGATATGATATTAATACTAAAAATAGTTGAAAGTTTGGAGGCAACCATATTCCAGAATGACGACACATTTGGGCATTCCCAAACCATGTGAAGGAAGGTACCAATACTATTTGAGGCGCAGAGAGTGCAGTTGGGATTATTCAAAATCCTCATAGCACATAGTCTGCGGGGAGTTAAATAAGTCCGATGAACAAAATTTAAATGAATTTGTTGATGGTCTGGATTTCTAGAAGATAGCCTAATGTTAGACCATACTGTGTCCCAACAAAAGTCAGGGTCCAAATTTGGTACATCATTCCTCCAAACAGTATCAACAGATAGGGGCCCATAACTACAGTCTAATAAAAAACCATAGAGGGTGGAAACCAAACCTCTTGTTCTGTTACCATCACAGATAAACTCATGGAAGGGGTGCAATCTAAGGGGAGCTTGCCATGGGACCCCGTAGGTCCTCATGGACGTTCTCAGTTGGAAGTAGAAAAAAAGGGTATTTCCAGGCAGATTGAAGATGTCACACAAATCTCGAAAAGGT
Organism: Nannobrachium achirus; assembly: GCF_963921795.1. Classification (NCBI taxonomy): domain Eukaryota; kingdom Metazoa; phylum Chordata; class Actinopteri; order Myctophiformes; family Myctophidae; genus Nannobrachium; species Nannobrachium achirus. The sequence continues at coordinate 25,171,039 of NC_137827.1, forward strand.
CGTAAACCATTTCTATCAAATAAGTCCCCTAATGTACGAATCCCCTTAGCCCTCCACCTTGGAAAGCGAATGGGGCGATCCTCGATTAAAAGTCTTTGATTATTGAACACTGGGGAAAATAAGTTCCATTTACAATCAATCTTACACATCTTTTCAGCTGCCCTCCATACTGCCACTAAATGAGAAATGATAGGTCCAAAGCGAACTTTGCATTGATGTGTAGTTATGTTTGAATAGATAAGATCTCTCAATTCAACAGGCTGCACTAAACTCTCCTCAAGCTCTCTCCAAGAAACCTTATTTGCTGGGTTAAACCAATTTAAAAGGGGGCGGAGCGTGAAGGCCCAATAATAAAATTTAAAGTTGGGCAATGAAAGGCCGCCATCATCTCTAGCACGTTGTAATAGAGAAAGTTTAAGACGAGGGCGTTTCCCTTTCCACACAAACTTAGATATCGAAGAGTGAAGCTTATTCCAGTATTGCGGCGGTGGTGGCAAAGGGAGCATAGAGCTTACAAAGTTAACCCTAGGAAGAACATTCATCTTTATGATTGAAACTCGAGCTTGGAGAGAGTTGGGCAAAGATGACCATCTATCTAAATCAAGACAAATCTTATTTAGAGTGTCACCATAGTTGTTCTTAACAATAGCCTGAAGAGAGGGGAAAATATCTATGCCAAGATATTTGAATTGGCTTACTACTGGGATTATGGGCGGCAGGATAGCAGATCTCATCTGATCATTTAGAGGTAGAAGGGCTGACTTCGTCCAATTAATTTTGTAGCCGGAAATGGAACTGAACTGATCAAAAATTTGAAGGACGTGAGTAATTGACTGTGGTGCATTCTCAATGAACAGTAGAATATCATCAGCATATAGGGAAATGCGATGCTGTGTGTTGTTAATCGAAACAGGAGTAATATCTGCAGACTGACGCACTGTCTGAGCCAAGGGTTCGAGTGAAAGTGCGAAAAGGAGAGGACTAAGGGGACAACCCTGCCTTGAAGATCTGCCAATCGTGAATAGCGGCGAACAGATCTTACCGGTTAGGACCATCGCTGACGGATTAGAATAAAGTACTTTAACAAAATGTATGAATGAAGCACCAAATCCCATTTTATCTAGTACAGCCCACAGGTAAGACCATTCCAGACGATCAAATGCTTTCAACGCATCGAGCGACAACACTGCGGCGGGGGTCCTCAGCTCCTTAGCCCTATCGATGATATGCAATAGTCGTCTAGCATTATCAGAGGCTAGTCTAGTTCCTATGAAACCTGTCTGATCACAGTGTACTAAGGTGGTCATAAAACCCTGCAAGCGACGCGCAAGCACCTTAGCAAAAACTTTTAGATCAGAATTCAAAAGTGAAAGCGGTCTATAGCTTGCGCAATCTGTGGGATCCTTGTTCTTCTTCAACAATAATGATATAATAGCTACATTCACATCCCTGGAGAAAGAGCCACTTTCAATTGCATATCGAAACATGTCTAGCATCAGCTGACCTAGATCTTCCCAAAAGATGGCATAAAGTTCAGGGGGTATCCCATCCAAACCAGGCGACTTGCCCCTACGCATTGCGAGCACAGCTTCCTGTAATTCCGCCAGATGGAGCGGTCTATCTAAGGCTTCCGCATCCGCCTCGCTAAGGGTTGGTAACTGTATGTTGGATAAAAAATCATTGCATACTGCATCATCGTGAATGACCTCGGAGGTGTAGAGCTCATCATAAAAAGCACGAAACGTGGCATTGACCTCTTTGGGTTCTGTAACCATGGCTCCCGTTGTTGATTTGACACTAACAATATCAGCAAAATGCTCATTGGATCTAAGACGTAAAGCCAGTAAGTGACTGGGTCTTGCACTATTAAAATAGTAGTTTTGCCTTGTGCGTTTCATTTGAAATTCTGAGCGGCGCTTGAGAATGGAGTTAATTTCTTTCTTAACTAGCTCTCTCTGGGTTGCTGTACTAACATCAAAGTTATTTTGGAGAGAATTATCCAAAGTAGAAAACCGAGATTCCAATTCCACCAGTTTGGCTGACCTTAATTTTCTCTGAGTGGACGCATAGAGGGTTGTATTACTCCTGATAAAGCCTTTAATTGCATCCCAAAGAATTCTGGGATCCTCAACTGAGCCTGTATTGATATTTATAAATTCGCGCAAACCAGTTTGAAACTGAGCTACAAATGCCGCATCGCGCAGCAGTGTGGTGTTAAACCGCCATCTAGGAGCTCTATCTATAACCTGTTTCAGTGAAGCAACACACAGCACCGCCTTGTGATCCGAGAGTGACATTGGGAGCAACTCTACCTTGGCAATTTTATGAAACAAGCTAACAGGGGCAAAAACGTAATCGATCCTAGAGAATGAAGCATGCCTACCCGACAGAAAAGAAAAATCTCTAACCGTTGGGTTCATTAAACGCCAGATGTCGAGTAAGCCAGTTGAGTTTGCCCAAGCACGTAGTTCTGCAGACGCTAGTGCCTGTTCTCTGCTTTCTACCCCAGTGGATCTATCTAGGTTATGTTGCCATGTTGCATTGAAGTCAGCACCAACAATGATTTTGAAATCCGTCAGTTCCAATAAGGTTTTAGTTAGTAATTTGTAAAACTCTTTGTCTAAAACATTTGGAGCATACACAGAGACTAGTGCTAGCATTTTACCCTCCAAGCGGATTTTAGCAACAGCTATCCTCCCGTCACTGTCAGACCAATCACCCAAAAAATCCAACCTAAGGTTACGTCTAGCCAATATGGCTACTCCCTTGGTTTTGGAAGAAGCAGCTGAAAAGGCTAAAACACGATAATGTTTATTAGCCAATCGGTTGGAATGCTCTTTTAAAAGATGAGACTCCTGTATAAATGCAAAGTCAATTGATTTAGATCGCAAAACCCCCAAAATGCTGGTTCGCTTATGCGGTATATTCGCTCCCCTTACATTGAAACTTAGAAATTTATATTCTGTCATAATTGTGGTTCAAACCATACGCACAGCAAGCACAGTAGAACATTTTAGAATTTCCTAGTTGGTCCCTCACAACAAACCTTCCCCACAGAAAAACAAAACAACCCCAAAAGGAACAGAAAGGAAAAAGCAACATCAAACGAACATAAAAAAACACATAACATTGAAGCTTGAGGGGGAAAACCCCATTAGCATCAGAGTGCACAAAAACAGTTCCCCACCCCATCAACCTATTAGTCAACCTTCATTTCACTCTGTCAGAGAGTGCAAACAAGTAACTGCCCAAAAGTAACCATACATTGCCCTCTGGTGATTATGTAAATATATAACAGATCACCAAAGTAAAAACAACAACAACAAAAAAGTGCCTTCTTGTGGCTGAATAGCTCTCAAACATTCCATCCGCTCAAATTATGATCAATCTCCCCACTTCATATCACTTAAATAAATGAGAATGGTATGTTAACATTTCTAGTAAAGAAGGGGGAGAGAAAAAAGAAAAGAATAAAGGGAAAAAAAAATGAGGGGACTATAACAACTGTAATAATAATAATCAGTCCAGCACTAGGCCCACCTAGAATGTGATAAAGCCCTATAAGCCACGTTAATGCAAATAACCAAACACTTGTGACAGATAAGTGGAAATAAGGCTGTCACCACGACAAGGCACTAATATAATATTAATAATAAAAATAAATAAAAAGGAAATCAGTGTATATGATATAAAAAATATATGCACTTATATATGTAGTTAGAAATAGAAATTAAAAGCACATCCGGGGGGCCATATGCAGCAAAGCACACACAGTGTTAATGCATACTGCACCACATACAGCCCCCCCCATGCATCCATGTATACAAACCACAATTACTAATTAGAAGGGGGAAAAAAAGAAAGAAAAGAAAAGTCTGTATACATAAGTATTTACATAAAACACAGTTATGTATGATCAGGAAACCATATACAACACAGCACACATAATGCATACTGCGCCATATACAGCTCCCTGTACATGCCCAAAAGGCCAGTGCAAACTTAGATAAATGTCAATCATATTAGTTAAGTCTGTTTCCGTCTTAAACAGTAAACTACCATACTTCAAACAGTGAACCTACCCAATCACGACTACAAAATAAATATCCCAATACAGAGCTCCCCTCTCCCCCCATCAAGAAATTAACATTTTAGAAGACAAGTAGGTAAATAACTACCCCCCCCCCCCCCCCCCCCCCCAGACAGCGGATCCACAAGCACGTAGAGCCAACGCGCCACGAGATCGTACATCCGCCAGCTATTGAGATTAGAAAAAAAAGGAAAAAAAAGAACGAGTCAATGAGCCAGGGAGAGAGAGAGAGAGAGGAGAAGCAGAGATAGGTAGAGAGACATAGAGAAAGGGCGGGAGAGCGAGTGGTCTCTGGAACCGCGGAGCCTTCACAATTTAGACCATATTATTTATATCTGTTTCACCTTAAACAGTAGGCTACATTACTCAATACAAAGGCCAAAGCCCAGTCTCGCCCTCCTACCCGAGAAAGTAGCGTTTTAGGAGGCATAAACGAACCATAAACTAACAACCAACATAGCCGCCATTACCTAACAGAAAGAGAGAGAGAGAGAGAGAGAGAGAGAGACACACACACACACACAGCGAGAGAGAGAGCCATAGAGAGAGAGAGAGAGAGAGAGAGAGAGAGAGAGAGAGAGAGAGAGAGAGGGAAAGCCGAGATAGATAGAGAGACATAGAGGGAAGATGAGAGAGAGAGCAGGCTCCGTCTGAACCGCGACACGGAACCCGTTAGACAAAGCTTAACAGAGAGAGATAAAACCCTCTAGACCTATATAGTAAGCAGCACAACGCTCAATAAGAGCAAAGAAAAGGAATACAATAATAACAAGAACAATGTCCATTATATTCAAACAAAAAAGACAGTGAATTATGCTTATAGCTTTAGCAGCCCTAAATCCTCTCTCCTTGCGGTAACCTAAATTAAAACGAGTAACACCCATCTGCTTACAGATCTTGTTAAAAAATAAAATATATCTTATTCTTCGATACAAATAAAATAGGTATTATGAAACGAAACACTTGAAAACACAACGTCAAGTCAGATGATGAGTCCAAAACAATAAGTAGGCTTACATTAACAACTCACCCTTTGGGGAGGAGGAGGAGGAGAGAGTGAGGAAAGAAAGACGTGCGTAAAAGTCATCTCCAAAGTCCCAGCCAGCTTACCAACAGTCCATTAAAGGCAAAAGGATATCACATCGGCAGAATGTGTTTGAAAGCACGCGATCACGAAAGCAAAAGTGTCCCTGGTAAAAGTTAGTTCTCTGTAACTGTCGTCTCATCATCCCGCGTAGCTAGAGTCTCGTCCGCAGCACCTGGAGTCTTGAACTTATCCTTGCAAAAGGCCAGAGCTTCCTTGGGTGAGTTGAAAGTAGAAGTCGCCTCATCCACGGTTATCCAGAATTTGCTCGGGTGCCTTATTCCGTATTTCACTCCTTCCGCGGTGATGGAACGTAGGAATTCCTTTACTGGCCCGAAAGCTGCCCTTCTCTTTGATGTTTCAGCAGACCAGTCGGGGAAAATATACACCTTTTTGCCATTGTATGTCAGTTGGCCTGCTTTCCTGGAGAGCTGGAGTATGCGTTCCTTTACCCGGAAAAAATGGATCCTTGCCAGGAAAGCCCTTGGCTTATCAGAACGTGGATTGCCGGTCCGATGAGCACGATCCACCTCCGGGGGGGAGTCGGGAAACTCGTCGGGGAATGTTTTCTGCAAAAAAGACTGGATAAAGGCCACTGGGTCAGCCTTTTCTAGCCCAGGAGAGATCCCAATCACTCTTATGTTGTTCCTACGACTCCGGTCTTCTGCTATGACGAGCTTCTCCTCCAGATTAGCACATCTTCTCTCCAATTCAGTGATACACATCTGCAAACTGTCCATGGAGGAACCAAAGTTCTCAATGGCCTCCCCATGTTCAGCCACGGTCGTGTTCAGCGTGGCGACTGCAGGACGCAGCTCCTTTCCGAAGTCATCAATCTTCTTCAGTAATTTCTTCTCCAAGCCAAGCATCATGGGTTGAATAAAACCATCCATAAACTCTTTCAGTGATTCCTTGAGGACCTCACGCAGCATGCTCTTTGTAACCGGAGCGTCAGCGTCGCCCTGCATTGCGCCGGCCATGTTGTCAGCGTTTGCGGTCGGAGACCTGGTACTCCTCGACCTCGTGTTAATCGTATTCGGCATGAAACACGAAACAACTGCAAAAACAGACGCTCACCAGTGTTTTGGGCGTTTAAAGTCTCAAAAGAACTATAAAGGCAGTCAAAAATGGGCTTAAAAAATGTGAAAACTATGCACCTCCACAGAGCTCAACAAACGCGTCCTACTCGGTCGCCATCTTGTCGGAACTCCTCATTATACTCATTACTTGACAGTGATGTTCCACACTTAATCCCTGGATATTAGCTTATTTGGCTAACAGAGGAAAATTCAACGAATATGACTATGGAGATGACTTTAATCATGATCATGTTGTGTTGTTTGTAATTGATTGAATTAAATGTGTGTGCAGTAGTTCTGAATGGGGGTGTGAGCATATTCAGTCAGCTTGTGGTTTTAGAGTCTCCTGCCACCCACACACGCTGTACTGAAAGGAATGTGATGAACAGATCTGAATAGACACAGCTTAGGCCAATGCTACAGTACGCTACTACAGTAGCGATCTGGGAACCCATCGTCAAAGAAAAGGGAAAAACAGCACCCTCTCTCTGTTTTGTTTTGTCTTGAGAGATTACTACAGTAGTAACAGTAATACTCAACAACACTCGAGAAAATCAAATATTGAATGGATGAACCCCATGTTTTGTGCACTTATAGGGTACAGGAAAGTGTGGCCACCTCTATCATGAAGAAGTCTTCCCCAAAAGTGCACACCACTCTTCCAGAGAGCACTTTTCCCTAGATTATTTGATGACTAGAAAAAGTAATGCATAGAATAATCTACTACAATGATTATCAATAGTTGCAGCCTACCCATGCAAGAGAAGGCAGGATAAACTGCTGATTGCTGATCTAACTCCCATGGTAAACATAATACTGTACCCAAATAACTAACATACCAGTGTGACGCCACCTCTAACCCCAACCCGCTTCTTATTGTATCCCGTATTCAGCACCTGGCCAAACTCAAAACAGATGTCGGTGTATTTAGACATCTCCTTCTGAAAAATCACATCTGTGCACGTTTGGAACCGGCGTGCATAAGGGACAGAGGTGGGCACAGGTCACGCCATATACTGTAAATAAAAATCACACCCGTGTGAAGTGGAGCTGTGTGTGTGTGTGTGTGTGTGTGTGTGTGTGTGTGTGTGTGTGTGTGTGTGTGTGGATCATGTGTACCGATTTTTGTGACATTTGAAGAAAATATGTAGGAAAAGGAGCAAAAAGTGTGTTTTGGAGAAAATTCAAGATGGCGGAAAATCTATCATGGCGCAAATGGGCATGGCCTATATGGGGAGATGCGTCATGGCCCAAGGAATCCAGGGAAACAATATTTTTAATTTTCCGACCTACGGTTCAAGAGTTACAGGCCAAAAAGTAAAGTGGGGTGTTATGGCGCCACCATGCGGCCAAATGACACAATTATTTTTTATTTAATCCTTGAAATCATTATGAACCTCCTCTCCAAGTCTTGAAACTCTAGCCCCTATGGTTTGCGAGAGACAAATAATTGAATGTGAGTTTTTGCGATTCCCATTATAAGTCAATGGGGAAAATTAATTCACTAATAAATTAATATCAATTAAACTATAGAACCTTTCTCTTAGAAAAGTAATAGCCCACGATTCCCGAGTAAGCCGTTCGATTTGACATATGGCGCGAGTGTGTGGTGGCAAAACTGTGGGACTAGTGGCGTGCCGAAGTTTAGGAAGTTCAGGCTACATACAGACACACACACAGACAGACACACAGACAGACCCACACGGCCACGTATAGGGAGCCTGTGCTTCACACAGCTCCAAAAAATAAAAAATGTGCCGATGACATTGACAAAGCATGCACACTGCCGTACTGTATGTACATAAAGTATCTGCAGAACTTGGTATGAGAGCAGGACATTAGGCCATGTGGTTCTCGACAAGATAAATGAACGTTATCAAAAGTAAAGGGGATCCGTAGCCCAAAGCATTTTAAAACTGGGGATCCGTGAAATTAAAAAGGTTGAGAATCACTTCATGTAGGACATGGTGCTGGCGACACATCACTGACGGCGATCGACACACCGTTAACTGACCAGTGACCACTGTACCCAGGACAGCCAGACACTGCAGTTATTCTCCCAGTCAAGCTGACAACTAACTCTCCAAAGTTCTTATCATAACCTACGGGAGTCGGGCGGGTGGGGGGGTCGTTTATTTTTGGTCATCTCAAGCTGGATGGGACGTGAGGGGACACGACTTGTCAACATGGAGAAGAAAGAGCAGATGGGGACAGTCGCTGTCGGTCTAAGTGTGGAGGTGACAGGGCCTGCTTTCGCAGCGCCCCGAGGAGTTACGCAATCACTGAGGATGTACGTATATATTGACAGTGTTGGGTGGTGTGAAGGAGCTGTGAGTGTGTGTGTGTGTGTGTGTGTGTGTGTGTGTGTGTGTGTGTGTGTGTGTGTGTGTGTGTGTGTGTGTCTGTCTCTCTCTCTCTCTCTCTCTCTCTCTCTCTCATGGTGCTGTTTTGGGCAGACAGACACTGACAGTGGTCATGCTTGGGTAAGTAGGACAACAAAGCAGCCTCATGCCTGCTCGCTCCCCTGCCATTTCTCTGCGGCAGACCCAGTTAAATATCCTCTCCTCTTCTTCTGGAGTGGAAAACGGAGGAAGAGGTCAAGGGGGAGGGTCAGTTACTGACCCCTGAACCCTGTACCCACAAGGTCTGGGGAGTTAGAAGAACAGGAGTTAGACCACCGTTTCCCAAACAGTGGGTCGGGACCCATTTGTGGGTCACAGACCAATGTTTGTGGGTCACGACTCGAGTAAAAATCCAATTTTCTTTTCCTACATATAAATATATATGTATATATATTTCAAAAGACTTTTAAATAATAAAAACAATTATACGGCTAATAAACTGAAATAAACGAATAAACGCTCGCACACTGAGGGCTCCAATGCAAAGTGGTTTTATTGTATAGTATAGTATACATAAAAAAAAATCTAAGAAATTCGATAAATAGAAAATGATAATAATTAGGACAATCTGACTATAAGTGCACAACGCGGCGCAAAGCGACGGGTTGTGCCATCCACTGCTGCTGAACGCAGCAGTGGATGGCACAGTGTTTTTACTTCATCCACAATCAGGATGGTACTGGACATATCTGTTGTCGGGGGGAAACCTTGTATGTTCAAAACCATTCGTTTTGCATTTATCATTTTAAAAAATATTTAAACTAGGGGGTGCCCGCTGGCCTGGTGGTCAAGGCGCATACCACATACAAAGCTATGATGCCTGCTGCAGGGGTTGACACTAAGGTCTCAGAGGCACTTGCCCATCGGGCAAGTACAGTTCATGTTCTACTTGCCCGAAGGTAATGCCCACTTGCCCGAAAAGTAAATCGTCCATTATAAAATGATAGGTACGATTTTAATTACCGCTCAATTTAACACTTATTTCTTTACTTTCTGGGGCTGTGCGATAAAATGTAATACCTCAATACCTCCAAATCCAAATACCAAATACTTTAGCTATGATTGAATATGTCTATGGTTTCACACTTGTTATTTTATATTTTTAAATGTAGCAACAGTAAAAACAGCACATTATAGGTAAATAGTGCTCTTATTTTACATTCCACAGACCAGAAGACACAGCGCACTGGCCACGTTCAGGTGTTTAGACAGATATCTTGTGTTGTGTTTATAGACATTTGTGTCCCCTCTCAAATGAGCACTTGCCCTGTCGGGCAACCTGAAAGCCAACTTCACCTGCCCTGATGTTTTATTTACCTGCCGGGGGCAGGTGGGCAAGCCTTAGTGTCAATGCCTGCTGCTGGCGTCGCCGGTTCGATTCCCGATCCGGACGACCTTTGCCACATGTCATTCCCCATCTCTCTCCCCATTTCCTGTCAGTCTACTGTCCTGTCAAATAAAGGCATAAAAAGCCCAAAAACAAATCTTAAAAAAAAGAGATGTTTTTTTTTAAACTAGTGGAAACAGCCGATCTGCAAGCACACAACGCCTCGCACTGCGAGGCGTTGTATGCTTGTAGATCTGCTGTTTTCACTACTTTTGTGCGATGGCCTTGTATGATGAAGCAGGGCTCTACTTTGCGAAAGAATGTACAAATTTGAAACTTGGAGATATGAGGTTTCCACCCGACAACGACGATATTATATATGACAGAAAAAAAGAGAAAAAAACACATGCACACTTTGATTCTTGTCAGAAAGAGACAAAACAAACGCGTATAACACCACAACAGTAACATAGATTGGAACACCATCGCCTTGTCCGTGATAGTAAGCTACTCGGAATGCTGTTTACATGCACTGGCTGATTTCCACATCCAAGTGACTTCATGCCGCATCGAAAGCAAAGGCAACGAACAACAAAACTGTTGTTTTGATGGGCGAACGAACGCACCCTGAGACAACAACATGACAAATTGGAGAGAGCTGATGTGCAGACCACACTCACCACAGCACTCTGAAGAAGAACACTGTTCCAACAGAGAAACAAGAGGGTGAGCAATGTAATTATCCTTGTATAAAATCGGTTGGAATGCAGTCAGACTCCAGACACGGCCCAGTAGCTAGAGATAACATTCCGTTTTATATCACATCACAATAAACAGACCCTTATAATAAGTCTCTTTGGCAACATATCGATATATATCGATCTTGTACCAGTCTGTAGTAGCCAGTGTCCTCTTTTTATTTGCTGTGGTTTGTTGGGGGTAACAACAACACAAGGGAAGGGATGCCAGCAAACTGAACAAGCTGGTGAGGATGGCTATCCCATAACTGCCTGGAATGGTGGTTGCGGAGAGGAGGACGAGGAGAAAGCTCGACGCTATCCTGATGAACACCTCTCCGTTATTTAACGAGGGTAAATCACATTAAGTGGGCCCTGCTTCACATTCAACACCTGGAAGCTTCCCAGTACAACAGAGCTTGTTGGCTACTACTACTACTACTAAGCACTGTCTGGCAACTCCACTGGAGAGGCTGGAGATTCAGTGCCTTTGCTCAAAGGTACTTTGAACGGTGGTTGTTGGGAGTGGTGAATGTTGGTCAATCACTTTTCCACACAGATTTTATGCCGATACAGGGAATTGAACCAGGAATGTTTGAGGAGCACATTTAGCCACATACTCATTCACCCCCAGCACACCGCTAAAGGTCTTAGAGACTGTCCGTTTATGCCAGTAGCCCCATAGGTTCTGCTCTTAGGGATTACAGAGTCCTGCTTGACTCTGGAACACTTGCCCATTGGTTACCGGGGTATATCACTAAAACACCAACAGACTATAACAGACTATAACTAGAACAGAATATTTGATAGACTAAAATATACTCATAATTATTCACTGTTGATTGACTGAACGCCTCAGGGCGACAAACGACCTCGCCCTAAAGGGGCCAGTGATGTATATCGGACCAGTTTACTGGTCGCAGTTATCCAAATGACCCATTGTTGAGACAAGCTGACAACTGACTGTATTATCTAATAATCACTGTTTATAGTTTGTATAGATCCATTGACAATATTCATGCATGCATACTGGTGAAAGATTGTACAAATATTATAGAATAGTGTATTCGTTAACTCAGAACCAGTGCAGATGTTATAGCATCAGACTCTTTAGAGTTTAGACTCTCTCTCTAGCCTATCCTCTGTTTCACGCTTACTGGCACTGTTGCTGCTGCTATGACAACTGAATGTCTCCATGGGGATCAATAAAGCTTTTTTTCATTTTTTCATCTTAGGGCTCTCAAGCACAATTCTTCCACAATCTACAAATGCTACAGAGAGTTAACTGTAACAAGAAGCTGTCAACTGTTTGTCATTTCCGTTCGGGAATATATATTTTAAAATGTCTTTCATATGTATTTTGGCATGTCCATTTCGGCTGAGCAACAAGCTAGATAGGCTTCAACTAGTTTGATTCAGCAGGATTTATTTAGGCGACTGCAAAGGTGAAACTGAAGAGTGTTTTTCTAGGCAACTATGTGAGTCAACAATTCTGTCTCGAGTGACTAATCTTATTTTAATATCGAAACTGTGGATGAAAGACTACTAGATATCTTCTGTAATATTGTGTTAAAACTAAAAGAGCAATGCAACAAGTCAAATTCCTTCTCGTATGTGAACCTACTGAGCCAGGCCAACAAATAGATTCTTATTTGATGTTGTCTGATTGAAGGTCGTCTTTTTAGCAATTGTACGAGAGGACAAGGACGATTACCATCCCAGCCAAATGTTCAAACTTCTAGCTGAATAAAATACACTAAGCAACGAATGCCACTACCCGGACATTAATCCCACATTTATAATGATTGCTTCTCCGAATTTTCTTCACGTGTGCCATGACGTGCCCCATACACTGCTCAGAATCTTATCTGGGGGCTGATGGAACCTCTCGCTTGGCACATCCTCGCTTGGCACGCATAAGTGAATGAGGCATGGCACCGCCACCATGAGTCCATTTCTGTCCAGGTGCAGAGACCATGAGCACAGGGTCTTGTCACTCACCTCTAGGCCTGTCACAATTTTTACATAATCGTCTAATCGCTTTTGTTCAGATATTTTCAAAAATTTTCAAACATAGTAGAAATAGTAGATCTACAAGCTCACAACGCGTCTATGACGGGTTGTGAGCTTGTAGATCTGCTATTTCCACCATGTAAAATGTCCTAAACGTGACAGCCCTACTCACCACTCTACAGTACATCTCCACACTGGCATACAGTAAACCATGTGTATTCACGTATATGCAGCAGGTAATTAAAACACCGCCCTCCTTGCCCTTCACAACATATTCAGTCACTTTTTGGTGCGTCGACTGTAACAACTACTATATCAACCCAATTGATATTGCATTCTGAATTTCCTGGTTAGGCCTTAGGGGTTCTTCTAGTTGTACTTAATGTCCTTTTGCAATGCACATTCCCTTTAAATTGCTGCTGGCGTTTGGCAAACACAGTCAAATGCTTCTCCACTTCAGCAACAAAATGTAACGGCTTGTGCACATAAATCACTCACTCACATGTTCAAATAATACTGTAGTGTCGAGTCAAGTGACGTAGTAGAGTTCTTAAAGGTATAATGAGTAGGATCGTCTTAAAGGGGAAGTTTCAATATTGAATTATGTCATTAATATACCTTAGAGCAGGGGTCTTCAACGTTTTCAGGCCAGGGACCCCAAAACTGATGGGGAGATGGAGCAGGGACCCCCTACCTCGTAGGGTGGTGGTGGGGCTACAACATATAGGCCTATTGTATATTCATGTATACAACTGCGTATAAACATACCATATTATTGTGCATTCAATACTATGCTATTAAAATAATAGATTAATATATTCATGCTTTTATTTTAAACATGCATGTACAAGTGGCCGTACCACTGCCATTTATAAAGATAACTTAAGTGAGAACCAATGTCAATACTATATCAATCTATCACTAACAATCTGTCAGTTGCACAATAATCATGTATACAAGCTATTTAAAAGATACAGAATCATGTTTTTTTCCCCCCCTCACAACTCCTCAAAAGGTATATTAATGACACAGTTCAATATTGAAAATGGATGGTTTTCACCTTTAAAGAAATATGTTGTATATAAAAATAATCCCTCTCAAACATCACTTATGAACCACACAGACCCAAACAGGGAACACACACCGGACGCGGAGGCGGCGCAAGCACCGCGTCAAAACATACGGCCCCATTATTTTCAATGAAATAACCCACACCGGCGGCGTCAAATGCGTGCAGTCGCGGGTCCGCCGCCTCGCCTGCCGCGCCAATACGCCGCTGTTCTATTTTTCCAGCGTTGCCGCGCGGTGAACATGTTCTCCCATGGTTCTCCCCACCGGGGGAAATGGATGGGCTGTGTGGCAGCCCGCCGCGTCCACTCCGTCCAGTTGTGGTTGCCGCGAAGCACGTCACGTGCGTCGATACCGCAACGCGACGCTGCGCAGCCGTTCGCGTTCAGTGTGTGCTCTCCTTAACCCTCTGCCTGCGTCTTATTTTCTTATGCTACTTTGTTCAGGATGGGCGTCACCGTCAATCTTTGAGCAGTGGGTGTTGTTAAAGGCATAGTATGTAACATTGCCCTTTGTTTACTTAACAAACCCAAACATTTCCCTCTATAGACCCATTTCTAAGCACGGCAACCTTAACTGTGGTGTCAAGCGGCACCTATGTGTGTGTGCGGCTGTGCACCGACACCACAGCTAAACGGCAGCACTCTGGAAAAAGGTCTATCTATACCAGCAGTTATCAGCCACTGGACTGACTGGAGTAGTGTGGTGCATTTTGGTGTTCTTTTTTTTCTCCACTGTTCGTTTTGGTAGACGAGAACGTTTTCGGGCTAACAAATCAAAACAGTGAACACACCAAAATAACTTTGAATCAAAACAGTGAACACACCAAAATAACTTTGAATGTTTACAAACAGCAAGAGCCAAATCCTGCTGATATACATAGCACACATTGGTTAGCAGGAAAATCCATTGTGAGGTTTAACTTGCTTTCCCTTTACAGAATCTGTGTCCTTGGTGTCCCTTGAGAGAACAGGCTAGCACACACAAACACACAGACCTTAGGAGGATGGAAATATTGCTACACAAGTGATAATACCACTAGTAAAGACGCCTCAGGGCGAGGTCGCGCCACAGTGATGTGGACATGGACATCAAGGCTGTGGACATCAGGGATCTCCATATATGGGCATAAAGGGGATTTGTTCCCCTGGCATCACAGGGATCTCCATGTGTCCCTGACTCCATGTATGGGCATAAAAGTGATTTTTTTCCCCCCTGGCATCACAGGGATCTCTCTAACAGGGCATCATTAATATTGATGACAGGGAACTCCATATATGGGCATAAAAGGGATTGTTAAGCCCGTATCAGAGTGTACGGTGGAGAGCTCTCCACCGCAAATTTTAGGTGGAAAGCGTTCCACCGCGAGTCAGAAAATAAGTGCAGGACATCATAGTCACTCACGGTGGAGTCCTGTACACCGTGACTGACTGGTCTAGATCAACCAATCAGTGAACGGGGTGTAGAGCCTGTCTGTCTGATAGTAAAAACAGAGAGATGTGTTGGGACTTGCGGTGTAAAGCTCTCCACCACGAGGAATGATGTAACATTGTAGTTTCATGACTCAAAAAGACTCGAAAAAATCGAACCTCTGTTCGAAGTGGAGCTGTGTGTGTGTGTGTGTGTGTGTGTGTGTGTGTAGCACCTCTCTGGTCACCCAGGATCATGTGTACCGATTTTTGTGACATTTGAAGAAAATATGTAGGAAAAGGTGCAAAAAGTGTGTTTTGGAGAAAATTCAAGATGGCGGAAAATCTATCCTGGCGCAAATGGGCGTGGCCTATATGGGGAGATGCGTCTTGACCCAAGGAATCCAGGGAAAAAAGAATTTTAATTTTCCGATCTACGGTTCAAGAGTTACGGGGCAAAACGCAAAGTGGGCCGTTATAGCGCCACCATGAGGCCGAGTGATGTAATTTTTTTTGGATTCATTCTTAAAATCATTATGAATCTCCTCTCCGAGGTTTGAAACTGTAGCTCCTATGGTTTACGAGAGAAAAATACTTGAATGTGAGTTTTTGCAATTCCCATTATAAGTCAATGGGGAAAATTAATTCACTAATAAATTAATATCAATTAAACTATAGAACCTTTCTCTTAGCAAGTTACTAGCAGACGATTCCCGAGTAAGCCGGTCAATTTGACATATGGCGCGAGTGTGTGGTGCAAAAACTGTGGGAGGAGTAGCGTGCCAAACTTTGAGGCTACATACAGACAGACAGACAGACACGGACGGACACACACACGGCCACGTATAGGGAGCTTGTGTTCCACACAGCTCCAAAAACTACACCGCGGTGTAAAGCCTTCCACCGCCCAGGCGACTATGATGTCGGCTTTAGTGTGACATCACAGTGAAGCCAGAGCATTATGTAAGAGTGGCAAACCCAATCTGCTAGAGTGGTTCCCCTGACCTCACAGTGACATCAGAGCATGATGTCAGAGCGGCAAACCCATAGACCGTAAAAATGTGTACACGTCTACACGGACGGACGCGGACAAGCTGTGACGTTTCTCATAGTAAACTGCGACCTTTGGTCGCAACTATTACCACACATGAAGAAGCATAGCAGGAGAAACTGAATTAGATAAGGAACCAAAACAGCTGATACAGTCTGTATACAAAAGTGGACACCACAAAACAACACTACGGCAAGGGAAACTCTGGTAAGAGTCAGTGTTTTAAACTTTAACTCACCAGTTCTGCACTGAGAAGCTTCTACTATTAAGCCAAATTACAATATTTAATTTGTGCACTTCCGATTAGCTTCTGTACGTTACCATCAGTGTTAAATTAACACATTTTGCTGTGCATGTGTGACTGCAGCATAAGGAGCAGCACTCTCACGCCACTGGACAATAAGAGTTTTCATGATGACTCAAGGAGGAAGAGAGCCTCTTCAACAGAGAGGCACTCACACATTGACTAATCTGTGGGACATGGTGGCATTCTCACCGAGTAATGGAGCGAAACCATACACATTAAGCAATTCCAGAAATGCCTACGAATTGGGAAACGGTGGGAAAAGAAATCACCAGTAAGACTCCCTAATCGGGAGATAAGCGACCGTAGGTCACATGTATACACAAAGAGTAGGGAGCAGTGTCCCCAAAAAATGTGGACGGATCCATGTTGATGACATGAGTGTAGACATACTGTGTAGCGATTTGCGTGATTTTAGGGCAAAAATTGGAGGAGCAGTGTCCAAAAATGTGCTTTCAAAAATCGGCCTGAAGGTGGCGCTAGAAGAGGGCCATGTGAGAAATGAGGGGTGGGGTCTCCGCGCCGCCGAGGCGGACGAATAGGTACCGGCCCCGGCTCTCCCGGTCGCTCCTTGCCCAAGTTACGGCATTTTATGTGCGCTGCAGTGGCAGGGGGTCCTCCACTGGGGGCGCCACCACTTTTGCATCCGTTCTGGAGCACAAGGAGTCGGTGGTCCCCGGGAATTCCCCGTGAGCAGCCCCGTTGGGGTGGTCATTTGGTCATTTTTGCACATTTGGAAATTTTTTACATCTGGGGGTCCCCCAGGGACCTGGGGGTCCCTGGAGCTCCGGGGGTCCTTGGAGGTTTTAGTTTGGCAGGTAAGGAGTGTGTGTGCAAAATCTGGCATGGATCGGGGCAACGGTTGCGGAGATATGAGCAGGGCAAAAGTGTGACGTGTGACGTGTGACGGACTGACGCACGGACACCTGGTGGAGCTTTCTGTAGTAAGTGCGACCTACGGTCGCAATAAAGAAAGCTTTCAACAATAGTGTTCTGTGCCATGCCAGTGTCTCCACTGAAACGTGCTAGCTCTCGTGCTAACAATGCAGCTCCACATCATCAAGGACACAGGGAGAGTGTTTTTTGCAGGTCTTTCAGTCCGAGTGTATCAAAAAGACAACTGGGTTAAGGTAGCGGAAGCTTGTGATTGGCTGCGCAGAGGTGCCGAAAGTCGGGGGGACGGAGATACACCTAAACCTAACCTTAGCCCTAACCTCAGTAAAACTAATGCTGGTGAATGCTAACCTACCGACGCTGGTGAAATGCTAACCTGCCGACGCTGGTGAATGATAATCTGGTGAATGCTAAACTGGTCGGACCAACAGTGATTAACCCAGCTGCTTTTTTGATACACTCGGACTGAAAGACCTGCAAAAAACACTCTCCCCATTGAACACTACAGACTACAGACTACAGACCAATTTCAAACCTGTCAAAACTGCTGGAAAGAGCTGTTTCCAGTCAGCTAACAGCCTATCTCAATAACAACAACCTTTTCGACAGTTTTCAGTCCGGTTTCAGATCCCATCACTCCACAGAAACAGCACTGGTTAAAGTCTCAAACGACCTACTAATGGCAATGGACACAGACAAGACATCTCTCCTGCTGCTCCTTGACCTTAGCTCAGCTTTTGATACGGTCGATCACTCCATCCTCATCCATAGATTAGAATATCTGGTTGGTATCAAGGGTCCCGTCCTTGCCTGGTTTCGCTCCTACCTTACCAACAGAACACAGCGTGTATTTTTCAACAATTCCACATCCGATTACTCCAATGTAAACTACGGCGTCCCACAAGGCTCTGTTCTTGGCCCACTACTTTTCAGTTTATATATGCTTCCACTAGGGGACATTTTTAGGAAATTCAATATCAACTATCACTGTTACGCAGACGATACCCAAATCTACATCCCCATCACAGTAAACGACTCATCCAGCCTCCATAACCTTGAAAACTGCCTCAATGAAGTTAGGACATGGATGAACAACAGCTTCCTGCTCCTGAATTCTGCCAAATCAGAAATGCTGCTGGTCGGCCCAGTCAAACACACACACCTGTACAATAACCTAACTCTCAATCTGGATGGCTGTTCAATAAATCATAAACCCACTATTAGAAACCTTGGAGTAATATTCGACCCATCATTATCCTTTACACACCACATTAAAAGTATCACAAAATCTGCCTTCTTCCACCTACGCAACTTAGCTAGAATCCGCCCAATATTATCACTCCCGGACGCTGAAACCTTGATCCACGCATTCATCACATCTAGATTAGATTACTGTAACGCACTTTTCTCTGGACTACCATCAACAGCAACAAATGGCCTCAGGCTAGTCCAAAACGCTGCAGCCAAAGTACTAACCCGGAAAAGGAAATACGATCACATCACACCAACACTCATAGCACTTCACTGGTTACCAATTCAGGCCAGAGCCGACTTCAAGGTCCTGCTCCTGACCTTCAAAGCCCTACACGGACAATCCCCATCCTATATGTCGGACCTAATACAACCTTACATCCCAGGAAGACCACTACGGTCCCAGGACGCTGGTCAACTCACAGTAACTATACCCAATAAAGTAACCGTCGGGGGCAGAGCATTTACACACCGTGCCCCCCACCTCTGGAATGCTCTCCCTCAGGCTGTCAGGGATGCTGACTCCCTAGACATTTTTAAATCTAAGTTAAAAACTCATCTTTTTTGCCTGCACTACGGTTTGCCATAATCTATGAACATTGCCATGACCATATCCTATTACCCCATGGTTTTTAACATTGTGTTGCTATATTCTATATATAATCTTTTGCCCTGTTTTTGTTGTTTTCAAAATTGAATGTTTTGTTGTTGTTGTTTTCACATTTGACTGTTTTTATTTTCCTTGAAATTGTGTGTTGTATTGCCCTGTTGTGAAGTGCACAGAGGCCCCTCGGGGTGATTTTGTACTATAAATAAAAATAAACTGAACTGAACTGAAACTGAACACAAGAAGGTTCAAGTTGCAAACCTTGTATCTCCAAGTTTCAAATTTGTATGTCTTCTTTTTAAATATATTAAATCCCTGCTTCATCATACAAAAGTATCGCACAAAAGTAGTAAAAATAGCAAATCTGCAAGATCACAACGCCTCACAATGCGAGGTGTTGTGTGCCCTTAGATCGGCTATTTTAACATTTTAAAATAACAAAAAGGGGAGGTTTTGGACATACACGGTTTCCACCCGACAACGCCGATTTATCAGTTCCTCAGTGCGGCTAAACGGTTCTGTACAAGGAGGACCAACGCATGAGAGCCATCATGCCATGACAAACGCCCATAGACTGACACCACACAAGGTCACGTTCACAGAATGCAGTTCCGCTGTCGTAAGTTGTAATACTATCGCAACTTCAAACCCAAAATTGCATCAACGAGGAAAAAGCAATGACCTGTTTTTTGGGTCCTGCTTCTTTTACAGAAATGCACAACTTAATCTGCGGCTTCGGAATATAGTACATGATGGGCCTGCATTGATCATTGTAGTCCGATACGGGCTTCTCCTATTCCGCACTCGTTCGAAATTATTCCTCATGTCTCCCTGTGGCCTAGACGTCCTGTTAGAAAGCCTAACACAGCAGGTTCTCTGCTGGCTCACACCGCGCCACAGGATGACTAAGTGAAAAAGAAAAAGAGGGGTTTTATATACAAGACAGCACATTCTGTCTCTCTCTCCCCCTACTCACGCCCCTCACCCCACCCATCCTCCTCCAGTGCAGGCCTTTACTCATCTCACTGCAGCTGCTTGTTTGAAGAAAAACGGGCATAGTCTCTCCTCTCAGCTCCCCAAGTCCCATCACTGGGGAACAGGAAGGAGGAAACTGAGGACTACCTTAGGAAATGCGCTGACGTCCTGTTGTTGGTTTGATGAACGAACACGAACGAACACACACACATGCGGATGAAAGGCCCACTTCATATGGACAGGAACACTCCAAAAAAGGAAGAGGTCGCCATGAAACTTTGCACATCAAAAAAAGGGCAAAGAAAGTATAATAAAAAACAACGTACAGCAGCATGGTGACAGGTTCACACAATGACGCTTGCATCAAAGCCTTCGCTTGCTTTTGACTGATTACATTACATAAGCTTATTGCGGATGACATGCTTGCGTTGCTGGCCATCCTGGCCTTGCAACTGAGACGTTATCCAACGATGAGTCCGTACTCTATTTCTCTTCTTCCCTCAGGGAAAAAACAAAAGTAATCAAAAAAGTCATCGGTAAGGGGCCTCAGGTTCTGCCCTATGTCGCCACAATTGATGGAGGTTCTTTCTGAAGATACAGTATACATCAAAGGATTGTTGGCATTTACAGGGTACATTACACACCTAGCTCTTTAGATGTTGAACAGCACATACCTCAGCCTTGCCTCAGGCTTGTTGACAGTTGAGATCACAAAAATGGAGCACAACCTAACATCACAGTGCCAGGATTGATCTAAGCACCATACAGGATCTTCAAAGCTTGGAGATATCATATTCTATGGTGAAATGATGCTCTTTATGTAGTGAGCATAGATGACACTGTACAAACACTCTGACTATACATAATGTACTCAACATGGGGGGTCCACGGTCCCCAAGGGCTTTTTCAAGCTAAATGACTGATAAGTTAGGAACCAAATGGACCCTTTCACTCTGATTGTTTACCCTCATGCTGCGTTGAAACCTGAAGCTTCACTTTGGTCGCGCTGGTCAGCGTTGGAAAAGAAAACATGTCACGTCAAAAAGCACGGCGAAACACCAGGAAAAAAGGGAGTCCCAAAACAAAAACACCCAAACATTTCCGTGTCTCCGGACAACATTAACGCTGATTGGCTGTCAGGACGCGATGGGTGGAGTCGGGGCGAAGCAAAGGTCGCTTCACTTGGATTTTTCCAACTGGGGGCGGAGATACCGAAGCGACCAGTCGCGCCGCCCCGTTCGGATGGTTTGCGTCGTGCCCGGTCGCGCGTCATCTCTTCTTTGCATTCACTTTGTATGTAATCGCGTCGCTCCAACTATCCAGGTTTGTACGCATCAAACATCAAACTAAAACAGAGGATTTTACAGTGTAGATGGGGGGGCCCCAGAGACAAGAGCCTGTGGCCTAATAAATATCAAACTGGGGGTGCTTGAGTTGAAATTAATAAGTTAGGATAATAATCATTGATGTACAGTAGGCAGTACATCACTATGATCCATTCTTGTACCAATTCATATCACCTGTCTGAATGACAAAGACGCAAGTGCCCTTACATCCAGTTCTTATCCTTACATGCCATAGAGCTCTTTTAAGCACAGTATTCCATAACAAAAACAAAACTCCACAATATTAGAGATATGATTAAACATCCAGATATTCAATTACAAACTTGCATTACGTAAAAATACATTTTCACTCTCTATGGACAAACAGAAAGTGTGCCAGTTTGGTTCAGACCGTTCTCGCACTACACAGCCAATCCTCCTGCGGTTTGGTTGCAACTTACTCGTTTACAAAATGCCAAGTCCTGGAAAGTGTAATGTTATACGCGGTCTACCAAGGGGTTATGTACCCAGGTCTCACCTTACCAGATTTACCTGTCTCAGAGCTTCCCGCTGCAGGACTGCACTGCATGGGAGAGCCCAGGGAAGGGGCAATTCTAAAGCTTTTACTATAGAGTACATGCTATCTCTTAGGGTCACTCACTACACTACTACACCAACTTCTATGTATATTGATGCCGTTGTTTGCACACCTACTAGGTTGAATAGGTTCAATTACACTTTACTTATCACTACTCTGTACCTTACTTGTATTACAACATTTTATTACCGTACTTTTATCTGGCTATACTTTGCATTATACAGCATACGTTACTTGGAAACTATGTGTTCTTGCAGAATCTGCCACTGTGCCACAACACTTCACTGCACATGACGTGACGAATAAAGACTTTGAATCTTGAATCACTCCAAAAGTGCCAAGCGTCAAGTCGGCCGGCTCCAAACAAACATGGCACACGGAGGCATAACATAACTATCACAAACGATTCTCGTCTCGTCCTAACGTTTGGCTGGCAGTGAGCCATAACACACACACACACACACACACACACACTGACAGAATGGCAGTGCTCCTCAGAGAAATGAGCAGCATTTTAAGGAACCGTTTACGACTCGGATGACTGCTACTCTCTGGTATCACACGACATCCCCCCCATGACAACGCTCTTCTAAAAGTGAATGGCATTTAAGCTGTTGCATAATCCTTGGCAACCTGAATGCACAGAGCCAACACTTCAAGCCACTAAAGCCTTACCACTCCTTCTGATTTCTAGACAAATATGTGTTACACAGTTCAGTGAATAATTTAAGATGGGGGGGAAACTACAGTTTTTTGTGTGTAACTGAGACAAACGGGTCTGTCGCGTCGGCCCTGGTTTTGGAAACGTGGGCGAGAGAGGCTTCCGTCCTGTGCTGCTGCCGTGCCCCCATAGTGCCTCCTCCCTCGGTGAGACCAGTCTTAACGAGATTGACTTAATGTAATGAGGAAATGGGGAGGGGGTAATTGGTGTTTAATTACTAGAGTAGCTGTCTGCATTTGACCAGAAGGGGTGTCACTCACATTTTCTGAGCACCTTAAATTAAAGGAGTAGTTCACGCTATGGAGACTGGAGTTCAATAATACCTTTAGATTTTTGTTTTTTTGTGTTTAATCAATAGAAAAAAAGTCATTTTGTTTGTGAACTACTGTTTTAAAGCCTCTCTCTTCGCAGAAAACGGACAGAATCGGAATGCTAGGGTTAAAGTGATCCAGGCTAGAGCAGCAGACTCGTGGTATGGGGACAGTCCAGATCATCAGTGGATGTGGGCTTCCCTCCATCAAGGATACTAGCCCTTACCCGTTCAAAGATATGGGGTTCTCAACCTGTGGGTCGAGACCCCCAGAGGGGTCCCCAAATGATTAACTTAATGCGAAACATATGAGGGATGGAAAGTAACTTTAACTGGTGCTTGCATGATAATATGTAGGAGCATCAATGTAAGAAATACCCGTTTCGTTTAATGGCTATACAGAGATACTGTGTCTCCCCCCCCCCCCCCCCCCCAACCCCCCTCCACCCACCAGCCCGCCCGCCCGCCCGCCCGCCCGATCAATTGCTCCAGCCACTGAGGAGAAACGCTGTTTCAGACAGACACTCACTCAGACATTCGGAAAATTATATGTTTGATGATACACAAATACACATATCGTTGTGTCAGTATTGAAGCCTGCCGTGTAGGATTATCAAGGACTTCAGCCACCCCAATCATAGACCATTTCAGCTGCTGCCATCTGTCAAGCGGTTCTGCAGCGTCCAGGCCCAGACCAGCAGGCACCAGGACAGCTTATAAACAATAGACAGTACAGACGTGTTGCTGGTTAGCAGATTTAACACACAATTAAACACATCCTATATCAGTGGTTCTCAACCTTTTCAGGCCGCGACCCCCAAAATAATCATATTTTAACTGACGAGCACTAAGAATTGAGGCATTACATTAACATGGTTATATTGTGAAAATAGCAGATCTACATGCTCACAACGCACGTTGTGAGCTCTGCCTCTAATATTTGACAATTTGGACAAGTCCTTAAATTGTCGCTTTAGAAATGTGCCGATACTCTCTATACACTCAAACTTTATGTTGGGTTGTTTACTTGTTGAGTGAGAAAACAATGTTGCACATTAAGTTAATCATGTGGGGACCCCCCAAAATAACTTGCAGACCCCCTTGGGGGTCCCGACACGCAGGTTGAGAACCACTGTCCTATATAGAGGTACTTGACACATTACATGTATAATGTTATGCACATACACAGAGTAAGTATATACAGTTAAATGTACACGTGTTATTTACCCATCCATACAGTGGACAAGGCAAATCTGCCAGTGCAAAAAAAAAAAAAAAAAAAAAAAAAATGAATAAGAAAATAGCCCTCGGCAGATTTCGTCAGGCACCGCTCGGTTGTGATTGGATTTCCCTGACCCCGAATTTGTGGGGCACTGATCAGGCCCCGGTATGCAAATATGGGGCAGGTTTATCACCAGAGGCATCTTTTTAAATTCACCCACACAAAGATTCCACACTTATATCTACACAGTGATATTAGACTGGCCATGCCAGGCTAATTTTGGTGTGCTATTCACTCACTGTAGTGTATACCATTACTACGCTTATTCTATTGCTATTCCTTAAATCTTGAATCTAACCTCTGAACACAAGAACCCCTTCAGATGCCGAGCACAAAAGTACGGCAGCGAGTATGGGAGTCCCCATTAGTTCACCAGACACACATACTTGAGTAATTACAACATGACACCCTACTAACGCTGTCGGGCCAGGAATAAAGTGTGTACTGTACTACTGTGTTAGCAGGGCCAACAATGTAGCTTAATAGACAGACACAGACGACCTAAAAGGTCAAGCTTGGATCTATATCGAATAGAGTGCAACAGGTGCAAGTCCAAAAAACAGGAAGTTGGTTTTGCGAGGGGATCCCTTGCCTGATTTCCAATGTGTTTTCCTCCATATGGGTTTTCAGTGCAGCCTAAAAAAGCTTCACTTGATGTTTTTGTTGACAGGCTTGTATGCACATTTTACCATGATAGAGCATCTGTGCAGATTAACTTCAAGCGTTAATAAACTTGTCTTTTGTTTTGATTCAATCAAACATTTTCTGTAGTCTGTACTACTAACGTTATATCGTTACATTATGCACTAACATATTTCAGCAAACTAGTCTACAACTTATGCTTCTTAGGGGAGCAACTAGGGCTGTCACGATATGACATTTTACATGACGATTAATTGTCACTCAAATAATTGCGATTAACGATTTAATTGTGTTTTTGTCGTTGACAATTACATTTCTGTTTGGCTTGTAGGCTTTGAAGTTGCACATGGCAGATACGACACATAACCTAAATATACAAAGAAATCACAGGCATATTTGACAACTTTATACTTAAAAAAGAACATTGATAGTGGAAATAGCCGATCTACAAGCTCACAACACGTCGCGACGCGTTGTGAGCTTGTAGATCGGCTATTTCCACTATTTTTTTTTACTTAAAAAAATAGATTATGAAAAACAATCGCGATTATGTAAAGTAATTGCGATTAGGCGATTATGTAATAATTGTGACAGCCCTAGAACCTCATTTGATTCACTAAACACAGTCCTCATCAATGCCAGCATCACAGAAAGACATTTTGTGCGTCTCTCTCTCTCACTCTATTACTCACTCACTAAGATCAAATAGGCCCATGAAAAGATTAGGTAGGTAGGTAAACATTGCGCAATAAGGTTAGGTGAGCACTAGAGATGTTACCGATCAATCGGCAATGGATCGGATCGGGCCGATCAAAGCGTGATCGGCGATAATCGGTGGTTTAGATCAAAAGGTAAACTCACCGATCGGAACGGATCGGTGCATCCGATCAAACAGCCGTTCAGTATGCCCACTTGAGGCCATTTTGGGGTATTGATTTCCAGAGTGCTGAAGGAATAATTAGTTACTGCTATGATAATAAATACATAGTAATGCTAGTAAATAACTATAAGGCAAATATATAAATGAATTCATGAGTGAATGAATGAATTAAAGTTAAAACATTAACATTTAGAAAATATAAATAATAACTTGATCGGATCGGTGATTGATCGGTATCGGGTGATCAAACTTTTGTGATCGGTGCTCGCTGATCGGTTCCAAAAAACCTGATCGGACCATCCCTAGTGAGCACTCATCAGTGAGGACCAGTGCTGTTTGAACTGATAACAGCACAGCAGAACCAAACATAACCACAGCCTGTGTCTATAGGAATGAAACATGCAAGCTAATGCTATACACTGCAGCAGTGTTTATTATTGACGTGGATGGTGCTATACAATACTTTAGTATACTATACAGATAT
This sequence comes from Nannobrachium achirus, assembly GCF_963921795.1. Taxonomy (NCBI): domain Eukaryota; kingdom Metazoa; phylum Chordata; class Actinopteri; order Myctophiformes; family Myctophidae; genus Nannobrachium; species Nannobrachium achirus. The sequence goes on from NC_137827.1 coordinate 25,197,572, forward strand.
GTGTTAGTATTCCTCTAGGCCTGGCAGGCACACTGTGTTCTGGGCATCATAACCGCACCACATCCCATTGAAAGAAAACTCACATTCCTTCTCTCTTAAGCAAACCCTTCCCCACTTCCCTCTGGGAGCCGGCTGACTGCTGGTCACTCCACAAAATGCACTACTGTGTTTCTACAAAGCATGTTTATTCTCTCATGGGAACGCCTGTAGGACAAAAGAGAATGGAATAGCATCTCCATCACCTCACCTGTCTGCCACACTCTATGTGTGCTCTGTGTGTGCGTGTGTGCGTGTGTGTGTGTGTGTGTGTGTGTGTGTGTGTGTGCGCGTGCGTGCGTGTGTGTGTGTGTGTACGCGTTGTTAAAGCTGAACATAACATACTGTATTGCTACTATAGGCAGCATGCAGTTCCACAGGGAATCGATGGGAAAAACCATGTCGAGTTAACAGCCATGGGTACAAATACTAGGATGCAGCTTACAGTAGGCCTATATGTATATATATATATATATATATATATATATATATATTTTTTTTTTATGTTTGTTCTTGCAAAAACACGTTCATGAATGACAAGACCATGGGCACTAGGCTTTGAAAAAGATAATCACCAGGTTTACAATCAGGTTTACGAACGACTGACACCGTTGCCTAACTGCCTACCACACACGCAAAGAAGCAGCTATGCACACCCCACACAAACAGGCACCAGACACTTTAATTAATACTTCTGGTAATTATTAATTAATGACCTCTTTTGTTATCGTTATTGCTGCCACAGTGTGAGGAACCAAAGCCAAAGAATATTATTACGCCTGTGTACTCGCCGCTGTCGGGTAGAAACCTTGCCATGTCCACAATGGTTACTTGTTAGGATATGGAAAGAAAAACATCTGTTCCAATGGATCCATGTAGTTATTATTTAGTCAAAAGCTCTTGATTCCACACACACACACACACACACACACACACACACACACACACACACACACACACACACACACACACACACACACACACACACACACACACACACACACACACACACACACACACACACACACACACACACACCTTTTTCTTTTCAAAATGTAGATTTCCTATTTTTGCTGCTTTTGTGTGATACTGTAGCAGTACAGTATTACGAGTTAGGGCATTCATTTACAAAAAGACAACAGAAAAGATATAAGATGTGACAAATACAATCTTGAGTCTTAAAGACTAAAAAAAAACTCTAAACTCGTAAATCTTGATGTAATACAGTGCCAATTTTGAATTGGCTAAAACTAGGTGCCTAGAATACTGCTGCAGTGCACAGCATCATATGAACAATGAAAAGGCTTCACATTTTCCCTAAATGATGCCATGTTGTTATTCTAGGTACATTAAGTCTTTGCAGCACAGCGAGTGAACATTCATTGAACAGCACTCTCATGCTGGGTTTACACTGGCAGCTACAAAGATACAGGCTACCATTCATATTCAATGGGAGCCAGCAACACAAAGATAAAAAGCTACATTCGACGTTGGTAGCTGCTACAAAGGCTACAGTCAGCAGCTACAAACAAGTTGAGCTGGTTTCAACTTCAGCTACGAATATATGAAGCTACAAATATGCTGCATAGCGTTGTATTTAACTGTATTTGCTAGTGTGTGAACGCATTATTAGGCAGGGTTTCCTGCAAGAAAAAGGCTTGGCCAGGTGGTAGGCTGGGGGGGGGGGGGGACTCTGGCAGTCGACTAAATTAATTCCCTTAATTTTGATTAATTCTTATTTTTGGCCCTCAACATAGGAGAAGTTGCTTAAACAAACACAAACACAAAAGTATAGTTTGTTTTGCACGCTTAGGAGGGATTTTGCATAATTTTCACCAGACTCTTAGGCCGGGTGCTACAGATTTTAGGCTGGGTGGACCGCCTGGCCAATAAAGTGCTGCAGGAAATCCTGATTAGGTTCATCAGGAAATAAACACATTAACCTTTCTCACAGGGGAGCAATTTCAGTCAATTTCCACAGTCCGAGACACACACACACCCTAAAAGAATAGAATATTATGTTGGAAATGGACCTCGCCAGTTGCCACTCTGTCTGGTATCATGGCCCCCTCAACATCAGCCATCCATCATGGAGCACAGAATTGCTCTATAGTAGGCCGAATTATTTGAGGCCTGCATCTCAAATAATTGCAGTTATACAAGATAATCACAATTATTCAAATATAAAAAGCAGAAATACCAGATCTACGAGCTTACAGCGCAGCATGAAGTCAGCTATTTCATTTTGTTTTATTAAATATGTCAGTTAGTTTTTTGTATATTCAAGTTGTTAGTCACATCAATGCAGTACCAATTTTTGATTATGAAGCCTAAAGGCCAAACAGAAATGTAACTTTCATTCATATGCTCCAGTTTTCAGCGACAGAAACACGATTAGATCGTTAATTATTTGTATGAAACTTAATCGTCAACATAAATGTTGTAATGGTGTCAGCCCTGCTCTGTATAGTAGCCTGGTTACATGCCCACTGTGCCCTAGAGGGTAGTGGTTGCTCGGTTGCTGCTTAAAATGGAAATGGCATGGCACCGGTTGACCTTTCACAGCTTAGTGGAGCCATCCACTTCATGCATGTCACACTTGTGAACCATTTCTGGATGAAAAGTTGAGATGCAGCACTGTAGTGCACTTGAATTAACAACACACAGCCCTGGTGGATACTAGGACATTATATGACAAATGGCCTTGCACCACGACAAGTTATGAGATGGTAGATGTGCTATTTTAGCTATTTATGGAAATACATTTCCATAAATATGCGACATGTCCAAAATAGGTTTGCCATGGTTAAAGTGGTTCAAAAGAAGGGTATAATTTCATGTAATCTCTGTATAATATAGAGGGAGGCTCTTATTAAGTAGTACTATGGGACCAAATGCACTGTCATTTCAAGTTCATGAAGGATAACACACTTGCCTGCACATGCAAAGTACTGTACTTGCATGTGCACCTGAATGTGTGCTCAATCAATCAATATCATCAATATCACGTGTGTGTGTTCAGTGTGTGTGTGTGTGTGTGTGTGTGTGTGTGTGTGTGTGTGTGTGTGTGTGTGTGTGTGTGTGTGCTTGAAGTACACACGTGATATTGATTGACTGTGAAGTGGTGTCAACAAAACAGTTTTCCCCGTCTCTCCCTCTCACTCTCTTTTTGCTCAATGAAACTAAATGAGGGAAACCACCAGCAGACCTGTGTTTAAGTTACCAGCCAAGTTATTATTAAAAGACTTGAAAAATGTACACTTATAGAATGAGCAGACAATCAGATAAATGATCTATGCTCAAATTTGTCTTGAAGACAAGACATTCGAGGAAAAAGATTATAGTAAATGGCCAGCAAAGTAAACCACAGCTGGATAATTAGCCTGATGATATAAATAGAATGTTATGTACAAACAAACACACACACACACACACACACACACACACACACACACACACACACACACACACACATCCTCAGTGTCAATCTCCAGTTAACTACTGTACACCCACACAGTTCAATAAAGGCTGCAAACCGAAACGTATTTTAATTAATACATCTTATTTAACCAATCTTTTTTGTTAATACAGCACATAATGCAGTGGTTGGAGGTGTGTTGGGTAGGAAACCTACTGGTTGACAGTTAGCCAACCCCCTGGGAAACGCAGAGACTCCCCTGCCTGCCCAAGCACTGACTGCGTCTTGTAAATACGGGTAGAAATCTGCTCTTTCATGTGCGAGAGAGAGAGAGACCTGGACGTTATGTTATGGGCAGGTTGCGGCTTTGATTTAACACTGCTGTCAACGAATGCCAGCCAGGCCACAGAACGGCATTACACGTTACAAAACAACAAGACACCAAAATATTACCTGCTGGCTTGTTGAGATAAGGCCGTCTTGATCGGGTCCAGGGAGGATTTGGAACGACAAGCCGCCGTTGATCTCCTGAATTGGATTAACGGGGGGAAGATGTGACCCAACTAGTCAGAGTTATCAGCACAGCAGCATACTGGCTGGCTGCTCACAGAATAGCACGCAGTGGCTGTGGGTGATGCCCATGTTGTTTCATTATTATGAATCCTCCCCGACGCTACGTCCGGGTGGGGACGTCCGCTGACCCTGTCGCTAGCGTGTAGCCTTATTTATTAGCGCTTACAATACACAATAAGGCCCCGGTGAGACGCAAACGATAAGCAAACCGAGCTGTGGGGGCAACGAAAATCACAAACTGTATCTGACTGACAGTAAAGCTACAGTATCTTCCTTCCTGGCTCACAGACAGGAGCGGTGGTGGTGGTAAAGCCTCGGTTACAGACAGTAGAATGCACCGTCCTAACCGTCAGCCTGTTCTTTTTCTTAAAAACAGGAGCCTTCCTCCTGCATAAAGCAATAACGTACGCGCTGCTATCGTGTAGCAAAAAACATCCGTGGGCGGTGGTGTTGTTTACCTCTAAACAGATATTGCCGCCGCTCTCCTCCTCAGTGGGGAATCAGCTGCTTCGCACTGGAGGGACGCCATTTGTTGCGAGTGTGCGCGTTGCGTTCCAGCTCCGCTCTGCTGCCAGGAGAAACAAGCGTCACTCTGTGTGCATTCCGCTAACGGTAGCGCCGCCTGCTGTCCAAGTGACGCTGTCGAAATTACTGTATATTTACAGTGGTTCACAAACTTTGAAATTTGAAGGCCTCCCCTCAACTTGACATTTGGTTCCATTTGTACTCTGTCAAGAATTAATATATTAATAAGAATAATGTTTGGCTACTACAAGCGTGTAAAGTTGCAAAGCAGAGGTTGATGTTAGCCTATGAATACATAAATAATTATTCACAATACATTTGTTATCATTTATTTATTTAATTCAACAATATTAGAGGTACATGAATGGAAATATGCTGTTGTCTTTTCATCACTGACAGTTCTGTTGCGCAACAGAGCTTAAGTGTAGGCTAGGCCTACGGTATTATTATACAAATTGTATAAAACAGGTATTTAAACTTAAAAAGCAATAAGACAACAATTAAATATAATATTTTACAAACTATTGTGTTTTTTATTTTTATCTTAACATCTGAGAAACATTAATATTAGCTTATTATTACCATATAACATTTTACAAAAAGGCAACATAGGGTTGTGCAAATCTGATCCACAGCACTCTCTGGTGGACAAAGTAATACAAACAGGCAAACTACACATAAATGTAACATAATTCAAATAAACATAACGTAATGAAAAGTGCAAATTAGCATTCACTCCAGTAAAGCAGTGGTTCTCAACCTTTTCAGGCCACGACCCCCAAAATAATCATAATTTAACTGGGGACCCCACCCTGACGAGCACTAAGAGTTGAGGCATTACATTTTGTAAACACAGTTCTATTGTGAAAATAGCAGATCTACATGCTCACAACGCCTCACGTTGCGAGGCGTTGTGAGCATCTAGATCGGCTATTTTCACAATTTCTGCCTCTAATATTTGACAATTTGGCCAATGTTTAATTTGTAATTCCAGAGGTATTAAAAAGTGCTTAAATTGCCACTTTAGAAATGTGCTATATACACTTAAACGTTATGTTGCTTTGTTTACTGTTGAGTGAGAAAACAGTGTTGCACATTAAGTTAATCATCTGGGGACCGCCCAAAATAATGTGGGGACCCCCTTGGGGGTCCTGACCCACAGGTTGAGAACCACTGCAGTAAAGCACATTTCTTGAGTAGCCGAGATTCACCACTCAAGCTGCATATCAGCTTTGCTCCACACATATTTCCCCCCTCTTTTTAGAAACATCTTCTCATCAAAGCCACTGAAAGAAATGGCCTCCTTTACACCAACATCAAGGATGGACTTGGACGGGTCCTTCCGTCCTTCTCTGCAGTCCAGGAAACGCATCTGGAACAGGGGAAAACAGAAATGGTTCATGTTCAATGCTATTCTGTGGTTACTTTGATGTTTTGAAATTCACAGCAATAATGTGTTGAAACAATAAGAAAAGCTAACATAAAAGCTCAGCCATTGTTCTAATGAATCAGTTAAAAGGATAGCATGTTATGTCAAAATTGTTATGTCCTTTAACTACCAATGCTAGAAATTATATGGGTGTGCGACTGTCCATGCGTATAAATAAGGTCATATATTACTTACATATTCATCCAGGATGAGGTAAGAATCCCTCATCTGAAAAGACACAATTCTTAGTCAAAACTATTGTTTCTGTCTGCAACCTGGTTTTACAAATCAAATATCATTCAAGTCTGCATTCTCTTTCACATGTTGTATACTCCAGAGAAAAGAGATCCATTAGTATTACATTGGAGTGATTATAGGGTGCAAAACATGATGAATATGGATGGCAAGCCATTTCATCCTATAACAACAGTGTCATATCGTCACTGTCGGGCAGAAACCTTGTATCTCCAAGTTTCAAATGTGTTAATTTTTTCACAAAGCAAAGCCCTGCTTCATCATACAAGGCCGTCGCACAAAAGTAGTGAAAACAGCAGATCTACAAGCACACAACGCCACGCGGTGCGAGGTGTTGTGTGCTTGTAGATCAGCTGTTTTCACTAGTTTAAATCATTTTTAAAATGATAAATACAAAACAAACGGTTTTGGACATACAAGGTTTTCACCCGACCACGACAATATATTATTTGGTACTTTGGCACTTTTTGCAATTGTGGATACAATCAGTATTGTCAGTTCATCTGGCATGTCTCACCTTCTGATTGGACTCGGGTACGAGGCAGGTGACGCTGCTATGCCTGTCCAGAAAGTCCTGAAACTGTTGGTCACTGACCACAAACCTCTCTGCCTCTCTCAGAGCATCCTCCCCTGCATTCTCCCCGTGAATCAGCAGGCACTGGAACACCTGAACGCAGCACGCAAAAAACAGTGGGTTAAGTGCATGCAGCAAAATCCAGAGTGTTCATACATAATACAAATGTAACCAACCGCAAGATTACCTTAATACAATCTAAGTCAGCTGAGGATTGTAGAACACCATTATATTTCGTAACTCCAAAGATCAGAGGAAAAGTCACAGCAGAGAAACAACCATGCTGGAGATTATGTGGATACATGGATGCTGGCCACGAGCATATATTTTGGAACTGTCCAAAAACTGACAAGTATTGGGATGATGTGTGGTCAGTAATAAAGGAGATATTGAAATGCGAAAACACCGAAGACAAGTGTGGTGCTGTATCTAGGAAACTTGACACAGGAAAACACACATGGAGATGACATGTATCTGGTCAAGGTGCTGCTGGCAACCAGCAAAAAAGCAATAACAAGATTGTGGTATAAAAGTGACCCTCCAACTTGTGAGCAGTGGCTGTGCATTTGCGGAGGAAATATATGTTATGGAGAGATTTACACACAAACTCTGGATACAAGAAGAACTGTTCCTTGAGAAATGGGAGAAATAGACTGAATATAAAACCCAACAGAATGCCACCACAAATGTCTGACATGGACTAGATGTGATAACCAAATGATGTAATAATGTTGACCCTGTGATGCTGTATGTGACAAACTGCAAATAAAAAAAAGTAAAACAAAAAAGAAACAACTGAGGATTGTAATACCAATGTGTGTTAACTGCAAATATAAGTTCCCTCTTATCGCTCTGTCTTGGTTCCTACCTTCCAGCGGACAGGGTTGAGCTCAGCAATGTTCTCCCTCATGTCTTCGTCCACATTAAAGGTGTTGATCACAGAGTTGATCTTGAACGCCACCTTATACTGCTGGCACCAGTTGCGGACCTTGTAGAGGTTGTCTAGGTGGCTCTTCCTACCCTGAGCTCTGCCTATGAGATGATTGGTCTCCTCGTCAAAGCTGTCACAGGAAATGGCCAGTATGTCCAGATATTCACCTGAGAGTGAGGACAGAGAATGAGTGAATAATATATATTAAAAAAGTGGGAGACAGACAGAGCGAGGAAGAGAGATACTAGAGAGAAATAGAGACAGAAAGCGAGAGAGTGTACAAGCATGCCTTATTTGCAGACAAATAGACTGGCTATTCTTTAAAAAAAAGACCACAACAGAGTATTATTCCTTTTTTTGTGAAAATACTGCCATCTACTGTAGAAGAAAAGTAATTAATTAAAACAAATACTTTTATTAATAATAATACTGTAGTAGGCTATAGTAGCCTATATAATTTGTGTTATGGTTCATAGTATTTGAAAAATGAGAACTCTTACCATATTTCTGGAACCAGTTTTCTTTGATCATGCTTCCATTGCTGACAATACTGACACTTGGCAGCTTCAGGTCCTGTTTGCAGTATTGAACTAACTTCCCAAGGAAGTCTCCTTTGTCATGCAGGAAAGGCTCCCCTCCAGAGAAGTTGATCTTTTCCATACCTAATGGACAACAATAGATCATAATAGGCCTATTATAAGCATGCAAGGTTGTGGCAAATGCAAATAGATGAATTTAATTTTTTGAGATCTTTCAAATTTACCAGATTTCTGCAGAAGTTCGAGACCCCTCTTTGCCTCCTCTATGGGCAAGACAAATGATGTTTTCGCAGTGTGGAAACAAAAGCCACATTTGTAGTTGCACTTGCGCGTAAAATGATAATTGACACTGGTTGGGGTCGTTGTTATTGCGCTCTCTTCTTTCTTTTGATCCAATTTGCAGGTAACAGGTGTAGTTGTTGTTTCCCCTGCAAACCCTTTCTCCAGCAAACCACCAGTAATCCAAGCCTGCGCATTGGAGAAGAGGCTTGAAAATACCCTGATGCAAAAGTGCAGGAACACCTTCAAAGCTGAAGAGCAAAACATCTTGAAATGGATCATCATCACACTGACTGCAGCAGGATGGTGGGCACTTTAAATAGAATACTGTCAGCAGAGTCACCACCTTTTTGCTGAAACGAAACTTGGATAGGCTAAATAGGCTACATGGGAATCCCTTTCCTTTCTTAAGTGCAAAGTCAGTCATCATAGCTTTCCAGTTCGTATTTACAAACAATGAAATGAAACGGAAGAGTAATGGGGCCAGGTGAGTGGTGACTGGTGGATGCTGTGTGATTGATTCTAATTACCGATATGACCAATAAGAATAGGTTTCCATTAACTTAAAAGCAAATTGGCAAACAACAAATGACGCAAGTGGGTTACAGTCTGCACACTGCATAGATAAGATAAGCAATGTTTATGGCAGAATACCAAACACAAGTTTCGATTTCGAAACTAAGGATGACCATAGTAGCACATTAAGTTTCGTTTTCCCTACAGCATGTCTATGACATTACATAACAAGGACTCTACTGTTGGGGGGAAGATAGCCTACCATCGCATCTCAACCCAGAAGCTTGTTTAAACCTATCCTATCCTCCATATCTTATTCTTATCCCATTCCAGCATGGCTAGACGCAGCCTGCCCCTGTCTCTCCTCGGCCAGTGGTCCGCTCGTGTTTTCTCTGTGGAAATGGATGGGAGGTCGGCGCTCCCCGTCTACTTTGCCCTGCGACTGCAGCGAGAGACGCACCAGCGAGAGGCGCCGCAGCTGTTTAGAAGTGTGCAAAAGAACGAGCGGTGCTACTCTCTTCTCGTCCACAGCCACGACAGAATTCTAAGAGCTAAGTTCTACGGAGGGCTGAAAGACAAACTGTTGACAGCGCTGCCGTCAGAATGCAAGCTTTTGACTATGTTTTCATTTCTGCCTAATGTCAAAGACTCTGTCCTAAAGGGTTATTTCTTAAAGGATTCCTCCGAGTGCTCCGCCACCACGGAGCGCATATTGAGTGAATTGGTACAGAATGACCCTGTATTGGCGTTCTCCTACGTGCGAGTGGGAGATTGCAGTCGCGCCTGGTCCCAACACCTGTGGCCCTGTGGAGGAGAAGAAGCCGTGGGCGTGTCTGAGTCCTACTGTATAGTTCCCTCTGAAGCACCTGACTGTCACCCATCATCTCTCAGCATCATCAACTCTGATGTGTTCTACAGTTTTGAGGAGGCATACAGTGTTCTCCAGGAGGTTTGGACTGTTTCATTCATATTCACAATAATAAGTTGTCTCTGACATGGGCTCACACTCAGATTACAAGATAACAACAACAACATTGAGCATAATAATAATAATCATAATAATAATTTAAATGATTGCATAAACAAGTATATGCAGGCAGGGCTTTTATTTATATATGTAGACCTATGCTTTTACATTTGCACAAACGTGTCATCGTTGCTGTAGCTGAACAGACAAACTAACATATTGTATTAGTAGTCTACTAGGGTCATTTAAAGGAGTAGTTAACCCCCAAAATGACTTTTTCTATTGATTACTCGTGCATGGAGACTTAAATCCAATCATATTTTTTGGTTTATGTCACATTCCTAAGACAATAACTTGAGTGCAATAATTTTGACAACAATAACAACATCATTGGCACAACAGTGCACTCTAGTGGCAGAGAGCTTAATAACCCAGAATAGATTTGCCCTACATTGTGAACATTACTGCTTCTTAATACAACAAATGCTTTTGTGTGTGTGTGTGTGTGTGTGCGTGTGTGTGTGTGTGTGTGTGTGTGTGTGTGTGTGTGTGTGTGTGTGTGTGTGTGTGTGTGTGTGTGTGTGTGTGTGTGTGTGTGTGGTCGGCAGTGTGGTGACATCATCCCAGAGACTAGAGCCCTACTGGAGCTGGCAGACCAGAGACGAGAGGTCGGATGTAAAGCAGACTTCCCTGTTATTGTCATAGAAGGACTGGATGCCACAGGTTAATGTCATTACCTCATAAACGAACATGTGATAGGCAGCATGATGCATAGATGTCTCCCTTAAGTGATGGACAACCTTCTCTGCAGATGTCATTATCTGCCAGGGAGGCCTGCCTAATGGAATATCATGCAACATGACGTCAGAAAGGTTATGATCCTGTAAAAAGGAAGATGTCGAGTTGTTACTGGAGCTTATTTTAATGCTCTTTCCACAAACTTCAAGAATGCGCGAGCATCATGTCAGGGTTACTTATGGTCAAAAGTTGTATCTGGCTAAAAATATTAGCTGCATACGTTTGACCATTAATGTACATTGTAAATTATCTTATAAAACACATTGTTACATACAGTATAATGTTTGTTTTATTTGTGTATTAAATAACCAATCAGTAGACTCATAGATACAGGATAACAAGTGAAATTATGACACAAAGACGTTGGCAGAACACTATGAAATTGAAGCTAATAAATGGGTACTCGCTCCTGATTGGCTGAACTTGGCAACCCACCAGAAAATGTATTTGCTTGAGAGATGGGGATACCCCTGTTACGGAGCAAACACTCTATAGCAATTTTTGTTTTAACCAAAGAATATCACTTACTCTACCTTTATGTTGCAATCCAACATATTTGTGAGCTTGTAGATCTGCTACTGTCACTATTTTTGAAAATGTGCATAATGTTTTATTTTTTTTTATCCATTGATAATTATTTAAAACTATTTTCAGGCCGCGACACAGCCTTCAAATCCAGTCCTATATTGCACTGATCAGAGCAACGAGCAAGTCTCCAAGCTATGGCCATTTGAAATGAAATAATGTTTGCCTATAATAACATGCCCAAAATAGGAATGTCAGGTTGAAAGTTATTAAACTGGCACACTTGGACAATTTTGTGCAGTGTGCATGGAAATGGGGGGAGAAGGAAAAAACACTGCTTGGTAGTGCCAGTGCCAAGCAGTGTTTTTCTTTCCTGCCCTCATTTCCATGCACGCTGCACACACTACGAAATATCCCATCATTCATTCCCTAGATTCCCAGGTATTGTGAACTGTTGCTATGGGTATGGTGTCTTCCTGATATGGATATGTGGCATCTAAATTCTGCTGACAATTTGTGCAAATTTGACTAATGCAATATTGCCCATGACAGCGAGCTATCTAACTGACAAGAAATGATGTCCCCCTCTTCTTCCCGTTTATTTGGAGAACCACGTAGACTGGATAGAGCACACAGGCTGAGAGACAAGTTGGTGAAATAAAATGCAATAAAAGACGGTGTTCCCAATACATCAGTTGCGCTGATATAACTCATATGGATGGGTACTGTAAACTGCTCATTGCTCTCCCACAGCCCTTCCTCACACAGCCGTCTCTGTCTCTTCAACACCGTACAATCTGTCAATCTGTTAGTGTTAAATAAAATGATACACTATAATAAAAAATCACAATAGGAAACTTCATGATAACACCGCTACAGTATAACAGCATTTTTTCAGTCGAATTACATGTCACTTTGAGCTCAAACAGTAAAACCATAACCAACCAGATTTCTAACTAACGTGGCTATCAAAGTGGTTGAGTATTCAACTTGGGAAAGAAGTTACTAGGATTCCCAATGTCTACTTATTGACTGAAACTGGTGCAGTAGTGCTGTGGTTTTTAAACTTTTTTTACCCAATGGGCAAATTAAAATCTCAAGGCACACATACTGCACACATGCACACGAAGAGAAAATAGCCAATTTACAAGCTTGGCTCACAACATGTTGCAATGTGAGCTTGAATAGGTTTTCAATAAAATATATGAATTGAAAATTATCATGGTCAAAATAGGGATAGCATATCAAGTGGTTAAATATATTGGGGTATATCTTTTGCCTTGGGAAAAAAGTGCATACAAAGTACTGATGTAGTAAATACAAAAATACATTTTGTATTATGAAATACTAACGTGGTTGTCACAAAGTCCCAAGGCACCCCTTGGGACAATCAGGGGGTGTTGTTTGAGAACAAATGATGTAGTATGAATGTGTAGAGTCACCAGTCACAGTACAGTCGTGGTCACTAGTCAGTTACTATTACTATAATCAAAAACAATCCCAACCTACTAATAATTGATCAGGCCAATTGAACCATGTGAGCAAAGCAAGTATGATCCCCATACTTGCTTTGCTTCTCTTCTGTTTTTGTGGTGAGCATATCTTCCTCCCTCCCTCTTGCCTCTCCTCAGGTAAGACCACTCTGACTGAGTCTCTGAGGGAAGCGCTGGGGGCCACTTTGCTGCGGTCCCCTCCCTGCTGCCTGTCCCCCTGGAGGGCCCGCTTTGATCAGGAGCCGCCCCTCATCCGCCGAGCCTTCTACGCCCTGGGGAACTACATCACAGCAGAACTAATAGGCCAGGAGGCCAGACAGACACCTGTCATCGTTGACAGGTAAGGATTTTGTCGATAGGTTGGAGGTGGTACCTCCTTATTGTTGGAACGGGTTTACCTATATGTGGACCTTTTTTTTATCTCTGAATAAAAAAGGAAAAAAAAAATATGTATCATACAATATAATTCCTAAAGTATGAGGAGATATTATTTCTCCTAAACTGTCTGTCTGTCTGTCTGTCTGTCTGTCTGTCTGTCTGTCTGTCTGTCTGTCTGTCTATTCATCCTTCCATCCATTCTTTATTCCATCCACCCTTCCATCTATCCACCCATCATCCATCCAACCTTTTTTTCCATCGATTCACTCATCCTTCCATCTGTCCATTCTTCTTTCCATCCATCCATCCATCCATCCATCCATCCATCCATCCATCCATCCATCCATCCATCCATCCGTGGTGGAAAGTAACTCAGTACATTTACTTAAGTACTGTACTTAAATGGGTACTGTCACCTAAAGGGGTTGAGGGGTAGATTACACTGTGACGTGAGCTTCTCTGAAAACGGTCTGAAACAGTCTGACAGTCTGAAGCTCATGTCACAGTGTAATCTGCCCCTCGCCCCCCAACAACAGCCGACCAGTACAGTAAGTAGTCATACTGTCAGGCTATACAGACAATTCATTTGATTGGCTTATAATTGCGCATCCCCACAATGACATCATAAAAATATTAACTTGTTTTTTAAGATGATTCTTAAAGTGACAGTAACCCTTTAGGTGACAGGCCCATGCTGCGGTATTTGTACTTTACTTGAGTATTTCTAATTTCCAATACTTTTACTTCTACTCCACTACATCTCGGATCCAAATTTTGTACTTTTACTCCACTACATTTATTTGACAACTTTAGTTACTAGTTACTTTGCAGTTATAAATTATAATATTATAAAACATCAACCACTTTAGCCCTAGTTTATACCTAGGATATTTGAAAATAGCCGATCTACAAGCTCACAACGCGTTGCGATGCGACGTGTTGTGAGCTTGTAGATCTGCTATTTTCAAATATTTAGTACTTTTACTTTTGGTACTTTAAGTACTTTTTGATGCCAATACTTTCACACTTTTATTCAAGTACATTTTGAATTCTGGACTTTTACTCGTAACAGAGAAAATCTATGTTACAATATTGATACTTTTACTTAAAGGACCTATAGTTAACTTTTTCATTGTAGGGCCAACACTTTGTTTACATCCTAGTCTATAGACTAGAATGTAAACAAAGTGTCGGTCTGACAATTGCCAAAATGATTATTTTATCATTATGTTGCGCTTTTTGTGGTCATTTTTGAATAGAAACACATATATGAAGCTTATTTTTTATAACATATTTTCGAAACATTATTTTTATTTTAGCATCCGTTTTTCAAGAAAAAGTAAATAATTCGAGTACTTTTCCCACCACTGCCATTCACCTCTCTTCCCAGATTCTGGCACAGCACAGCGTCCTACGCCATGGCCACGGCGGTGACGGGTCCAGTGTCTAACCTCCCAGCAGAGGGTTGGGAGGGGTACCGCTGGCCAGGGGACCTGCTCCAGCCCAGCCTGGTGGTCCTGCTCACCCTGGACCCCCAGGAGAGGAAGAGGAGGCTGAGGGACCGAGGTCAAGGTCAGACCCAAGAGGAGCAAGAGCTAGACCACAACCACCTCTTCAGACTCAGGTGACTTTAGACTCATGGTGTGAAGTACTGCACATAGGATAGGACACACGCACGCGCGCACACGCACGCACGCACATACACACACACACACACACACACACAGGGGCGTCACAATAGGGGGAAAAGTGGGACTGAGTTACTAGGGCCCACACTGTAAATTGTAACTTGAAAGCAAGTCCATGTGTATGAAAAACAAGTGTAGTCATGCATTTGTGGTGGTGTAATGTATGTGCACTTACCTTAATTATTTAGCAGATGTAGATCTGCTATTTTTAAAAGGTTGTGAAAATGTGTGCAAATCTTTGAATATATGTATTTTGTAACTCAAATTTAGGTTCCGGGGGGTCCCTGGAACTAAATATTTTGAGATGGGGGTCAAATACATATAATTTTGGGGGTCCTTCACATGAAAAGGTTCGAGCACCACTGACATAGAAACATGGAAGGATTTGAAATAATCAAAGACTCAAAGACTCGGTGCCACGCTGTGAGCTTGTATACCTGCTATTTTTCAATAGTTAAAGCACAAAATAATGTGTAATAAATAATGCGTTTCCAGTCTAAATGGGTTAAACCCACCCCCCAATGAAGAACATTCATGGGGGGCCCGCAGTGAATCCTTGTACCTAGGGCCCAGAATTTGGTGCGACACCCCTGCACACACACACACACACACACACACACACACACACACACACACACACACACACACACACACACACACACACACACACACACACACACACACACACACACACACACACACCACATGCACACACAGATGCAATGGACAACTTCTGCACAGCAGGTGTACATAATAATGGTTCTTTTCAGTGGATGGCTGTGGTCTGGGATGCATAGTAAGCATGAGGAGCATCAGCACCATGTTGTTCAGGAGACGACATACGTTTAGAAAGATTGTCGGCCCTATTTTCGCCAAGCTAAACCCTAAACTTCTTTGCCTTTTTTTACTATTTTGAAAAACATTTTAAATAGTTCAAATAGCTGATTTACAAGCTCACAACGTGCCGATTTAAATCGGCCATTTGAAGTATTTTAAAATGTTTTTCAAAATAGTAAAAAAAGCCAAAGAAGTTTAGGGGTTTGGGGTTTAGCATGGCAGAAAATAAGCCCCTGTGTCTAAGTGCATGTTCCTCTGTGTCCACTGTATGGAATATAGTATGTGCAGACATGTGCAGATGTAATTGATACATACTGTAGACAAATTATAACTTGAAAGCAAGTCCATGTGTATACAAAACAGATGTAGTTATGTATTTGTGGTAGTGTAATGTATGTGCACTTATAAAAGGACACAGTGAAACAAACAGATATAAAACGTGCACGCACGCACACACGCACGCACGCACACACACACACCAAGGTTATTATATTTAACTAAAACTAACACAATAACAAACAAAAAATGTTTTGGACTCAACTGGAAAATAAGAAAATAATGAAAACTTACAAGCTGTGACCTTGTAGATCGTCTATTTTCACAATTTGTCTGACTTTTGGAAACTCGTCCCTGAAAAACACTATATATTGCAAAAAAACACGAACGCGCGCGCACACACACACAGATAGGGGGTGGCAGACAGACTGTACTGTGCAATTCCTTGAGTCAGGTCGGTCTACATCTGACCCATCAAACACTTAACAATCAATTACCGTCCCGCGGGGGAAGGGGCTGATGAGAAAGAACAGGTGATTAGTTGCTGAGCTGCTGTGCTCCATTAAGCTGGTCCCAACTCAAGACACTGCTGGGCTTGTGCTATAGTCGCTAGGCAGACAGGTCGATGGCCACTTCCATTTATTCTCTCCGCTGACATAATGGCCTTTCCACACGGAATGGCCAGATGTTTGGGCCAGCGGAGGCAGAAGACGGAGGGAGAGACACGGGCGTTGCTGACAGAAACAGAGGGAGATTCCACAGACTTCAATCACGGTGATGCCTCCTCCACCAGGAGCATTGTTCATTTCGTGTCAGGAAACGCTTGTGCCGTGAGCCATCTGTGTTGTTTCTCGGATGTTTCCGAGATACCCGCCGCTCTGTCACTGTCCGCCGCGCCGTCTGCCCCCCCCGAAACGCTGAGCTGAAATACCGGGCTGTTTTCTGACCGCTGTTAAGTTCATTCTGAAAACAGATTGATAAGCACATGCTGTACATTACACAACAGCATACATGACAACTTCAATGTTTTTGATGTCTTGTGGCTTATTAGTCCCACGTTATTAGCAATGTCTTCTTTAATAATGGAAAACGGTGCACATTTTCAACCTAAATCCTATTGTTCTGACGTGAGGAGATCAATGATAGTGTGGGCCAAAAAGTACCCATTGTTTTCTTTGTGTTCTCAGCAAGTGCACAATGACGTCATGTGTCATGGTGTATATATGACTTAGTTTCCCTTTAACTGTAAATGGATATTAATAGATATTCACATATATTTCTAACGAGCTTGTGTGTGTGTGTATGTGTGTGTGTGTGTGTGTGTGCGTGCGTGCGTGTGTGTGTGCGTGCGTGCGTGCGTGCGTGCGTGCGTGTACATGTGTGCCTGTGCGTACAGAGTGGAGGAGGCTTACCGGAGGATCAGCGGGCCGGCCTGTGTCACTGTGGATGCTAGTCCTTCTCCAGACCAAGTGCTTCAACAAGTGCTGCTTTTAATTAGGGACAAATGCCACTTGTAAACATCCTTCATCTCCCCAACTGGCCTCCCTGCATCAGGTGGATGCAGTACTGCATCAAGCCACTAGGTGCCAGTAAGGTGTTGTGAATGTGATAAAAGGAGGGAGGGTGGCAAGGGCTGGAGAAGAGGCTGTGAGGATTCTATTCACAATGGGGAAAGGGCTAGGGACGCTAAAATCATAAATATATGTTCAGACGCACGCACACGCACGCACGCACACACGCACGCACACACACACACACACACACACACACACACACACACACACACACACACACACACACACACACACACACACACAGACAAACACACACACACACACTCACAGTATGTCAAAAAGTCTAATTCACAGTGATTAGCATTGTACAGACACCAAAAAATTTCATATAACTGCTTTTCTGACCCGTGAGGAGAGTTACTACGTCGTTCAGAAACGACGCGGTCCGTCTCGCCGACGGCCCGTCTCATTTGGCACTTAAAACAAGAGGAAATGAACGGGATGGTTTGTATATCCACCAATCACTTAGGTTTGTCTTAAGCACAGGGCGACTCAAAAGAACCGGTTCCGCGTTTTCCTTTGGAAACATGCTGGAAATACGGTGTAGGTGCATAGGAGTTAAAGAAACCATATGATCCATTTAGCATGTTGTAATAACACACTGCTCGTTTGTTAGAATAGGGTTTCAAATAAAAGGAAACATGTGAATTACAGTAGAAAGTCTGGTCGTGGCCGGGCCTTGACAGATGACGTCTTACATAAGTCTTCCAAAAGGAACATAGCAGCCTTGTATTCATGTACTGTACTTCACCTTGCGATCGCATATGTGCACAGTATGTACAGTATTTGTGTGCAATCATTTCAGTTTATTAACCTTTTTTTTTATTAGCACATTATAGAGTAGACAGGTTTGCTGAAATAGTTTGACGCTAAAACAATTGATAGCACTTGTATTGATAATCTCTGTGCCTTGTGGCCAATTGGCTTTCCAGTGGGAACACACAGTACTGACCCAGTGCAGGACATAATGTTCTTATGGGCACACGCACACACACGCACACGGGCCACACGCACACGCACACACGCACGCACACACACACACACACACACACACACACACACACACACACACACACACACACACACACACACACACACACACACACACACAAATGTACGCTTGCACACATGCTTCTGTACCCTGTCAAATCCTGAGTGTTAATCCTGACCCTTAAGGGTCCATGTGGTTCCATTTGTACGCTCTCAGAGTCACAGACCCATAAAGGTCCATTTATACTGTCCACCCTCTGAGCTAGATTAACACTGAGAATTTTACTATGTACACATGCACGCTTGCACACACACACACACACACACACACACACACACACACACACACACACACACACACACACACACACACACACAAACGTACTAATGCTCCCTCGCACAAACATACAGTACGACGCATATACACAAAGTCAAGCACACCCACGTTTACTTAAAGCATATACTGTAACTCATTTATATAGGGAGGAAGTGTATATTTGGCCTATGTGATGGGAAGATTAATTGGGGGTTTTAGTAATTATGAGCTTGGCAAGGCTGCAGGCTGGAGAAGACAGAGTGACCCATCTCTTTTACTGTGATGCATCAGCAGCGAGCCAAGCGCTGCAGACCCTATTCATATGGCAATTAACCCGTTAAGGACCCGGGATTATGTCATGCTTTGCCTATTTTTGAAAAGTAGTGAAAATTTGTGCACAAAACTATGGCCAAAGCGCAAAACCTCCTATCTGAAAAATTCACTTTGTTGGGAAAATGAAAAAGAAAAGTCTACTATTTCTAGTCACATGACATTTTTGGCAAAATAAGGGGCAGAACGATCTTGCAGACAGACTGACCATGTGCAACATAGCTTGTTGTCTTCATTTCAAGTGAAATCCAAAAATCATAAAATTTGCAGATAGGAGGTTTTGCGCTTTGGCCATCTTATGTATTTTTAAAGTGAACATTTGTAACGCAAAATTTGCTTCTGGGGGGGTCCCTGGAACTAAATGTTTTGAGATGGGGTTCCGTGGCCAAATACATATCATTTTGGGGGTCCTTCACATGAAAAAGGTTTGAGCACCACTGACATAGAAACATGCATTTTTCAAAAAAAAAAAAAAAAACATTTTGAAGACATTTATAGAATCAGGTCAAAAATATTCAAAGGCTTGCACAAAATGTTCAAGATTTTTCAAAAAATAGCAGATCTACAAGCTCGCAGCGCGGCACTCGGTGCCGCGCTGTGAGCTTGTAGATCTGCTATTTTTCAATAGTTAAAGCATTAAAATAATTAAAGTAATCATGCGTTGCTGCCGGTCTTCATGAGTTAATGGAGCGCTGTATATCAATGTCACTGCGATGCTCCCCCACATAAGCATGTGGATTACTCCCCACTACCAATTACAGCAGGCCAATGCTTCACTGACTGGCCGGAGAGGTGGCCCCCACTGTGGGACGCAAATCTTAACCGTCACATGTAATCACGCGCACTCGCATAAGGTGTCATTATGTTTATGGAATATGGATTCGTATATACGTGCGCTTAACTCTCAAATACCGGGAACGCGCCCGAGTCGCGTTAGATTTTAACCACTTTAACCACTATGTTATGCCTTAACCATTGAAAAATAGCAGATATACTGTAAAAATAGCAGATATACAGTATACAGTACTGTACATACTGTATACTGCTATTTTTGAAAAAAAAACGTGAAAATGTGTGCAAGTCTTTGAATATCTTTGACCCGACTTCTAAATCCTTCCTCTAAATCAGTGGTTCTCAAACCTTTTCATGTCAAGGACCCCCAAAATTACAGGTATTTAGCCACGGACCCCCATCTCAAAATATGTTGTTCCAGGGACCCCCCAGAAGCAAATATTTGAGTTACAAATGTTCGCTTTTAAGTAGATATATTCAAAGACTTGCAAAGAAAAATCATGATTTTTCAAAAATAGCAGATCTGCTATTTTTCAATGGTTAAAGCAGTCAATAATCCTAGGCCTAAATGGGTTAACGACTGGCTCTAGTTTTAGTGTAAACACTAAAGCAGCCGTGGGCCCGCCGCCTGGTGAAGTTATCTTCTGTTCTTGACTTGCGTTTGGACTGTGTGTCAGTGTTCCTTATAGCTGTGGAAGATGTAATGGTAATACGGTGTCTTTTAAATAAAAAAGATTGTTTTAAAGTGAACTCTGGTATCTACACTGGGTTGTATAACTGTTTGGCGATGATAGGAGTACAAAAAGAATGAAGTCTGCACACTGGGTCATGCTCCAAAGCTTCAAATTTATTGGTTCCTTTTCCACCATCATTGGATGTGACGTTTCGAGCTTAATTTTTGGATTCTGACCTCAGCCCAGCACCTGGTTGTTAGAAGTGGATGTGCATGCTTCATTGTTTGTATCTATGATATGAGTCCAAACTTTGTTGTATCGTACACTGTACTTTTTATCTGTTTGGTGCTGTTCTGTGACCGAGGAACCAAAGGAGTAGTTCACCCCCAAAATGATTACTCATGCCATGGAGACTTGAATTCATGGATATTTTTTGATATTCCAAAAATTTGATTATAGTAAATTTACCCCCATTGATTCCGGATGGAGACCCAAATGAATTTGACTTGTGAAACATTTCTCGAAATGAAACTTTTACATAAACGAGCAGATGCTGCAAGTATATTTAAAACAAAAAAGGCACTGTGTGGCATGTCATTTGAAATTAAACTGAAATACATGCACATCGACAATGGGTGCTGGGCCAATAAGACTAAAGGAGAGCCCGCACTCCAGCTACAAGGAAAATAGCAGCTTTATTTGCAAAACATGACAACATTTCAATCCTGGGATCTTCTTCAGGTCAAATTTGAAAGGGAAAACACTGTATTGTATTCATCATTTTATAATGCACTTAATTATAATGCAGTAATTCTCTAGTCAAGCGCTACAAACATTTCGTGGACGACAACACGAGCAGGAAAAATAGTCAGCAAAACACAAACAAACAAACATTCCGAAACTGCTTTGTGTTTGCTTATGTGCTAAAAGTGTTATTTTGAGAACAGTTTTGTACAGTGAATATGAATGTAATCACTACGTTTGGTTTGTGGAGCATACAGCAGAGATGCCACAGATAAGATTCGTAGCCATATTTGGACTTTATGGCCAGGTGCAGGGGAGGGGGGGAGGGGTGGTCCCATACCTCTGCTTTTAATATCCCTCTGGTTCATATATTTTTAAGGCCGGTTGGGATATGCTTTATCAGACTGAAATGTAGAGTCTGATATGGTTAATATTTTTGTTTAATAATACAAGTAATAACACGCCGTGAGGTCGAGAAGCGACCGCCAGGTCGCGCAGCAATCTCCCTCAACACACACACAGACACTGTTCAGTTAAACAGCTGAGCTGTCTGTGAAAGCCATAGCCAACCAGCGACGCGGCACAGACACATGTGAGTGAGTGAGCCAATCAGTGACGCAGCACAGACCCATGTGAGTGAGTGAGCCAATCAGTGACGCGGCACAGACCCATGTGAGTGTTACACGGCATTAGCGTGACTCACCCACTCACGGGCATGAGCTGGATGTTTTCATACTAACTGCGACCTGACGGTCACAATCACAATTTGATCCCACCACCACCCTGTTTCTTTCCTGGCCACGTAACTATACAACCCGTGGTTGGAGGGACAGCGAAAGCATTTTCCGGCAGCGGCACCTGCCGCAACGTTGCCAGAGGTACCGACAACAGCCGCAGCAATTATTCCTAATACGTGGCCGGAAAATGCATTCGTCCTTCTGGGAGGGTTGTTCCATAGGCTTCACTAGACAGACTAATGGGGGGAAAGAGTGTAGAGCAGGGGTCTTAAACAGGGGGTCCGGGACCCTAGGAGGCCCTCAGAGTTACTACAGGGGGTCCGCAAAATCTTTGTGTGATAGGAATTTCTTTTTAATGAACCACTTGAACCCTACAGCATCACTTTTCTGATGGGAACATTATCCGATCTACAAGCTTACAACGCCTCGCAGTGTGCCGTGTTGTGATGTTGTAGATCGACTATTTGGGGCAAAGCTTGTTGTAGGGGGGAAAAAGAGCAGAACTGTTGAGGGTTTAAAACGGTCTGAAAATACACATTAACATGAATCCAACACAACGCTACACAAGTCTGAAAAAGTTGAATCTGCAGCCCAATTAATATTTATTATATTAATATTTTATTATATGTAGTGGGGTATCTCTAATAAGGGGTTCTTGGCCTGAAAAAACATGGAAGACCTCTGGTGTAGAGAGTGAGACGAGTGACTAATTTGAGCCCATAACATGGTGATCAGGTCTGATTAGGTCTCTGTGGTGCATCTGGTAACTAGTGTAGTCTGAGCCAGCCAAACCACCAAGGATTGTTCTATGTCAGTTCGTGTGGAATTTTAAGGGACGCCGTCTTTCTGTACTCCATCAAATCTGGGTCTCAATGATAGAAATGTCATTTTGTGCCTATTAAAAGTAACACGGTAGCCTGGGTCTCAAGAGGGACCAGGATTTATGATGTAGTGAAGTAAAAGCACTTAGCCATGGTGTTGTGCGTCATAGCCTGAAGGCAACGTTTACAGTCATGTATGTATGTGATGTCAGACCTATTTCCATGATAGATGTTGTTATGGGTTTTTCTTGGCAAAAATGCAAAAAAATAAAATACATGTATAAATAATTCAAATCAACGGTGATGTCATTTTTACGTGCCTCAACAACAACCTCATTACTGGGCTGTCATTAATAGCGTTTCATATGCGCATTACATACGCTTTGTGAGTAATGTTTCTTGAGCACATGATTATGGTAGCTCAAGTTTACAAGTTAATGGTGGTTTGTAGAAAACGTAAATATCCTCATATAAGTACTAGTGAATGGAACTTCCATTTGAAAGTAAAAAAAAAAAGCTCAATCTTTCTCACTAAGGAAGTCCTTAAAAACGAATACACTCAGCTACCAGTCAGTGGCCTCATGGCTGGAGGGGGCTAGATCAGGGCTCTTCAACAGGGGGTCCGGGACACCTAGGGGGTCCTCAGAGTTACTACATGGGGTCCTCCAAATCCTTGAGTGACTTTTTCATAACCTTTTGAGCCCTAGTCTCCATAGTCTGATAACTTTAGCCATAAATAGCTGATCTACAAGCTCACAGCGCTCCACGCTGTGAGGCGCTGTGAGCTTGTAGAGATCGGCTATTTTTGGCAAAGAGGTTTGGTGTAGAGAGGAAAAAGAGCAGACTGAGTACAGAGTGAAAGGTCAAGTTTATTAAGTATTGACTATTCAAGAGGTTAAATATCTGAAAACACAAATGTACATGAATCCAAAATACACACTGATTGTGCTGTCAAACAATGAAACTATGGAATGGTTGTGGGGGGTCCCTGCTTCATCTCCTTCTCAGCTCAGGTGTCCTTGGCCTGAAAACGTTGAAGACCCCTGGTCTAGATGAATGTCCAAACTGTAAACTCTGAGAGAAAAAAAAAACAAATCAGTCTGAGAAGTATAAACCTCAGCCTCTTTTACATACACACACAGAGGCATACAAGCACACAAACATCCACATGCACAAGCTTGTGTACAGTACGTAGACACGAGCACCCACACATACACACACGTGCACGGACACACACACAAACACACACACACACACACACGCACACACACACACCTTGCCCTGCATGGGGCCACTTTGCACTACACTCCTGAACTTCAATATTTCATCTGCACAACAGAGACGGAGCCAGAGTGAGGGAGAGAAGCCCTCCGTGAAATAATTAAACATCCAGCGGGGATGCAGCCGCACAGCAGCCACCGTCCCATCCTAAGTAATAGATCAAATGAAAGCTGTCCCTCAGATCATTAATAATGAGTGTGGTATGGAGAGAGAGAGACGGGGGGAGGGGAGTGGGAGGGCATAAGGGGTGGTACCGGGTGGGGGGAGGGAGGGAGGGAGGGCGGGCATCGGGGGTAGTGTGTGTTAGTTTGTGTGTGTGTGTGTCAGGCACGTGCACACGTATACATCAAAGGGGGCTTGAGCCCCAGCCCTTTTATCTGTCTCTAAAAAAGTGCCCTCTCCAGACCATGAATACAGTTTTTACAATGGTTAAAGAAATGAAAATGCCCTCTTTCCATGCCATACCTGAAGGCAGCGTTCAAGAGAATTGCCTTGTTCAAACTCTCCTGACTAGAAATCCAGTTTTGACTTGATTATGCCTAGTTCAGTGTGGTATCAAGCACTGAAAATAGCCGACCTCCAAGCTCACAACGCGTCGCAGTGCGACGCGTTGTGAGCTTGGAGGTCTGCTATTTTCAAGTATTTTCACCAAAAGGCCCTTTTAGAAATTTGAGCCCCTGCCTCTCTAAAATTCTCTGCACGTCCCTGGTGTGCTTGTGCATGTGTGTGTGTGTGTGTGTGTGTGTGTGTGTGTGCGCGCGCGTGTGCGTGTGTGTGTCGGGGGAGGTGGATTTTTCGTCTGGTCCCCTGGCAAGCACGCCTCCGCTGGTGCCCGAATTGGCAGCCAGATGAAGCGACGCGGGCCGAGAGAGAGGAGTCGTCATGCATGTGATTTGGGCGCCGCCGAACTCTGCATGTACATCCACCACAGCAATGTCTATATGTACAATCCCCAACTGTCAAATAACCCACGCTTTTCCTAACAGAAAAACGGACAGGTTAGAGGGAATTAATGATGCTCCGCTCCCCTGCATCCTACGGGGGAGAGCGGGGGAGCTATAGGGATTGTTTCGGGGGAGAGAGAGAGAGAGAGAGAGAGGGGCTGAGTTGGCACGGCAGACAGTCAGGCAGAGATAGGCTGTGTGTTTGCGTCTGGGATGGCTGGGGGGGGAGGATGAAAGAGGGAAGGGCAGCAGAGGGGAAGAGGGGAAAGGAGGAGGGGATTTGTGTGCGAGTGCGTGTGTGTGTGTGCAGGGGTGTCACATAAGGGGGAGAAAAGTGGGACTGAGTTACTAGGGCCCAAGGTGGAGGGGCCTTAATTGAAAAATAGCAGATATATACAAGCTCACAGCGTGGCACCGAGTGCCGCGCTGCGAGCTTTCACGAATTTTTGAAAAGTCGTGAAAATGTTTGCAAATCTTTGAACATATGTATTTTTTAAGCGAACATTTGTAACTCAAATTTTGCTTCTGGGGGTTCCTGGAACTAAATATTTTGAGATGGGAAACATAGGTTTTTAAAAAAAAACCTTTGAAGGATTTGAAATATTCAAAGACTTGCACAAATCTTTCAAAAATACCAGATCTGTGAGCATGTATATCTGCTATTTTTCAATAGTTAAAGCACAAAATAATGCGTAATAATGTGTTCCCAGTCTAAGGGGGCTCGCAGTGAATCCTTGTACCCAGGGCCCAGAATTTGGTGCGACACCCCTGTGTGTGTGCGTGCGTGCGTGCGTGCTCCATAGCGTGCGTGCGTGCGTCCGTGCGTGCGCGCGTGTGTGTGTGTGTGTGTGTGCGTGCGTGCGTTGAGGATTGTGTAAAGAGCAAGGAGAGATTCCATGAATCCTATCATCTGTGCCTCCAGAACCCTCCAGCTGGCAGGTAGAGCATATTCCCCAAATACTATTCCCACCCCCCACCCCATCCCGCCCCCGCCAACCCCCACACACCACAACCACCTCCAAAAGCCACCCCCGCCTCCAAATATGTATCACCCCAAAACAGACTCAAATACAAGCCCGTCCTCTCCCCAAATATTCACCATCCCTCCTGACAGCCTCCCTTCCACCACCGCCGCCGCCCCCAACCGACTGCCAAATCTGTGCACCAGTGATTACGCGAGAATCTGAAAACATGGCAAACCGAGCGCGTGCCAAATTCTATGTGAAAAAAAAATTACAAATCTGCTTTCATTATTCAGTACATTAAAAGAAAACATCAGTTTTTTTAATAGACAAATGTTACAGACAAAATAATGGATGTTAGTGGTTGTACAGTAGGGTTAACAACATTTATAGTGCCACAAGAGGCATGTGGTTACCTGGTATTTTATAACGGCAGAGAGGCGAAGCCGAGTGTCTCCAACCCTCTCAGCCGGTATAAAATACAGGTAACCACATGCCTCGTGTGGCTTATTGCTTTTCTAAAACGGTTACAATATGGCAACATGAAAAATCATAGATATGTACCAATTAAAACTGTTCTATTTCACTAATAATTCACAACAAGGTCTACAAGAAAGTGGTTCCCAGCTACAAGAAAGTAGTTGCCAACAACACAGGTGCAGATAATTGGTGCACTATGTAATAACTATGCACTATGAAATAACGCACCTGGGTTTGATATAAACTGATTCAAGGTGTGGATTATAGTCGCATATACAACAGCAAAGGGAAACCAGCCAATCAGAATCAAGGAATGGAACTAGCCATTTTAGAAAATATAGTATTTAATATATTGTATCATTTACCACATAAAATCGAATTGCTCTATTCTGGGGTTTGACAAAATAGCAGATCTACAAGCTCTCAACGTGTCGCAAGGCGATGTGTTGTGAGCTTATACTGTACATCAGCTACGTATTCTTGAGAGAGATTTTAGTATAGACTCCCGGGGGACTCCGGTCAGCGAAGTATATAGGGTTTAAGTGGTTAATATGTTTGTTAATTAAGGCTCTTTGTTTTTAGATCATAGCTTAAGGATTAGCGGGTCAAAGGAATTAATAGGTAACAGAGTGTAATCAGCGTTTTAGGGATCAAATGGATGCTACAGTACAGGTTGAATATTACAAGATGCTATTAGAGCAACTTTGTCAACCCTTTCAAATCTCCTACGCTCCGTTACTATCTAGAGCAGTGTTTCTCAAACTTGGGGTCAGGACCCCAAGTGTGGTCCCCAAATTATTCTGCGGGGTCCTCAGATGATTAGCTTAATGTCATTTATTTTTCTCCCTCAACGGTAAACGAACCAACACAGAGTATACATCTGCACATTTATAAAGTGACAATTTAAAGAGGTGGTGCCATAGTTTTGTACTTTTTCTGTTTTTCATGTGTCTAGGAGGTTGCAAGTACTTCATTAGACCCCCTGGTGTGGTTTTTATGAGCAATTATGTATTCTCTTGGTATTTGTTTGTTTTCTCTTGGAGGCTGCCACCTTGTGGTCAAAAGTGTCAGTTAAAAACACAGATACAATGACATCACAGAATCAACTCCTCCCCATTCACCCAACACTGTGGGGTGTGGCTAACTTCAGCTGGGTCACCACCCACCATGACATCCATGCATACTTAACACATCGGGTGCCCAGAATTATTCGACGTTTAATTTGCTGGTGCCCATGGCAACCCGCCATTTTACCTATCATCGAAGTACTGGCGAGAAAAGTAATCCGAGTAAATGTAATCCAAGTATGTCCTGTTTATTTCGCGAAAATCTTTTCTTTCAGTCAGGACCGTTTTTTATCAATTCTAAGCCACAGTGTTTGTGTTACGGCCGGTAGAAGAGGCTGCCGTTTTGAGAAAAAAAAGAAAAAAGGAAGAGAATCCGGAGAAAACAGCATTTTTGTGCAGCCGCTAAACAGGAAGTCAACGAGACAGGCAGCACGTCCGGGTGACGTAATTTCGCGCTGCATGTTGGGAAATGGAGTTTGTTTCATGATCATCACCGCGGTAGCCAAGTGCAGTAGCTACAGTACAGTATAGTTTACTGTACAATGCGTCGAACGCGTCGTGGGCACACGTAAACATCAAAGAGATTGGCGCGTGGGCACCACGTGGGCGTTTAATGTGTTAATGAACTGGGGGTGTGGCCACATAAAAACCCAATTTTAACTCTTTCTGTATACTTTTTTGGAAAAAATCTTCCTCCTAGTATAATCATAATACCTGATAATCATGTTTTAGAGGGGGGGGGGGGGGGGGGGGGGGGGGGGAATCATGGCACCACCTCTTTAAGGACTTTCAAGTCCATTTTAATACCAAACTGGCCAAACCTTCAAATATTAAGTAAGCAAGAGGCGAACATTGTGAAAATATTTTTCACAAGATTTCACAATATTTATCTGTGGAACCTGAAGCATGAATCAACATTTTACAGTGAGGATTTTACCATCTTCTATATCTCCTCTCCACCAGCATGCTTAACACATCCAGATGTGCACACACATTACAGTAGGCATGATTTGCACTTGGTTGTGCGCTGTGTCGTGCACCATGAAATAGCTGATCTACAAGCTCCCAACACGTCGTAATGTGTCATGTTGTGTGCTTGTAGATCACCTATTTTCGGTGCACAGCTAAGTAGGGATGGGACGATACGCAATATTATCTTTTATCGTGGTAAAAAACACTCATGATAATCGTATCCTGGGGTTTAATTTATCGTGATATCGTCCTGCACTGGGATCAATTCACCTTTTATTTGCAGAGCTGCATATCCGATACCACTTAAACCCTCTAGAATTGGTAAAAGGTACTTATAATATAGGTACTTGATACGCAACGCGTTGTGAGCTTGTAGATCTGCTATTTTTTGGCAAATGTTGCACCCCAGGATAATGGATTTTGATTATCGCCATAATATCGTAAATCGCGATTTCTTTTGTCACAATAATCGTGATATGACATTTTCATATCGTCCCATCCCTACAGCTAAGTATAAATCAGGCTATACACAAACATCAAACACAACACATATCCACCACTGACTCTGCTACCACCACCATGCCCTCTGAACTCAGCAGGGGGGGGGGGTGGCAAACCCCCAGCCTCATTTTCCGTGGATGATTGGGGGTGGGCTTGTGGCGGGGTGAGAAAAGAAAACACTGAAGGGTGGATTTGAAATGATCTGTAGCGAAAATGCTCCTCACAACAACACACTGTGAGACTGAATGCGAAATAGAAAAGGAAATAAAATAAGAACACCTCAACCAAAAAACATGGCAGGAATGGGAGTTATTTGGCTGGGATTCCCCCCCCCCCCCCGATCCTTTTAAAATACCTAATTGAAAACGGATGTATAATTCAACAGCTTCTCCCATCTGCAGCCTTCACCCTTTGTCACGGCGTCTTTGAATGCATTCTTGCAGGGAGCAGGCAGACAGACATCTCCTATCCATATAGGTGAGGCTCGGTATTGGGGGCGCTACTGTATGTATTTAAAAATGCCATTACCTATTCACACTGTGCCTATTTTTCTGGATGTTCTCGGTGGAGAGATAGGTGCCTACCGTACGGCATAGGTGTTGATTTAGTGAAAACCTCTGCAGTTTTGCCTGGCGGCCGTTGGGGGGAGGCTACACCAGGAACGGTTAAATATTTAAACACTGCTATGTGAGATCTCATTAAAAGTGGCACATCAGCCCCCATCAGGGCCCCGCAGCACTCCTTCACATATTCCTGAAAAAGAAAAAAAAGCCAGTTAGAACTCGGCGGAGTGTGACAAAACAGCTATTGTCTATTTACTGTGCAGAAGTCGCGGGATAAATCATCATATCCCGTCAAGTGCGCCGCCGCGCGCTTTGGCAGCGGCGCGAACGCGGCGTATAAGTCATCATATCTAGGACAGGAAATGATTGAGACTCAGTTCTGTTGTGACAGCTGCAGACTAGCAGAAATATGCCAGAGAAACAAAATAACACGACAAGTCGACCAGACTAATATTTCCATAACATGTAAACACACACACACGCGCACACACACACACACACACACACACGCACGCACACGCACGCACACGCACGCACGCACAAACAAGATGGAGAACAAACTTTGTCTCTCTGGAGTCTTCTTGCCTTCCTACAAAATCTGGGCAATTAATTCCAACGCTATTGTTTGGGGCCTCCCTATTTTTAGCCTGGCTGCCCTCTCAAATAAATTGATTTCCTGTGGCGAACTTGGAATGTTCCTTGTGTGCTTCGTTGTTTTTTTCTTCTCTCTCCCCTTCCCCTGCTTTCCCAACACATATGCCGTCCTTCTTTTTCCCCCCAGAGGAATAAATCAAAGGCAACACTGCCAACTTCTACACAGCTGCGTGTACATGCACTGTATGTGTGTCTCTTTTTATAGTTGGAAATGGTTTATTTTTGTTTCAGTTCCATTAATGCTTAGGCACGTCTCCACCTTCATCAGCATCAAGCATCACCAGACAGCCGAGGAGCGACTTGTTTGTCAGACAAGTGGTTAACGGAGTCTCTCTAGCTACATCATTCTTCTCTCCAGGGGCGTCAACTGGGTATGGCAGGGGTATGCAGCTGCCATACCCTGGGTCCAGGGGGGAAATTAAAGTTACTTTTAAATATAAATCCATGAAGGTCTCTTTGTCTATCTGTTCTGGTTATTATGTTGTTAAATTACAGTAAAATAACTGCAAATGCATAATTTAACAAACTGGTAACTTTAACAAGGTATTATAATTCTATTCTCCACACTTGTATTTTCCCCATCTTGACAAGATGGTATATTCCCAGGTTCCGCAGGTCAGCTGCACAGGTGCAATGCATTATTGTTAATTGTGGCACGTTTACTAACATGCCAAGTTTAGCTGCACTTGAACAACCATTTCAGGCTGCCATATCCAGCCCAAGAAAGAAACCATAGAAACGGGGGAAAAAATAGAAATATACTTCTTAAAATAAATGTATCATGCCTGTTGCTAAGGTGGCGCGCGAGGGCGCGCGTGCAAGACACCAGTCATGTTGCCATACCTTAGCTTTTGCTGAACTGACTCCACTGCTTCTCTCTCTTGTACACGGTCTCTCTCTCTCTATATATCTCTCTCTTATTCTTTACTTCTCTCTCTCTCTCTCTCTCTCTCTCTCTCTCTCTCTCTCTCTCTCTCTCTCTCTCTCTTGCTATCTACACTCACTCTTTGATTCTGTGTCCCAAGAGACACAGAGGTCTGCTTTTTCCGTGGTCGCTGTGACAGAAATGATGGCTGGGTCAAAACAGACTAAAGCTCTCACATGGAGCGAAGATATTTAAACATCCCAGTCGCTACACATAAATAAAAGTAGAGCAACTTGATCCTGGATTCTTGTAATGGTGTCAGGGGAGTGACTGGTCTTTGATGAACGCAACCAAAGACAGATGCATGGTGGGTTGGAAGGGGGAAAAAGCATACGCTTGCAGGGAACGGAGAAATTATACAATGCAGAGACTGACAGAGAAAATGAGAATAATACTGCAGAATATAAATCATTAAGCGGAGCAAATGTTTGCTCAAGTTCAGTGCATGGGATAACTCTGTAAAAGTGAGTCGCGCATTGTAATATATCAAATTATTATTATTTATTTTTGCTTTTTTTGGTGCCGTAACTGCATGTGCTGTCTGTGTGCGCGGGTATAGCTCTCCGCGCGTTAATGTTTCATGAGTGCAATTTCTCAAACCAAATGACCAGGGATTTGGCCAAGATCACATTTCCATTTCTGTCTCTCACAGCCTTTGTTACAGACTGTACTGTGAAAAGTAAAGGATTAAAAATAAAATAAAAGCCCTTGGGCTGTGTGTGAGAGGGAGAAGAGATTCAGAGAGAGAGAGAGAGAGAGAGAGAGGGAGAGAGAGAGAGAGAGAGAGAAATGAGAATAACACCCTACCAGATCCCAGTTCCTTATCCTGACTAAGCCGTATGAATCCCTCTACACCCATTTAGCTTGCTCACTCCACGGCTCTCCTGTGTGAGAGCCCAGGCATTTGCCTACTTTACAGTCTCCTCACTGCTCCTCTGAAAATATTGAGTTTATAGCCGTTCATCTCAATAATCAACACCATGGACCCATCAGCCTGGAGGAGGCACTATGGGAGCCGACAGGGGAACAGGATTCATACTGGCTTTAGCTCCAAACTCTTCACACAAGCCACTGCCTCCTGGCTGCTCAACAGTTTGTGTTTAGCCCATTTAGGGCCTAGGATTATGTTACTATTGAAAAATAGCAGATATAGAAGCTCACAGCGTGGCACCGAGTGCCGCGCTGTGAGCTTGTAGATCTGCTATTTTTTGAAAGATCATGATTTTTTTTTGCAAGTCTTTGAATATATCTACTTAAAAGCGAACATTTGTAACTCAAATATTTACTTCTGGGTGGTCCCTGGAACAACATATTTTGAGATGGGGGTCCGTGGCCAAATACCTGTAATTTTGGGGGTCCTTGACATGAAAAGGTTTGAGAACAGCATGATTTAGGGGAAGGATTTAGAAGTCGGGTCAAAGATCGGGTCAAAGATATTCAAAGACTTACACTCATTTTCACGATTTTTCAAAAATAGCAGATCTACAAGCTCGCAGCGCGGCACTCGGTGCCGCGCTGTGAGCTTGTATATCTGCTATTTTTCTAAAGTTAAAGCATAAAATAATGGTTAAAGTGGTTAAAATCTAACGCGACTCGGGCGCGTTCCAGGTATTTGAGAGTTTAGTGAGCAGTCCTCGGGGAGGCTGAGAGAAAGTAGAAAACCTATTCACAACTCCGAGACTGACTCGCTCCTCAAGAGCTGTCCGTCACAGATAAAGAAAACTTTACTTAATAATCGCGCCTGGTGGTGGTTAAATTTGGTGCACAGAATGGCACGTTATTCAAAAACGCCTCGTGATTTGACATTTACGTTACACATACTTCTCTGATGATATGCAGGTACACTACCTGCGCTGAATGTTGCAGATAATACGGTATCTCAAGTTGCAGTCATTTCAAATGTTCAAGGTATGATGATGCAATTCCCTTATGGCTCGGAACTTCGGACTGAGTGATGATGCAGCGCGCCCTCGAGGGAAGAAAAAAAAAAGAGGGAAAAAAATGTTTTTCCTCAGGTAAACAATGCACTGTGAACGAGTGCACGAGGCGACACTCTGCCTCTACAACCTCCCTCTACATTTCCCCGTGTGATTTAATTGGACGGGCGACCGGACACTACGGTACTACGCACGACGCGTATACGAGTTAACTAATACGGCAGGCAATGACAAAAGAACAACTCGCCTTCCAAACACCCTCTAACGGGAGCCCAGGCAATGATGTAGCTGGCTGGAGTCTGGCTGGAGCAGTTATCCATCTCGCCCTGTGCTGCCAGCTGTCAGAGAGCACAGCTCCAGCTAGCCGCCGGTGGCAGGTGTAATCAATATGGGCTCCACAGAGAGTTACACTACCAGAGGCCAGTCTCCACTCTCTAACCCGTCTCTGTCTCTCCAGGGGGAACAGTAGGCAGGCGGGCAAGGGAGGGTGTGTTTGATGTCTCCTCCTGGGCCAAGATGGAGCAGTACATTCCTATAGCTCTTCTTCCTATAGAAGACACTTTTTTTTCCTTGGGTGTTGTTCGTCTGATGGAGGTGTGTGTGTAATGTGCTGCTGCAATAAGTTGTCTGGTCATGAAGTCTTCGTATAGCGGACACAGTTTATCGGATAGTTTTGTTGCAGCGATGCAGTCGTAGGAGGAAGACAGCCCTTTGCACTGTGATAGAGCTTTAGAACAGTGGTTCTCAGCCTGTGGGTCGGGATTTTTTTTTTGTGGGGTCCCCAGATGTTTAGCTTCTATTGATTACTCATGCCATGGAGAGTAGAGTTCAATAATATTTTTTGGTTTTTGTCACATTCCTAAGACAAAAATTTGATTCGAGTAAAAGTACCCCCATTGATTCCGGATGGGGACCCGTTTCGAAATGAGTCCCCATCCGGAACGAATGGGGGTACATTTATTGTTATCACATTTTTGTCTTATAGGAATGTGACAAAAAACTAAAAATATTATTGAACTCTAGTCTCCATGGCGTGACTAATCAATAGAAAAAAAGTCATTTTGGGGGTGAACTACTCTACTACTTTAATGTTACAATTCTTTTCTCACTCAACAGTAAGCAGACCAACATACAGTATAAGAGTATAGGGGGTATCTGCACATTTCCAAAGTGACAATTTAAGGACTTTTTAATACCTCTAAAATGACAAATGAAACATTGGCCACATTTTCAAATATTAGAGGAAGAAACTGTGAAAATAGCCGATCTGTGAGCATGTAGATCTGCTATTTTCACAACTCTTAGTGTTCGTTCCCCAGTTAAAGTATGATTATTTTGGGGGTCACGGCCTGAAAAGGTTGAGAACCACTGCTTTAGAGGAAGAGCACAGCCTGGATCCATGAATGACCCTAAACAAACTAATTACAACACTAAAGGTCAAAAGCTAGAAAATGGCTGAACCGCTCATGAAATGCTGGCGGGCATTTAAGGGCTTTTATTACAGGAAGCAGTGGCACTCCTGACTTAGCTTTAGCATAGCTTAGTCCTGTAACTTCATCAGTCAGTGATGTCCAGGTATTCGTGTTATCCCCGCAGAGGGTTCAGTCGTGCCAGTTCAATAGATCATCCTGGTTGGAACCTAATAAATGAGCGCCTTCCACAGACTGTAAAATCACACTCGTGTGAACTGAGCGGTGGTGTGTGTGTGTGTGTGTGTGTGTGTGTGTGTGTGTGTGTGTGTGTGTGTGTGTGTGTGTGTGTGCAACAGCGCCCCTCCCTTAACATGTGTGGTCAGAAAAGGTTACTGCAGGCTACAGACCCGGAGACAGACAGACATACAGACAGACAGACAGACAGACAGACCCACACACACGGCCACGTATAGGAGCGTTGTGACCACCGCTCAAAAATATGTGCATTTGTGAAGTGCAAGTAAATATCTCTCTCTCTCTCTCTCTCTCTCTCTCTCTCTCTCTCTCTCTCTCTCTCTCTCTCTCTCTCTCTCTCTCTCTCTCTCTCTCTCTCTCTCTCTCTCTCTCTCTCTCTCTCTCTCTCTCTCTCTCTCTCTCTCTCTCTCTCGCCATAGCCTGGAAGCATTATGGCAACCGGCCAGGTCGGTTATTAGGACAGATTATTATGTCATGGCCTGGAGGGACGGTTGCTCTGCAATTGGTTAGTTCGTTGGTATGCCAATCAGCCGACCAATGCTGTGACTTCATCAGTCAGTCATTGAGTGACTCAGTCACAGAGATATTCACCTTTATAGGGCTGGCTCCACTGTTGTGGTCCAGCCAAAAGCAAAACTTCATCAAAGTACAATATCGTCGCTGCCCGGAAGAAACCTCTTATCTCCATAGTCTAACTTGTGTTGTGTTTTTCCTTAAATTAATGCCCTACTTGATCATACTACAGCGTCACACAAACGTATCAAAAGTAGCAGATCTACAAGCTCAAATGCAGCGCGAAGCGACGTGTGTGGACCCTGTAGATCTGCTACTTTTGCTGTTTTGAATTTGAATCCTGAAAATCAAAAGTTTTGGACATATGAGGTTTCCACCCGACAGAGATGATACATCATGTATACAGGCAAAATGTAAAATGCCCAATACTAGATCCTATTTAAAAATATTAAAATTGAATTATGAATTATTTTGGAATATTTATGCATCTCCATTTCATTTATAACTTGACCAACCATTGCAATGTATGCCCTAAAAAATGTTTTGTAGGGCACAATTCTTTTTGAAGCGGTGAAAGCCGCTTCCAAGGAGTGGCTTTGTGTGTCCCATGTGTGTCCCCCACATCCATATATGGACATTTCAGTCCAGAATGAAAAGGTTTTATCTGTCCGTAAATGTGTGTCCCATGTGTGTCCCCCACGTCCATATATGGTAATTTCAGTCCAGAATGAACAGGTTTTATCTGTCCCGTACGTCCAGAATATGTGTGTAGTGTCCGTCCCGGTCTGATGATTGGATGATTAAAAATGTCCAATGAGACCATACTTTGAGGATTGGTCAAGCTTCACATGACAATTCGGCCCTCCAGATAAAATCATTCATTCATTCAGAATTCAGAATTCTGAGCTCTGGAACTCTAGAACACATACCGCTTCACTTTGAACTGAATGTATACAGAGTTCATAGCTCTAGAATACATAGAATAACGGTTCACTGCTTCACTTCGAACAGAGGTTTGATTTTTTAAATGGTCATACATCTTTTTTAAATGGTGCATTTATATAGTGCGTTTATCCAATGCACTTTAACAATTCACCCATTCACACACATGCATACACCGATGGCGGAGGAAACCAAGCAAGGCTCATCGGGAGCAATTAGGCTCTAACTCTGGGGGGAGCCCGGGATCGAACTGAGAACCTTCCGGTTCCCAAAGCGGCCACTCTACCCCTGAGCCACTGCCTCCTCTATTAACGCGGGTCATACAGTACTTTCTCTGTTTATAAACTTCAACTGTCAATGGAATAATGCATCAATAACCGAGATAATGAGGGTGAATGAATCTCACACACATGTACATGTATTTCTCTCTCTATCTCTCTCTCTCTCTCACATCCACACACACACACATGCACACAGGCACGAGCCAATGCACCCACGCACACTCACATATAACAGGTCCCCTAAAGGTGTTCACTCCTCCACCTAAATTAAAGCTATCTCAAAGCGCAGCAGTGTAGAGAAGAATAAACAGCTAATTTAAAACGATCTTCCATTTTTTAATGACTTGTTGTTGCCTTTAAAAAAAAAAGTAATTTACTGAAATGTTTTCAGGGTATCTCTCTGCAAGAGCAAGGGGGAGGAGTTCTAAAATAGTATAGTTTTTTGCCCGAAGACAGAAACCGTATGTATTTGCATGTACAGTATACACTTTATTCATGACTTTCCACACTCCATTATGCACATATAGACACACTTGGAGGAGGACAGAAATGTTATAGCAAGGGAGAATAGGAATTTCTTCCCCAAATTCTAAAGTCTCAAGCCATGCATAATAACTTTACTTATATAATCGGAACATATATTAACCACTTTGACCCTGGTTAAAATCGGTGCATGTCATCAAAATAGGGCTCAAGGGTATACATTTCTTTCTCTTTTCCTTTTATCAAGTCCCATTGAGATTGAAAATATATCGTCACTGTCGGGGCAGAAACCTTGTATCTCCAAGTTTCAAGTTTGTACGTTTTTTCACCAAGTAAAGCCCTGCTTCATCATACAAGGCTGTCGCACAAAAGTAGTGAAAACAGCCGATCTACAAGCACACAACGCCTCGCAGTGCGAGGCGTTGTGTGATTGTAGATCTGCTATTTTCACTAGTTTAGTTCATTTTTAAAATGATGAATACAAAACAAACGGTCCTGGACATACAAGGTTTTCACCCGACAACGACGATATTTTACTTAATTAATGTTCACTTCAGAAAAAGCTTCTTAAGCTATTCTATTCTATTCCATTCCATTCTATTCTATTGGAAGTCATACAGATGTTTGATTTGCTTACACACTTAAATGATCCAACTTTCCAAAAGAGTGCTATATGCCCAGTGGCAGGGCTTCAGTTCAAAAGAACCGGAGTCATTCTTCACAAGAGGACTTTAGAGGGGAACGCAACTGGTTAATCTCAAAACCACCTGACAAGAACTGACCTCCAGGTTACCCCGAGGAAAGACCCACAACAAAAGGCAGAGATATTATTACAGGGTTAGACCTGTCTCACACACACACACGCGCACACACACACACACACACGCACGTATGCATGTGTGCACACACGCACACGCGCGCCTAAATGGGGAGGACTAGCCCATGACATTCACTCCATTGTGAAATGAGCAGCGTAGATGGAAAAAAGCACAGACTAGAGCCCCTATTTATCAAACAAGAGTAGGAGTACTAATCTAAGGTCACAGGGCCGCTTGACCATCACACACTGCTTTTAATCTGTAAGCAAAACCAGTCCTGCATCAGCACTCCTACACTGGGATGGTTAATGGATACTGGCCTGTGTAAGTGAGTAACTGAAGCAGCCCCGGAGTGCAGAGGCTGACTGATATGTCTGTGTGATTAATATGCACAGTGCAACGTTATAATTTGAAAAGTCAGCCCTGGAATCGTGGTACAGTACAGTGGTCCATCCAGGGGTGTCGCACCAAATTCTGGGCCCCGGGTACAAGGATTCACTGTGGGGCCCCTGTGCTTTAACTATTGAAAAATAGCAGATATACAAGCTCACAGCGCGGCACCGAGTGCCGCGCTGCGAGCTTGTAGATCTGCTATTTTTGAAAAATCATGAAAATCTTTGAATATTTCAAATCCTTCTAAGGTTTTGTGAAAAATCTATATTTCGATGTCAGTGGAGCTCAAACCTTTTCATGGGAAGGACCCCCAAAATGATATGTATTTGGCCACTGACCCCCCATCTAAAAATATTTAGTTCCAGGGACCCCCCAGAAGAAAAATTTGAGATACAAATTTCAAAAATAGCAGATCTACAAGCTCGCAGCGCTGCACTCGGTGCCGCGCTGCGAGCTTGTATATCTGCTATTTTTCAATAGTTAAAGTATAAAATAATTAAGGCCCCTCCACCACCTTGGGCCCTAAGTAACTCAGTCCCACTTTCCTACCCCTAGTGACGCCCCTGGGTCCATCGGCCTTCTCCGTTACAACGATGACAGCCCAGGGACACCCACTCTGCTCCCAGCTAGAATCTGACACCGAGCTATTTTGCCAAAAAACACGCTCCGTCTCTGTCCTCTTTGTCTCTCTTCTTTGTGTCTTTTTTTCCTCTCCCGCTGTTGAATTTACCCTGTTTTCCCACCTCGTTCCCTTTCTCATCTCACCTCTCGCTTTCTTCATACGTACTCTACAAGACCTTGTGAGAGTGTCAACAGGGAGAAGCAGCTAAAAGACAGGGAGGGCTTACCGCTTGCCTTGTCCATGTCAGAAAGAGGAACAGAGAGACAGAGAGAGCATGCACAGTATAACCGGCAATGAATATATTGTATATCATCGTCATTGTCGGGTGGAATCCTTGTATGTCCAAAACCTTTCGTTTTGGATCTTTCGTTTTAAAAATGATTTAAACTAGTGAAAACAGCCGGTCTACAAGCACACAACGCCTCGCGGTGCGAGGCGTTGTGTGCTTGTAGATCTGCTGTTTTCACTACTTTTGTGTGATGGCCTTGTACGATGATGCAGGGCTTTACTTTGTGAAAGAACGTACAAATTTGAAACTTGGAGATACAAGGTTTCCACCCGACAACGACAATATGGTCTAAGCTCCAAAACAAAGCAGGATGCACACAATCTCTCAAGTTGTTCCAGTAGGAAAGAAAAGAAGTCTACATCAGAGTTATGCTTGTTTGCGGATTGTGTTTTGCACCAAAAATAGATCATCTGCACTCTCACATGTTGCGCTGTGACGCATCGTGGGCTTGTAGATCTGCTATTTTTGGTGCGCGACACCAGTGTACAAATAAGTATAAAGCCCTGCTAGTAGGCCTAGAGGTCAGGCCGCTCCAACATTGGCCCTAGATCCACCTCTACTAGTCTACATGGTCCTGGAGATAACAAAATCACCAGGGTTCAACCGCTGGGTAACATGAAAGTGCAAAGCAATAGAGGGTAGGCGCATGCATAAAGTGAATGGCATATCGAGTGGCAAAATGAGTGGCAAAGTGAGTTTAACGTTGTTTAACGCTGTTTAATGCAATTAGATAGGACCTTTCCGTTTGGATGTATGGGCTGTCAAGGCCAGAAATTAGTTTTTGCCACTCAGTAGGCGTTCCCACATAACTTCCGGGTATGATGATGATGTCACGCGCATACCCTCTATTACAATAAAACTACAGTATATGACTATATTAGCCCTATTTTATAACTAGGCTATTTTCAAACATTTTGTACTTTTACTTTTGGTACTTTAAGTACATTTTGAGGCCAATACTTTCATACTTGTACTTACTCAAGTACATTTTGGTTTCCGGACTTTTACTTGTAACAGAGTATTTCTATATTGCAGTATTGATACTTTACATTTTTCCAACACTGAAGAGAGGAGTCTATGTAAGGGTGCGATTGAAAAAAAAAAAAAAAAAATAGGGCTTCTTTATCGTTTGTGTGTGTGTGTGTGTGTGCGTGTGTGTGCGCGTGCGTGCGTGCGTCTGCATGCATACGCGCACACATACAGTACATGTGATCGAAAGTTTGTATGTCTTTGTGAATATGTATGTGTAGATCTGTCAGTATAAAAAGCATGCATGAGATGAATGTTACCATGGCTGTGTATACACTGACTATACATACATACATGTGTGTGTATATGGGCAGCGGCTGCAGTCTTTGCCAAAGGCATTTCCTAATTTACTACCTGGCAGTACTCAGTATGGAGGGAGCGCAACATCCCGGGACACATACATCTTTGTAACACAGGTTATTACTCTTTTTATGCTGAAATTCTGCTTGCCTCCGAGTGTTACAAACAACGTCGGGGTTTAACAACACAATCTGTTCTACACTATCGCCGTTTGTTTTATGGATTCTATTGAGAGTTACATGCAAGACCAACAACAGACACGCAGCCCGAGAGCCACGGCTAAGCATAATGAAGTGGCGAGCTCTGCAATAATCTGCAAAGTGACATCAGCACCATGTTTAAGAAGAAAGGACTGAATTATGTAAAATGTCTGGCAGTATTTCCATGCACCTCATATTGCTGTAGTAAATCATTAGGGTGCATCATCGCGAGTAGCGCTACAATCCAAGGATGTTTTCATAAATCTGGGTGTCTGCAATTGCGAGAGTACGCACTTGCACACACTTGCATGTGCATGTGTGTGAGCATACATATTTCTGTATTTGTTAACAATTGAGTGCACGTGTGTGTGTGTGTGTGTGTGTGTGTGTGTGTGTGTGTGTGTGTGTGTGTGTGTGTGTGTGTGTGTGTGTGTGTGTGTGTGTGTGTGTGTGTGCGAACGTGCCAGATATGGATCATTAGTGGTTATGACGATGCCGCTATGGTCTAGTTTCAGAAGAAGGCCCTCTAATGATGCTGATGTGTCTTCGTTTTGGCCCGTACGTCGCGTTGGAATC
Source organism: Nannobrachium achirus (assembly GCF_963921795.1). Lineage (NCBI taxonomy): Eukaryota > Metazoa > Chordata > Actinopteri > Myctophiformes > Myctophidae > Nannobrachium > Nannobrachium achirus. Next base: position 25,238,986 of record NC_137827.1, read on the forward strand.
GGGACAAATCACACATAAACTTGGCTAAACCGACACACTTTGTGAAGTCGTTGGTTTGTTTCTTTCTTTCAGAATGTCCGTGGCTTCACCGCTATAGCCGCACAAGACAACTGATCGATTAGTTCTATTAGTACGGACTGAAGCAGCTCACAATAACTGTGAATTAATGTGTTACTGTTTCACTGTGCGGCAGACATTTTGAGACTCATGTAACAAACGAAGAATAATAATAAACAGAATATGAAGCATTTGACAGGATCTGAACTTCTCTTCAACCTCAGTATTTTTTCATTAGCCAAGCATGTCTGTCTGGACTTCTTATCTTGCAGACTTCCCCCACAGTAAAATCTTCGACGTTTATTTAACCCCCAGAGTGGACAAATGGAACCAAGCGGAGGTCCATTTGGTTCCACTTTGCGACGTGCGAGTGAAACGGCCGTGACAGGCAAGCTGGAACTTTTAACACCGGCCTGTGTTGTGCTCTCGCTGTATCGGCCCAAGTATGTGTAGTGGGGAGATAACGCGACACATGTCAGCCTAATGTTGTTTCCCCTCCTCAGACATATCAGGAAATGTTGGGACATGAACACGAGGCCCCCTCGCTTGTACGGCGGCCAGCGGCCAGCCGAGAGGGGACCTCCATCTGACACGCACGTCAACTTAGATGTTCAACCTCACACAGACACTCTGCCTCCCACCACCAAACCCCTTGACTCTGCTGTCTGTACTCTGCAACTCACTCTGTCTCTCCGCGCACGTGTGCGTATGTGCGCGCATGCAGGATGATATAGGTAAAGCAGATGAAGTTCGGTTATCTGTGCTTACGTGTGTGCATATGTGCGTGCTTCGTGTGTGCGTACGGTGCATACGGTATATGTGCGTGTGTGCGTGCAAGGAGACATGGGTAAAGCAGATTAAGGTATAGGGGTAGTGTGTGTGTGTGTGTGTGTGTGTGTGTGTGTGTGTGTGTGTGTGTGTGTGTGTGTGTGTGTGTGTGTGTGTGTGTGTGTGTGTGTGTGTGTGTGTGTGTGTGCGCGTGTATGTATGTGTGTGTGGCTGGGGGGCAGGTCACAGCGACTGAGGTTAGGACAGATCTTTTTTTTTCGAACAAGGAGAGAGTGCGTGCGTGCGTGCGTGCGTGCGTGCGTGCGTGCGTGCGTGCGTGCGTGCGTGCGTGCGTGCGTGTGTGTGTGTGTGCATGAAGGAGGGAACAGGTGAGAGAAGAAGAGGTGATGGAGGAGGGACAGTCAGGAGGCGGTCGTGTGCCGGGGGGAGACGAGAGAGAGAGTGAGACAGTAACGGGCAAGCACGTGCACACATAGACATCAAATGGGTTTGAGCCCCTGCCCTTATACCCGTCTGTAAAAAGCGCCCTCTCCAGACCATGAATAAGTACCGGAAATAGCCGACCTCCAAGCTCACAACGCGTCGCCCTGCGACACGTTGTGAGCTTGGAGGTCGGCTGTTTTCGACATGTTCACCAAAAGGCCCTTTTAGACATGTCAGCCCCTGCCTCTCAAACATTCTCTGCACGTACCTGGTAACGGGTGAGGAGGAGAAGACACAGGGAGGGTGAGGTGAGGAAGACAGGGAGGGTGAGGAAGACAGGGAGGGTGAGGCAGAGGGCAGTAATGGGGTCAGACTGAGAGGTGAGGACAGTAATCCATCAATAACTCCCTCCTCCCACACATGCACATGAGCACATGCGCACGCACACACACACACATGAACATGTACTCATGGCATGCGCACACACATGAACATATACAAACACACGCACGCATGCACGCACGCACAACACACGAAGCAGGCGCACATAACATATTATTCACCACTATATAATTTAACCATCCCCAGACACACAAGCGTGCCACGCACACACACACGCAGTATAGTTCTATACGTGCACACACACAGAGACACGCTCACGCCTCGGTGGTGCCTGTTGTTTGATAAAAACCAGAATCCCTGCTCGGAGCGCACAAATCCCCTTTAACTTTCCAAAGGCATGGGGCATTACAGACCAAACTGTGTCTGTGTTGACAATATTTAATGCCCAGGGATTATCCTCAGGGTTTGGACCGAGATCTCAGACCACTGCTGTCTCGCTGTGGGTTTACACAAGGTTGTGATGGATGCCCCTGGTTCTATTAACGCATTTAGGACGGGAACCCCTTTTGGGGTTCTTGTTGCTATGTACAATATATAGCAACATATATCGTCACTGTCGGGCAGAAACCTCGTATCTCCAAGTTTCACATTTTCACGTTTTGATATACAAGGTTTCTGTTGTGATATAAGGCTGCCTGCCCCCTTGCGGGGCAGTGGCGTCAGTTCAGAAAAAGCTAAGGTATGGCAACATGACTGGTGTCGTGACTGGTGTCATGACACCAGTCATGTTGCCATACCTTAGCAACAGGCATGATATATTTATTTTAAGAAGTACATATAATATATAATATATATAAAAATATAATTATAATACCTTGTTAAAGTGACAAATTTGTTAAATTTTGCATTTGTAGTTATTTTACTGTAATTTACCAACATAATAACCCGCACAGATAGACAAAGAGACATTAATGGATTCATATTTAGAACTAACTTTTATCTTCCCCCCTGGACCCAGGGTATGGCAGCTGCATACCCCTGCCATACCCAATTGACGCCCCTGTTGCGGGGACTGGAGTTAGTCTTAAATAAATATGGCGGACTGGTAAGACACAAACCCAGTCTCTCTGAATTACTTCTTAATATTACATGGTGTCAGAAGTGGGATTCGAACCCACGCCTCCATAAGGCTGCCCCCTTGCGGGGACTGGAGTTATTCTTAAATAAATATGGCGGACTGGTAAGACACAAACCCGGTCTCTCTGAATTACTTCTTAATATTACAGTTTCCACCCGACAACTATATATATATTCTATTTCTTTGAACTTTTTAATAAATATTTGATTTTTTTCAGAAAACCTGACCTAAGGTCAGGATTTAAAAGGCGTTTTTAGAATGGGCCTCAGTCCTAAATAGGTTAAGCAGCTGTGTACTGGATGTGTTGCTGCAGCCCCTCCAGAGTGCTGTATCACTCTGTAATGCGCCGCCCGCCCGCCGCTACTCTTTAATTGTACCGACCGTCTATCTATTCTAGATGGTACATCGGAAAGGATGGAATGTTCCCGAAGCTGTCATCATGCTGCTCGTTCTAAAGCCTTGCAAAGCCAAGGTGGGCCCGACGGGGAAGACCAAAAACCACTGAGTGTCCATATTCAGTCATCTGTGTGCTCTTACTAAGTGGACATGGTGATGTGTGTGGGGGCCAGTTCCTTGTTTGTCAGGCATTAAGTATGATGTTAAACTGTGCTGATGTCTGCAAAAACAACACAGAGGGACGAGTCATTGCCAAAAACATAAAGTCGTTGTCGGGTGAAAACCTTGTATGTCCAAAACCGTTCGTTTTGCATTTATCATTTTAAAAATGATTCAAACTAGTGAAAACAGCCGATCTACAAGCACACAACACCTCGCGGTTGCGAGGCGTTGTGTGCTTGTAGATCTGCTGTTTTCACTACTTTTGGGCGACGGCCTTGTATGATGAAGCAGGACTTTACTTTGCGAAAGAACATACAAATTTGAAACTTATATACAAGGTTTCCACACGACAACGACGATATAAGCCTGGACATTATCTTAAAATCCGATGGATGTGATTGCACTGCGTGCGGATAACGGACTAACAGTTCGCAACTTTCTTCTTAGTTTTTTCCTTTCATTCAGGGGAGACGACGCTAGGCGTCGTGACTTGGCTTGAGGGGAGATCTCACGAGCGAGAAGAAGAACAGGAGCCTTTAACCACCGGCCAGCTTCTGTCTGGAACGAGGCAATCTCTTTCGCTCACACTGCCTGCATTTTTAATGAGACCATCTGCTCTGGTGGCCCTCTGGTGGAACCAGGGCTTGCTTAATCACACAGTTGAGCCCCTCCGCTCCCCCCGCACGGGGAGAGGCTGAGCCCAGAGATCGCGTCTATCTGGCCACTAGTATACACACAGTGTGTGTGCGCGCGCGTGCGCTCCTGTGCGCTCCTGTGTGTGTGTGTGTGTGTGTGTGTGTGTGTGTGTGTGTGTGTGTGTGTGTGTGTGTGTGTGTGTGTGTGTGTGTGTGTGTGTGTGTGTGTGATGGGTAGAAGGGGGGATAGTTTATCTAATGTACAGTACTGTATGTATAATGTATTTGACCATTAAATATCGGAACATACACAGTATTAGCTTCCAATGGAAGTTGGAAAGGGAGAGAAGGGAGAGTTGAAGAAGCTGAAAGAGGAACAAGGGAAGAATAGCAACTAAGAGAGGGAGACACTTAAGGCTTTCTCATACTCCGAGGTGAAGAGCTATCACCTCAACCTTTAGGTGATAAGCTATCACCTAAAAATTCGAAAACAAGTGGAGGCCATCTTAGTCACAGACTCACGGTGAAGCCAGGGGGCACACTGATTGGTCAAGATCGACCAATCAGTGAACGGGGTGATGGGGAGATGTCTGAAGGTAAAAAACAGAGGAGAGATGTCAGGGTTCGCTGAGATAGCCCTTCACCGTGGCGAATGACGCAATGTTGTAGTAGTTTTCTGAACTGTAGTAGTTTTCACTGTTCTGTGTGTAAGGTGCAGACGTGGAATTGGGTATCATTGCTGCCTTTGGGCTGGGCATGGTCATAGTCAAATTGCCCAATCAATGTTTACCGGCTGTCTGTGTGGAACGCACAGCCGGCATGCATGGTGGCACAGGTGTGTGAAGCCCGCGGTCCGTGCGCCTTGATGCATTCAATCAAATTGATTTTTGATCGCACATCGTCTCTCTCTCACATATAGTGTGTTGGCCCGTACGTCTTAGAGAGAAAACAAAGTGAATTGGGAGGCTGCCTCCTACAGTGTTAGCCTCTAGCTACTGTACCTACTGTATGTTGGCACCGTGTTATTAACGACCCATTAAGACCACTTTAGATTGTATCCACTTTAACCATTATGTTATGCTTTAGCTATAAAAGAAATAGCAGATATACAAGCTCACAGCGCGGTGCCGAGTGCTGCGCTGCAAACTTGTAGATCTGCTATGAAAATGTCTTCTAAATCCTTCTCAGGTTTTTGAAATACGCATTTTTCTATGCCAAAAAAATTTGGTTCTCAAACTTTTTCATGTCAAGGACCCACAAAATGATAGGTATTTGGCCGCGGACCCCCATCTCAAAATACGTTGTTCCAGGGACCCCCAGTAGCAAAACATTTTGAGTTACAAAGGTTTGCTTTGAAATGATCTATTCAAAGATTTGCACACATTTTCACGATTTTTGCAAAATAGCAGATCTACAAGCTCGCAGTGCCGCGCTGCGAGCTTGTAGATCTGCTATTTTTCAATAGCTAAGGTATAAAATAATTCCATGTCTTAATGGGTGAATGAAGTAAATCTGAATTGAACTCTTTCAGACTTACATTTGGGTTTCACTATGTGTGTCCAGTCAGTGTTCTTGGCTCATCAGACTTGGCTCCCTTTGTGTTCCAACACCAGCACAGAAATATGAGCCACCGGAGGCCCCGAGATCTGTCCATTCCATCATGCAGCGCAGGGCTGGGTCCAAGCGTTCAACACGCAACCGCAGGCAACGCACTGCATGTCCAACGGTTATTAGGGAAAAGGATACTCTTCTGAAATGTAAAAATAGTTAATGGTCTGCATTTATGTATACCGTAAAAAACGTTATCCAAAGAGCATTACATTCACATCATTCACATAAGGCAACCTCATGGGGTAAGGTAAGGGGTTCAGTATCTTGCTCAAGGACACGTTGCCATGGTCGAATCGCTGCAATACTGTTGCCATTTTGACAAGAGGAACTTGACAAGGAGTCGAATCACTCTTTTCTTGGCCAAACTCCATACATTGTCGCTCAGTGCTCCAGTTTATGTAAGCCATTTAGAGAGGGAGTGGGTTGTTCAGGGCTCAGGGTTGTTCAGGGTTCAGGGTTGTGGCACGAGGCGAAGCCGAGTGCCACAACCCTGAAACAGTGGTAAATCAGCCAACAACCCACGGCCCTCGAATGGTAAATTGCTTTTCTACCACTTCTACCATATAAATGAAAGAAAACACAGTTGTAACTTGCAAGGAGGTGCATTGATCTTGGAAATGTTACAACTTCAACACAACAGTGGGCGGGGTCCATGAGCCAACTCAAGGTTGTTGACTGATTTACCACTGTTTTAAGCCAATCAGAATCCAGTATCTGAACATGTGACCACAAAAAGTGGTAGAATTTCAGTTTTTGCTCTACATTAAATCTATTTAAAGTTTACCCCAGAATGCAGACGCTGGGGTCTAAGTGGTTAAAGAACAGTAGAAGACAGCTCAACAAGTAATTTCTGTGACGAGATCACTTACTAATTTCTACTCCTTTGTTTCGCCCATTCCCATAATGTAATTACGACAGCATCTACATAATAAAGTTGGCCTCCTTGCTAATGCATATGGAATATTTCAAAGATCACAGTTTCAGCACGAGAGTGTGATTAAAGTTTGTTACGTAACAGAATAACACGATTAGTGTGATGCATGACATCGCTGAATGAGCCATCTTCTTAATGCAGGAAAACAATGTTTTAGCATTAGGCTAATAGAAAGCAATACTAAATGGGATGGGATGGATTTTGTAATTGTGCACACGTGCGTGCATGCATGTGGCTGTGGGTGGGCGAACGGGCGTGTACATGGGAGTGTTCTGTGTTTTGTCGGGCAGAAACCTCGTATCTCCAAGTTTCAAATGTGTATGTTTTTTCGAAATGAAAGCCCTTCATCATACAAGAGTGTTGCACTAAAGTAGTGAAAATAGCAGATCTACAAGCACACAGCGCCTCGCGGTGCGAGGGGTTGTGTGCTTGCGGATCGGCTATTTTCACTAGTTTAAGTCATTTTTAAAAAGATAAATACAAAACCAATGGTTTGGGACATGCAAGGTTTGCACCCGACAACGACGATTTGTGTCTCTATCTCTGTGTCCACGCGTGTGTGTGTGTGTGTGTGTGTGTGTGTGTGTGTGTGTGTGTGTGTGCGCGTGCACGTGGACGTGTGCACGCTCCAGCGACAGGCAGGCTGGCCCCCCTCCCTCCACACACATACTGACTGCAGTGAAATAGGAGCTGCTGAGATGCTGTGAGACTGCTAGCCTCTGCCTGAACCTCCGCCGAGGCCCACCTCCACCTCGGCCAATTAAATAGCACCCATAATGCAATCTGAGTTCCCAGAGGTTCTTTTTTTCGCCACTAGGGGGGCGAGAAGAACCTCTGGGCCAAAACTATGATATTCCTGGGCAGGAAGTTGTCCCAGGCTCAGAATCTGAGCTGGGACAATACAGGAAGTAGAGCCCTGTGCAAACCTTCAAAACATTCAGAAAAGAAACCAACCAAAAACACTACAACAATATGCAGCCCATGTTTCAAGGTGAATCCTACCAGACTACCCATAATGCAACCTGAAGGATGCACTGAGCCTGGCAGCTTTATAAACTTCCTCCACGTGTACAAATCACGCACACTCACACACACACACACACACACACACACACACACACACGCACGCACAGCATCTCCTGCTCAGCTTGGCTCTCTCTCTCTGTGTGTGTGTGTGTGTGTGTGTGTGTGTGTGTGTGTGTGTGTGTGTGTGTGAGAGAGAGAGATATGGCAGATAAGGAGACCACATTGTGCGCAACATTAACATACGCACACATGCACAGATCCACCTCTTCCTTCCCGTGCGAGATTGAGCAGTGCAGCCATCACTCTGCTTCTCTATCTCCTTCACTCTTTCTCTCTCTCTCTCTCTCTCTCCCCCTCTCGCTCTCTCTCCCTGCTACATTATCTTATCTGATTACGCTCTGAGCCAGCCAGCTGCAGACATGCTGGAGACTGCAGTGTAAAATAACATGCCTTCATATGACTTGTGGTTGCTACATGAGATATGCCACCACACACATCATACTGCCGGTAACATCAGACCCCTCTGCCTGCTACTCAATCTGACAGTTTCATTGTTACAGGAGGGACCGTAAAGGAGAGAGAGTGAGAGAGTGACTGAGCCGAGGGCCGGCGGACACGCCAGGCCTGTCGGCGTCGCGGTGACGTGCCCTAATTATGCAGTAACTCAGGGGGAATTGTTGCAAAGCGCACCGGACGGTTTATCTCCAGACCTGGAGGTTTTAATTGGCACGGGGGGAAAATGTATCGCCAGGTTCCCCATGGGTTCCTTTGTGTATACACCCCGTAGAGCCAGATGTAAGCATATCGTCGTTGTCGGGTGGAAAGCTTGTATGTCTAAAACCGTTTATCATTTTAAAAATGACTTAAACTAGTGAAAACAGCCGATCTACAAGCACACAACGCCTCGCACCGCGAGGCGTTGTGTGCTTGAAGATCTGCTGTTTTCACTACTTTTGTGTGGCGGCCTTGTACGATGAAGCAGGGATTTACTTTGCGAAAGAACTTACAAATTTGAAACTTGGAGATACAAGGTTTCCACCCGACAATGACGATATAGTGGTGCGCTGATGTCGCACACCGAAAATAGCCGATCTACAAGCTTTCAATGACACATTGTGTGGCGCCTCGTGTTGCGAGCTTGTCGATCTGCTATTTTTGGTTGCACGGCACACCCCACACGACTGCAGTATAGCATAGTGTAGCAAAGCTCTTTTCTGAGGCAAACACGCGGCTCTTATGATGGAGTGTAAGGTATGCCGTATATACATCTCCGCGCGATGCCGCATCCCCAATGCAATCTCCATCTTCGCAGCGCTGAAAGATTGCTTTCCCAGCATGAGCTCATAAAGTGGCTGTGAAACCGTAGCCTCCTATCGGTATACAGGACTATTAAATGATCCGCGGTGTTTTCAGTGGCCTGTAGGGATTCCGGGGCTGGGGATGGTATAAACATTAGAGTCGGGAACAGTGCTCTCCAGCAGGGGCGTCACAAGGGGTATAGGAGAGTGGGACTGAGTTACTAGGGCCCAAGGTGGAGGGGCCCTAGTAACTTAAGCTATTGAAAAATAGCAGATATACAAGCTCACAGCGCGGCACTTGTAGATCTGCTATTTTTGAAAAGTCGTGAAAATGTGTGCAAATCTTTGAATATGTATTTTTTAAGCAGACATTTGTAACTCAAATGTTGCTTCCGGGGGGGTCCCTGGAACTAAATATTTTGAGATGGGGATCCGTGACCAAATTCTAATCATTTTGGGGGTCCTTCACATGAAAAAGTTTGAGCATCACTGACATGGAAACATGGGTTTCTTGCACACTTTTTCACATTTTTCTCAAAAATAGCAGATCTACAAGCTTGCAGCGTGGCACTCGGTGCCGCGCTGTGAGCTTGTATATCTGCTATTTTTCAAGAGTTAACATTCACGGGGGGGGGGGGGGGGGGGGCCGCAGTGAATCCTTGTACCCAGGGCCCAGAATTTGGTGTGACGCCCCTGCTCTCCAGTAAGCCCCTTTTCTTTTTTCATTCCTTCCTTTTTTTAATGCCGTGCGAACAGGTGTGATCTCTGCTTCTCTGCTCTCAGACAATCGTTGGGAGGTAATAACAGACATCAAACTTGTACGACTTGTGCTCCAGGCAGTAAAAATAAATAAATAAACGCCCCTTCCTCCGTGAAGTTCATCCGCACGATGGCATTTTACAAAAAGCCATTCAATAAGAAGTTTTCCCTGATAAACGCTGTGCGTGAACTGGAATCACCTCGGTTGCCTGTATCCGTTTATTGGCATATCACTGCCAAAACCAGCACAGTGGAACACATTGCAGCCGGCAAACATTTAAGGTCTTAACTTTTAATACTGGCAAATTTGATGCTTCGGCGCGTCGGTCTCTAAACTGACAGATTGGTTTCGGAGGCACAAGTGTGTCATTCCATTAGAACACTGTTCGCAAATTGAAAGTAAGGTGTTTTTAAGGTGATAGGCCTATATTACAAAATATGTGCAGAAAGTGTGCACAAAAAAGAAAACGTTTATGCCCGATGCCCGAGGTCTCGTTTCGCTGTCGTGCTCCTGACTGTCTCCCCATTTAAAGTCATTCTCCGTAATTCTCTTCTTGAACCATACTGTAGGTATCTCACTTGGTGAAAATAAAGGGTGGGGTGCCCCGACATGAGAGGTCCTGTGCCTGCGTAAAGGTAGGACTTGTGATTCTCACGGCATCCACATCCGCTGAGGCATATCTCTGCCAGACAGAGCATTACAAACACATAAAACGATGCAATGCCCACTTTCCATTAAGAGATACAGAGAAGACATGAGTTATATCACACATACTGTATACTCACACACACACAACACTGTTGCCCTGTTTCGGTATTGCTCGTCTCAGTGCAACCCCCGTCCCCCGCACAAAATGATGGAAATGCGGAATGATGCAATCTTTCATATAATTTCCTCAACTGATCGGCGGGGGAGATTCCCCTTATACGAAGCGGTAGGAGTTGTGTCAGAGACTCTATTCTGTCCAACAGCTCCTTGTTAGCAGTGTTACTGCAGCAGTTTTATAGTCTTTTGAATAAAATTCCATTAGGTTTTAGTCATATTTTAGTCATCTGAAATGTTATACAGTGGTTTTAGTCTAGTTCTAGTCAACTAAACGTCATAAGATTTTAGTCAACTAAATCTACTGTTTATCGACGAAAATGTATTTTGGCAGGCCTTGATGGCGTCGTAATGCCTGATTTGACACTTGGTTGAATGCTGAAAATAGTCGATCTACAAGCTCACAACGCGTTGCAGCCAGACACCCAAGCGCAAACAAACATAAAATGTCTGGTCTACTGGATCTCTTCTCCACTAATCCCTCCCTAACATTTTAGTCTACTTTTTTTTTGGTCAAATTGTCAACATAATTAGTCTTAGTCTTGTTCACCATAGCTTAGTTTTTATTTAGTTTTCGTCAGTGGAAAAGCGTAGCCATATTTTCGTCATATATATAGCTTTAGTGGACGAACTCAACTCTGCTTGTCAGTCTTGCTTCTGCCAAACGTCACAGAGGAATATAATGTATAACATAAAGACCAGTGTAGAAACCACAGGAGTTAATGTCTTCTTGTATAATGGACAGTTTGTCATAGTCTCGTTGTAGACACATTCCATTGATCAACTGAGCCATCTTCTAGCGACCTTGATGGCGGACATCCTGTCTCGTAACCCTGACCTGTCATTTGTATCCACTTTCAACTTACACTATATAATGTCAGTGGACAACCTTTCTAATTAGTGTTTCTAATTAGTCCCCTTTGTTCCAGAGAACTAATTAGACCTTTAGTCATATAGTGTGTCGAGCAGCTGGAGAGTTAGGGTCATCGTCCTCACCGTCTTTCAGAGAAAGACACAGATAGAAATATACTGTACATACAGCATGCCTATGTGGGCTCTTGATTCTTTTACATCTTCCAGACAGACGCACATTGTTTTGATGGGGCTGATGTGCCAAGCCTCATCCTATCCTATATTTTAAATTTGGCTAATGGCTGGTGAGACATAACCTGCCTCAGACATAACCGTAGTCATCCTAAATGACTCAGACATAACCATATATAGAGTTAACAATGACTCAGACAAAACCACAACCCACTGCAGTTACACCCAAATATGGCATGTGTCATGCTGACTGTGACAGCATGACACCAGAGCCAAACAAACCAATGCCGTCAAGTCCATACAATATTTAGGCATATGGATTATCCACCAATCCAACAGATATGCCCATTCTGTATATGGACATATACTGCCAGGGATCCCATATATGGGCATAAAAGGGAAAAGGACTGACAGCTAGAGATCTCCTTGTATGGGCATATACTGATGACACTAGGGATGGGTATATCAGTTGGATTGGGGGTGTGACGTAGGTGTGAGGGCAACGTAGCGCCCTGAACAGCATATCTCCTTGTTTGGGCTGGTCTGTCCGTGACGTTAGTTATCTCCATACATGGAGTTCCATGCTAGCGCCGCTCAAAAATTAGGCTTAAATGTGGTGTTGATCAGTCAAGCAGTCTGCGAGAGTGGCTCCCACAGACAGACAGACAGACAGACAGACAGACAGACAGACAGACAGACAGACAGACAGACAGACAGACAGACAGACAGACAGACAAACACACAAACTCTCTCTAGGTGGCTAGGAGCCAGGCCATAAAAAGGAGCAAAAAAGAAAATAAAAACAAAAAGCTGTATTCAGACTAATGGGAAAGGTAGAGTTGAGGTGACAAGCAAGTAGAAATGTTAACTGTTAAGATTCCAAATAAGAACCTGGACAAGTGGAAGATCTATTCTGATTTGAGTGTTTTCCGCCACCCTATTAATCCTCTGAGTACATTCTTTGCAATGTACAGTATATAGGGCCATATGGATCGAGGCTGTGACCTTGGGCCGAAGAGAGTACAGTGTTCAGACGTATGAAAAGACCATGAGTAAAGACCTAGAAGTGACAAGCTATCAAACGATATTAAAAAAGAAAAACTTCATAATAGTACTGTTAAGATTGCAACAAAAAACACCAGGATTTATTTAGACCATACTCCAAAAGACCAAAAAATAACAATAAGATCTTGACTGAACTCAAAAGGAAATGCAAAAAAGGAAAAAAATCGGAAATCATTTCAAAATATCCTCCTCTGCTGTTAATACTGTAGATGCGTTGTAGGTGCATTAGGTAGGCCCTCAGGGGCGAGACCCATCACAGGCTGGCCCCTGTGAAATCCTCAAGGGCAGAGGTGGATCCTGACTACCCATTATTAGCAGCATTGGTAGTCGCAAGTTGTTCATTTCCCTCTTCCACTACTGTATATTCATAAGGGTAATCGTTTCTTCTGGTGTACAGCCGTTCAGCTACCAAATATTCTGTTAAAACGGAATATTTACAAAGCAACATACTGAATAGATATTAGCTAAGAGTCAAGAGGACAACGTATAGACTTCTGTATCATTGTACTATGAAAAAGGCTCTGGTATCTAATCACTGGTTGGAGGGTTACCACCTTCCCCCCTGACTGGAAGAAGCATGCCTAGCTTCTGCCGCATGGAGTCCAGGGTCTGTGGGGGGATCTTGTCTGCTACAGACTCCAGGTATTTCAGGACATAGAGGTCAGCGTCGGTGAGGACGAAGCGGCTTCCGAAGACCTCCACGGTGGCTCCGATCGCAAAGTCGGCTGGCGAGTAGAACACGGGATTGTCCTGACTGCTACCTTGCTTGGGGATGCGCATCTTGCTCAGGAACATTCCGCCGGCGATCCCGCGGGCCGGCCGCTCGTAGATGTTGACTGTGTCGGTGGCCAGGAAGTAAGACAAGATGAAGAAACGCCCCTCGTCGTGGGGATTCTGGGAGTCCAGCTTGGCGACGTAGCGCAACACTTTCTCCATAATGGTGTTCTGGTCCTCGTGTGTGAGTGTGTGAATAGCGCTCTGCCTGAATTGTACCGTATATCGTAAATGGTTGAACGGGTTTTCTTGCCGCAATAAATACTGTTTTTGATTTAATGTGTGATGCAGGCGTGTTGTAAGTGATGATGTAAAGATGATGGTGGCTATGGAGTCCAAGCCAGGGGCGTCACGCCAAATTCTGGGCCCTGGGTACAAGGATTCACTGCGGGCCCCCCATGAATGTTATTGAAAAATAGCAGATCTATAAGCTTGTAGATCTGCTATTTTTGAAAAAGTGGTGCTCACACTTTTTCATGTCAAGGATCCCCAAAGTGATATGTATTTGGCCACGGACCCCATCTCAAAACATTTAGTTCCAGGGACCCCCCAGAAGCAAAATTGAGTTACAAATGTTCGCTTAAAATATACATATATTCAAAGATTTGCAGACATTTTCACGACTTTTCAAAATAGCAGATCTACAAGCTCGCAGCGCGGCACTCGGTGCCGCGCTGTGAGCTTGTATATCTGCTATTCTTCAATAGCTAAAGTTACTAGGGCCCCTCCACCTTGGGCCCTAGTAACTCAGTCCCACTTTCCCCCCTCTTGTGACGCCCCTGGTCCAAGCCCCCAGAACCGAGTGAGAAAAGTGAAGTTCAGTCCTGTTGGAGGTCGACTCCGGAAGTGCAGCCGGGGCCAAATACATGAATTGAAAAACAGTATAATTGGACTCACGTACTTGCACACAGGCTTATGCACAGAGGTGACACTACTGCACATGGGAGATTAACTCCATTATGCAAAACGAAGCGAAGGAGCCCTGTGACGTCACTGTCCCCAGACCAAGGGGTTCGCTTTCCAGCAATTCCAGACGGCAGAATCGTCGCACTGGGAGTCATACTGCAGCCGAGAGTTAGTTAATTTATGAATGACTGCGATGTTTGTAAAATACTGGGATTAGGATCTTGATTTGATATGTCCCATGCAGAAAGCTTCATATAGCTTCATAGGTTCTCGAATTAAGAGTATGGGCAAGGAATCATCTATTTCACTTAAAAATCTTCGGAAGGGCCAAGGTGCAGGGGGCGTGGTGGCGCAGTCGGTAGCGCTGTCGCCTCACAGCTAGAATGTCCTGGGGTTCGATTCCTGCTGGGGACGCTGTGGGCGCTGGGGGCGTGTTCTCTCCTACGCGTCATCAGTGCCCATACCCTAGGTGGGGTTGGCAAAAGGGCCTCTCTGTGTGGAGTATGCATGTTCTCCCCGTGTCTCCTAGGGTAGGTACCCTCACAAAAAACATGCAGTAATCATGGTCTCTATACTGCCTCCCCCTGGCCAGCTGGGGCTCCTGAAGAAGGGAAAAGGAACCGGTTGGAATAACGTGTTCCTTCCACGCGTTATGTCCAGCTGAGGAAACTCCCCCGTTAGGTGAAAAGAAACGGCTTGGACTCCTCATGCATAGAGGGAAGAATGAAGTCAGTCCGTTGCTCTCCACAGGTCGGCAGAGGAAGTGTAGCGCCCAGGATTGCATTAGACAATTGACACCGGGTGAAAAAAATGGGTTACAAACATTGTGGCGTAAAAATTGAATCAAAAAGGAAAGGCCAAAGGTGCACTCACTGCCATGCACCCTCCATTTGACATCAAACTCTACGAAAGCTAATAGGATGTGCATGTGCATTTTCAGAGCAAGTTTAATTTAATGGTCGATTGTGTTCCACCTTGGATCAATGGAACTAACGCATACTTTACGTTCTTATTTATTGGTCTCACTCATTATCAATAATAATAATAATAATAATGTCATATTATCATACAAAGCTTAGTGTTTTGCCAAATATTTGGGGGCCCACTTGCAATACGCTTGCGGCCCAGCAGTGGGAGGCCTATATGTTTTATAATATAATCATTTATATCTGCCAAGTAACTAAGTTTTCAAAAAGAATGTAGTGGAGTAACAGTACAATATTTTAATTTTACACCACTGCCTCACTTTATGGGCCAACTTGTGAATGGAGTTTGCAGTCGTCGCACATTACAAGGTCTGAGTCCGTAGGCCACATGACATCACTGAGAATAAGGCTGGGAAAGTGTTCACTGCTCTCTCTTGCTCTCTCATATACATACACACGCACGCGCACACACACACACACACGCACGCACGCACGCACGCACGCACATGTCACGCACGTTCACTATGCTGGGAACAAAGTCCCAGGTCAACTGATATATGTTTCTAACCAAGTCACATTTGGCCGCGTTTTTAAGGGTTAATGTAAACTGAGAACTGCAACATCATACAGACCACACACACGCACACAACCACACGCACGCACGCACACACACACACACAAAGAACCACAGAACCACACATGCAGCAGACCACACACACGTTCATGCACACACACATGACGAACCACACATCATGCACTACTAGACCACACATGCACACATCATTTATGAATATGCGCACGCACGCACGCACGCACGCACGCACACACACACACACACACACACACACACACACACACACACACACACACACACACACACACACACACACACACACACACACACACACACACACACACACACACACACACACACACACACACACACACACACACACACACACACACACACACACACTAATTCCCAGTTTGACTGGTCTTTATTGATGGAGAGAGAGGGCTGCATAACTAATAGCGTCAGAGAGCGAGAGTGAAGAGGCTGCTGGGTGTGATCCATTTATATGCATGCTAATAACGGAGCACATTGGGGCTGGGACGAGCAAGAAGATCTCTCTGTAACGCATCAAGACCTGGTATTATGTTATGCTTTAACTATTGAAAAATAGCAGATATACACGCTCACAGCGCGGCACCGAGTGCCGCGCTGCGAGCTTGTAGATCTGCTATTTTTGAAAAATCTTGATTTTCTTGGGGGGGGGGGGGGGGGGGGGCAAATCTTTGAATATATCTTTTTAAAAGCGAACGTTTGTAACTCAAATGTTTACTTCCGGGGCGTCCCTGGAACAACATCTTTTGAGATGGGGGTCTGCGGCCGAATACTTGTAATTTTGGGGGTCCTCGACATGAAAAAGTTTGAGGACCCCTGATTTAGAAGAAGGGTTTAGATGACATTTATAGAATCGAGTCAAAATATTCAAAGGCTTTCACACATTTTCATGATTTTTTTCAAAAATAGCAGATCTACATGCTCGCAGCGCGGCACTCGGTGCCGCGCTGTGAGCTTGTAGATCTGCTATTTTTCAATAGTTAAAGCATAACATAATGGTTGAAGTGGTTCAGATCTAAAGTGACACAGATTTGCGTTCACGGTCTGAAGAGGATAATCGACCATCCATCATTAAGATGTGACTCTCCCCCGTCACACACAGTGCATCATTACTCTTTACAAACACACACACGTACACACACGCGCGCACAAACTGTCACACAGACAGATCCTCCGTGTCAATCTATAAAGCTGCGATCCGTGAGTTTCACGTTCAACACAGGATTAAAACCTGGGGAGACCGTGCACAACTTCTAGCTCTCCTCCAAGACTCCAAGACAATCATTCTCCCCTTCGCAGTGGTGCAAAGTAAATAAGTACATTTACTGAAGTACTGTACTTAAAGGACAACTTTAGTTCTTTACAACAAGGGTTCATAATTATTATAGATAGTTGTTAGAGCAGGTGTCTTCAACGTTTTCAGGCCAAGGACCCCTTAGTTGAGAGAGAGATGAAGTAGGGACCCCCACAACATTTTCATAGATTTCATAGTTTCATTGTTTGACAGCACAATCATCAGTGTATTTTGGATTCATGTGAATTTGTGTTTTCAGATATTTAACCACTTGAACCGTCAATACCTAATAAACTTGACCCCCTCGCGCTGCGAGGCGTTGTGAGCTTGTAGATCGGCTATTTTTGGCTAAAGTTCTCAGACACTAGGGTTCAAGTGGTTAATATAAAAAAAGAAGATAAAAAGGTTTTCTATCACTCAAAGATTTGGAGGACCCCCTGTAGTAACTCTGAGGACCCCCTAGGGGTCCCGGACCCCCTGTTGAAGACCCTTGTGTTAGAGAAAATAAGATGAGTGTTAAAATGTTTTCATTTACTTCTATCGTTTTTGTGATTTTAACGATTTTGATTTGCATGCATGACCCCCCAGGTTGGGGGCATTCTAAAATATGAACCCTTGTTGTAAAAAAATAAATAATAATAAGTTGTCCTTTAAGTTAAATTGTGAGGTACTTTTACTTTACTGGAGTATGTCCAAATTTCAATACTTTTACTACTGCACTACATCTCAAATATTTTAGTTTTTACCCCACTACAACTATTAGAAAACTAGTTACTTTGTAGATTTTAATTATTAGGAAACATACATTAAAGGAGTAGTTCACCCCCAAAATGACTTTTTTCCTGTTGATACTCATGCCTTGGAGACTTGAGTCAATAATATTTTTTAGTTTGTTGTCGCATTCCTAAGACAAAAAACTGATTACATTTACCCCCATTGATTCCGGATGACCTCCCCTCAAATTTCATGAGTTCAGACACAAACTCGCGCTTGGTTTGAAAACTACTCAGAGACAATCTGAGTATGTTAATAGCCTTTTTATGACTCTCCCGATGCTCCCGACAATTTCTGACAAGCTTGATTTTCTCGCACCAGCGGGGTACAAATCCTTGTTGTATCTATGAATGTCCTCTCAGATAATTCTTTCCTAGCGAATCCGTGCTCAACCGATACGAACACTTTTCTTCTGTCGTGGTGCCTCATCGTACAACAGCGCGCAGACAGCAATAGCAACATCAGGGTCCATCTTCAACGAGTGAGTGGAGAAAAAAAAACTCTCTTGTTTTTGTTCCTCTGGAGGGACGGGATTTCCGATCTCGTCGTGTCACTCCCCCCCCCCCCCCCCCCCGAGATCGTCAACAGGGCTGTCAATCCAGATATCTGGCTAGTAGTAGAGGAGCCTATCAATTTTTGTAATTTTGGAATGATAATTGTTGGAGACATGTATATCTTCATTCTTGGGGTTCTCACAATGCCAAAAAAACATGTCTTCAATTTTTCTTTTTGGGTTTAGCATGTGTAATTAGCATAATTAGCCAATTAATTGCCAAAAACAGTAAATGGCAATAACTTTGCTTCTGGGTAACTTATAAAGGTGATCTAAGAGTCTAAGTCCATGTTTGTGAGGTCCAGAAACTCATCTGTTACCATTGTGAAGTCATACAACCTTTCCTAATTAGCATAATTAGCATACATTACGCAAAAACGAGGTGAAAATAAGCAAATTGCTGCATTTCTTTGTTTTAGTCAACTTTGAAAGCTTCTCACAGACTCTAAGATGTATGTTTACACGTCCAGGAATTATTATTATCCTATACATGAATCATGTAACCTTTTGTCTGTGTAATAATTATGTAATAATCACACCGAAACCAGATATAGCTATATTTCTTTATACATCCCTCATATAAAATAAAGAACAATATGAGAAATGGTCACAGAATTATCAGATTGTTTATACTAATATGTACAGAAAGTTCTGTAAACACATTTAAATAGAAGGGTCTCCATCTTCGTCATCGTCAATCCCCAACAGTTGTGCCTTGCTTACATTACAACACACCTCTTCATCTTCCCCACACATGCACATCTCGGAGCAGTTCAAATTTTGAGATCGACAAGAACAATGTGACATGCACTGGGATTTCTTGCAGCCACATTTGATCAGTTGAGTAATGGTGGCTGGAGCTGGGGGATCCCGTGTTGTGACTGGCACCAGATGATCTCCCTCAGCCTCCCATCCATATTCAGTTGCTGGTGGCATCTGTGGGTTAGGTACGTGGTCCTGATACCATACCATTGCCTGGTAATGGGCACGGGCAATGGCTTGATGTAATGCTCTTTGTGTAGGTGGCAGCTTCTCTGCTTATAATTGTTTCTTTGTGAATAACCTCCACCTGAGTTCACCAACATCCACAAGATTTGTACCGGGCTCGTACAGCTGGCAAACAAATGCTTCAATCTTTTTTTCTGTGTCAGAACTGAGCTTTTTTGAAGTACCTAGAGTAGCAAATGCAGATACCACCTCCACAGGACACCGGTTTAGGGCTTGCCAACAGGTTAACTTTCCCTTTCCAGCAAAATGGCCTGTCTGGTCAGCTCCAGTGAAGGCATGGAACCCTGGTAAGACTGAAGTCCTCGTTTCACCCAATGCCTGCACTACTGGCTCCAGTGAGATGATACGTTTTTTGTTTCCCACACCGGTGATGAAATAGGTGTCCTTGCACAGCTGATTGTACCGTCGGATTGCAAGAACAAAGACATCAGTGTCCGGGGACTCAATGTAGAGCTGTGTTGCCCCTCTTCGGACAGCATCCAGGCTGTGCAGGATTATCCTTGTGTCAGCCTCTTCCTGTGAGCTGTGGAGATGTTTTACATCGATATAGTTTGAGTCGACATCTTGCCTTGACGTGATTATGAAAACGTTGGGTTTCCCCTGG
Source organism: Nannobrachium achirus (assembly GCF_963921795.1). NCBI lineage: Eukaryota > Metazoa > Chordata > Actinopteri > Myctophiformes > Myctophidae > Nannobrachium > Nannobrachium achirus. Next base: position 25,258,952 of record NC_137827.1, read on the forward strand.
AAGTGTTGGAGGGCTTTCTTAGCAAGATAGACAGTCAGCTCATCTTTGGTGTGGATACCTGACAAGAACTGTTTTTCAGACACCTTTCCTATCGGTGTGTTGTCTTCCACATGATAAGTGGTAGGGGGCTTGCCACCCTGGCGTCGCATACGCGTGGCCTCCTTCAGTGAAGATGCAATATCATAGCGGTCAAATACTACATGGGTCTCACTATGTTCTTTGGTCTTCCTGTCCAGTATGGCTATGAAGTGGTCAGCCCACTGGGAACATATTTTGATCCATGATGGCTTTCCCATTGCCTCTACCAATGCCATTCCATCTATGACACTTACACTCTTAGATGGCAGGGGACAACTGTCAGTGGCAGCACTCTGTGGTTGCTGATCAACACCAACGTCACCAGTCCTCTTCTCATTCTGCAGCTCCTCGAGAATGGTCATGAGCTTGCTCTTGTCTGTGCAGGGCCGAAGCTCACCAGTCACTGTGAAGAGAGCATGTGGGTTGGCAGTGAACTCGTGCTGGCCAATGGCTTCTTTGACGTTGATCTCTGACCGTGATCGAGCAACAATCAGCATTCGAGCAAACAATGACCTGTCATCCTTCAATTCCACCACCTGGTCAGCGAGCTTGTGTTTCACAACTTTTCCTGCACTCTTCCACATCTTGAATCTTTTTCATTCTGGCCCAGACACTGACTTCATTTTTGTTAATGCGCGCTTTCACAAAAGCAACATAGTTCTGCTGGCCAATTTCGTCTTGGCTGCATACATCTTTCTCCACGTGGGGTGGCATCACAACTTTTGTGATGATATTGGGTAGGTCTTTGCCATCATATGTTAGAGGATTCAAAGATGACTTGATCACATGCTTCAATCGAAGTACATTCTTTTCCTGCCTTGTCCAGACAGCAATGGACAAGTCATGGTGCTCCTTTTGTGTAGCTGTTTGTGTGCCAGCCATCTGGCATGCTTCTTCAGCAAGTCTACTCAGCTCTGGTGCGACCAGAGAAGAACCTTTCCCTAGCACTAGCATTCTGAGTAATGCCCACAAAGCCTCCAGTGACCTTCATGATGCGACCTATCAGCTGTGATCCCTCACAGCTGAAGCACATTTGCTAGACTAATTATGACAAGAATTAATCTGTGGATATCCTAACAGAAAAAGAAACAGGTAATTTCCTACTTTCAGACTAATTAATAAATCATGTATGCAGATTATACTAATGACAAAAGGTTGCATTTACTTACATCAGGATAGGAATTTTTGGACTTGTAAACATACTCAATTAGTCAATAAGAGTCTCAGATTATCTCTCCAAAGTCAGCTAAATGTGAAAAATGAAACGATTTCCTGATTTTCAACTCGTTTTTGCATAATTTAAGCTGATTATGCTAATTATGAAAGTTTGTATGACTTCACAATGGTAACATATGAATTTCTGGACCTCACAAACATGGACTTAGACTCTTAGATCACCTTTATAAGTTACCTAGAAGCAAAGTTATTGCCATTTCCCGTTTTTGGCAATTAATTGGCTAATTATGCTAATTACACATGCTAAACCCAAAAAGAAAAATTGAAGACATGTTTTTTTGGCATTGTGAGAACCCCAAGAATGAAGATATACATGTCTCCAACAATTATCATTCCAAAATTACAACCAGCAGAATCACTTGATTGGCTCCCCCACTATAGTTTGAAAAGGTATCAGATATTTCACTTGAACAGCGGGATATATCGGAACACAAATTCAAGAAAGAGGATCGCTGTCATTTGAAATGATCACCGAATCTACGATTTCGGATCTTATAAGAAATCGCCCTCGTCTGAGAGGGCCCTTAGTATATGTAGTAGACGAGTCATTGTTTACCTCCCGCTTCCCACTCCATTCCCAAGATGCACAGTAGTGTTACTGAAAATTTTAATCAAGAAATGTCAGCTAATTGCGTCTAAAAAGACATGTTTAGACACTTGTCCGCATGCCCCCGCCCACTGAAATCTAAATCGCTAAAATAGCTACTAAAGCAGTCTTTCTTTTCTCTAATTACAATCTAAAACATGTTGTAAAAACAAAGTTGTCCTTTAAGGCTTTACAGTGCACTCTGTCACACAGGCACATACACATACACATAGGTAGCGCAACCAAAATATACTTGAACTCCAATCATTCTTACCCTTTCATCACTTCCCCTCGTATTGTGTAGTATATACACAGGGGTTGGGTGGAATCAGCACACACACAGGAACTATTGAACGGCTGCAAACCTCATCCATGATGGAGCTCTGATCAACAGGGTCTTTGTGAGACCCCCACATTTATAAAGCGTGTAGCCAGTCAGCTTACCATAACCCCCCCCCCAGCTGTCTATAAAACTAGCTATAAAACAGGGTGACCTGAAAGTGCTCACGCACACTTCTTTGCTCAACTACACACACGCACACACGCACGCAGTGGTGGAAAGTAACTAAGTACATGTACTCAAGTACAGTATACTGTAGAGAGGTTCTCTTGCGGATTTCTGCATACAAAAAAGAAAAAGGTAGAATAAAAGTGCGCTGTGACCGTGCACTGACGGAGTATTTCAACAGTACATTGCAGTATTACTTTTAATTAAGTAAAACATTTGAGTTAATTTTCCAACACTGCGTGCACACGCGCGCACACAAACGCACACAAACTTCGTATCTCAAATTTGTAAATTTCTTCTCAAAGTAGAGCCATATCGCACAAAACTAGTGAAAATAGCAGATCTTGTGCGAGGCGTTGTGTGCTTGTAGATCGGCTATTTTCACTATAGTTTAAATAATTTAAAAAAGGATAAATACAAAACAAACGGTTTTGGACATGCAAGGTTTCCACCCCACAACAACGTTATATATCTTCACTGTGGTGGAAACCTTGTATCTCCAAGTTTCAAATGTGTACATTTTTTCGCAAAGCAAAGCCTTGCTTCATCATACAAGGCAGTCGCACAAGTAGTGTGCGAGGCGTTGTGTGCTTGTAGATCGGCTGTTTTCACTAGTTTAAATCATTTTGAAAATGATAAATACAAAACAAACGGTTTTGGACATACAAGGTTTCCACCCGACAACGACGTTACACACACACGCACACGCACACGCACACACACACACACACACACACACACACACACACACACACACAGTGAGTGAGCTCAGTGAGGTCATGTGGAGTGATGGAGCCCCGTATCGCTGCAGTGTACAATAAATGTCATCCATGTGTTTGAGCGCGGCTGGCCTCAGGAGCCCTACAGTGGTTTGGGGGTCAGGGTTTGAGGTTAGGGTAGCGGGTCCCCGGGGGCTCCGCAGGGCCCCGTGTCAAACCTCAGGTCTCTCATGCTTCTTTCTCACTGCCGTCCGTGTGTGCGGAGGAACAGGAAGCCATGGAATCAGTGGGGTTTGGCCGCTTCCCAGCGATTGAGAGCACAGTGAGAGAGAGAGAGAGAGAGTGAGGGCCCCCTTCCTTTGCCTTCCTGGAATGCTTTAAATATATACAGTCAAGACTGTATAATACAGTGTGTATGTGTGTGTGTGTGTGTGTGTGTGTGTGTGTGTGTGTGTGTGTGTGTGTGTGTGTGTGTGTGTGTGTGTGTGCATGTGTGTGCGTGCGTGCATGCGTGTGTGTGTGCGTGCGTGCATGCGTGTGTGTGTGCGTGCGTGCATGCGTGTGTGTGTGTGTGCGTGAGTGCGTGCGTGCGTGCGTGTGTGTATTCGTATATAACGTCGTTGTCGGGTGGAAACCTTGTATGTCCAAAACCGTTCGTTTTGTATTTATCATTTAAAAAATCACACCCGTGTGAAGTGGAGCTGTGTGTGTGTGTGTGTGTGTGTGTGTGTGTGTGTGTGTGTGTGTGTGTGTGTGTGTGTGTGGATCATGTGTACCGTTTTTTGTGACATTTGAAGAAAATATGTAGGAAAAGGAGCAAAAAGTGTGTTTTGGAGAAAATTCAAGATGGCGGAAAATCTATCATGGCGCAAATGGGCGTGGCCTATATGGGGAGATGCTTCATGACCCAAGGAATCCAGGGAAAAAATATTTTTAATTTTCCGACCTACGGTTCAAGAGTTACAGGCCAAAACGTAAAGTGGGGTGTTATGGCGCCACCATGCGGCCAAATGACACAATTATTTTGTATTTAATCCTTGAAATCATTATGAACCTCCTCTCCAAGTCTTGAAACTCTAGCCCCTATGGTTTGCGAGAGACAAATAATTGAATGTGAGTTTTTGCGATTCCCATTATAAGTCAATGGGGAAAATTAATTCACTAATAAATTAATATCAATTAAACTATTGAACCTTTCTCTTAGCAAGTTACTAGCCCACGATTCCCGAGTAAGCCGGTCGATTTGACATATGGCGCGAGTGTGTGGTGGCAAAACTGTGGGACTAGTAGCGTGCCGAAGTTTAGGAAGTTCAGGCTACATACAGACACACAGACAGACAGACACACAGACAGACACACAGACAGACCCACACGGCCACGTATAGGGAGCCTGTGCTTCACACAGCTCCAAAAATGTTTTAAACTAATGAAAATAGCCGATCTACAAGCTTGTAGATTGTCTATTTTCATGAGTTTTGTGCGAGACTCTTGTATGATGAAGAACGGCTTTGATTTACCAAAAAAACGTACACATTTGAAACGTGGAGATACAAGGTTTCTGCCCAAGAGTGACAATATACCGTAATTAAAAGTAATTAAAAGTATCACTACTGCTGCATATAAATAATCTGTTATAGGGCACGGTCACGCTGCACCTTTATTTTACATAATATATACTGTAAATATTACACCTCCTGCTTACCACAGCTAACAGAGAACAGAACAGGACAGAAGAAGGGACTGGGGTTCCACCACTATGGAGACTTGGGGTTTGAACGCTCTGCGGTGCCTCCGGGCCGGTAGGCCCGCCGGGCGTACATATCAGTACAATTTAGCTTGTTCAAAGGGGAAGGAAGCCGGGCAGGAAGGTAGTAGAGGCCCTAGGAGAGGTCCACGCGCACCCGCCTTATTTTTTTCTAGTTTGGATTTTTGGCATCCTTAGGACCTCTAATATAGAGATTTTGATGATCACAAAGAAAAGAAATGTCCAAAGTGTGTTTTTTTTATGTTTTATTACCCCTATGACACCTCTGGGATTGCTGACTGGAACCCCGGCGAGACTGTCTTTCGGAGTCTGTAGCTTGCTCAAAGTTAGACACACTCCAGAGATAAAGATATCAGTTGATTCTATAGACAACCTCAGGTTTCCAATGGGACCAACCTTGTTGTGCTGCCATGTCGGGAAGGGGGCTAAATACCTAAAGATTTAAAGTTAGACAACATTTTGATGAGGGAAAAAAACACCATCACCATTTTCCAAATGATCCCTTGAGCTAACCTCTCCTAGGCCCTCTACTAAGGGTTGATCTGTGTCGACGGACCAGCAACTCCTATGCGGGCTGGCAGGGGGCCTATCAGTCAATGGTGTAAAGTACATGTTGATGCCAATACTTTTGTAGTTTCACTCAAGTAACATTTTTGAACACAAGGCCTTTTATATTGTGGCATTGTGTGGTATGAGTAATTCTTCTACCACTGCTATCAGTGGGGAACTGTAGGGTCGGGGTAGTGGTGGAAAAAGTACTCCCATTTTGTACTTAAGTAAAAGTATCAATGCTGCAATGTAGATGCACTCCGTTACGAGTAAAAGTCTGGAATTCAAAATGTACTTGAGTAAAGGTATGAAAGTATTGGCATCAAAATACTTAAAGTACCAAAAGTAAAAGTACAAAATGTTTGAAAATAGCAGATCTACAAGCTCACAACTCATCGCAACGCGATGCGTTGTGAGCTTGTAGATCGGCTATTTTCAAATAGCCAAGGTATAGAATAGGGCTAAGGGCTAAGTCCAGTAATGTATGTTATATTATATAATAGTTTATATCTATAAAGTAACTAGTAACTAAAGTTTTCAAATAATTGTAGTGGAGTAAAAGTACAATATTTGGATCCGAGATGTAGTGGAGTAGAAGTGAAAGTACTGAGAACTGGAAATACTCAAGTAAAGTACAAATACCTCAAAACTGTAGTACAGTACTTAAGTAAATGTACTTAGTTACTTTACAACACAGGGCAGGGGTCTTCATCAGCAACAACAACAACATGAACGTGAGCTCGCTAGTCGCTAGCACACTGCACAAGCGTGCGTTCTTCTGTGGACGTTTGTGCCGCAGCCACTCTCGTCACCTAAACGGGTGCGTCTGGCTGTTGTCATCTCTAATGCAGCTAATGTGTTATGGTGTGCCTCTCCCTTCCACTTCTCTTCCTTGGGCTTATGGCAGCTTATTATCTTGGCCCTCCTTTACGTTGCCGGGGTGATGAATTTCACATAGAAGCATCACGCTGACACAGACATGCTTTTTAAGGGGCTTGTTTCCGAACACGCTCTTCAATTAGTCCAATTTATGTAGCGAGGCCGGGCTTCACCTTCAAAGCAGAGGGAGCACACAGCCCGGGCTCCTATTGATTTGGCCCTGCTTTTCCTCTCGGCCATTGATTAAATCTCCGGCATTATCTGCTGTACAGGCCGGGGGGACAGCGTTATTGCTCTGCGGCTGCCGTTGCCTGTCAGTTCCCCGCCTCGCCCAGACAGAGAAATAAGGCCACCAGAGGTAGAGGCAGCAGAGATGTGATGAAAAACAAGTCCCCCCTCCCTTCTCTTCTCTCTTTACTTTTTTTTTCTCACTCCGGGAACAGATTTGGCCCTTAAAGCATTTCGACCGCGAACCGGGATCTGTGTCACGTAACCACTTTAACCATTATTTTTGTTATACTTTGGATATTCAAAAATAGCAGATATACAAGCTCATAGTGCGGCGCAGAGTGCCGCACTAGATCTGCTATTTTTGAAAAATCGTGCAAATCTTTCAATATATATTTTTCAAAGCAAACTTTTGTTATTCAAATCTCTGCTTCTGGGGGTCCCGGGAACAACATAATTTGAGATGGGGGTCCGCGGCCAAATACATTTAGAAAGATTTAGAAGACATTTATAGAATCGTGTCGAAAATATCCAAATTTTCAAAAATAGCAGATCTACAAGCTTGTATATCTGCTATTTTTCAATAGCTAAAGCATAAAATAGCGGTCAAAGTGATAATGCCTTCCCGGTTTCGATGGGTTAATGAAGGTCTCGGCGCGGAAACGAGAGCGGTCGAGGAGGGTCACCGGGGGGGGGGGGGGTTCCCGGGGAACGCCCTCTTATCCGGGGTCTCGCTCATACCCCTCAGAGCCACTGGAGATGACGCCGGACCCCCGGTCCCGAGTGTTTGACCCCAGCAGATTGATTTATCGTAATCAACCGCGGGCCAGGAGGAGGAATCCAGGGGAGGACGCCTGTATGTTGTGGGGGAAAGGCACCTTGGGACCATACAGACAATCACTGGGCCCTCCATCAATTTACACATGACAGCGACCAAAGACACCAGACAGAGAGAGGGAGAGAGAGAGAGCTGCCGCTGGTGAGAGGAGAAGAGAAGATGTAGGCGGGTGGGGGGGTTAGAAGAATTAATGTATATAGTGTGTGTGGGTGGTGGGTTATGGGGAGGGGGGGAGGAAGGTCCCCTCAGGGCCGAGACAGTTAATTAGCTTTGTGAGAAAACAATCAGGCTAACAAGCCAAACAAAGTTATTAGACTGTGGCCGTTATCGCTATGCCGGGTCTCCCAGGGCCGCAGACAAGGTGACAGGTTGAGAGAGAGAGAGAGAGATGCGGCGTTCTCTCAGACGACGCGGTGGCATCATTCACACATTCTCACACACACACACACACACACACACCCCAGACCCCAACCCCTGGCACCACACACACACACACACACACACACACGGATATGGACACGCTTTATGGCGCGCTGCGGAGTCGTCCCTAATCGCTCAGGCGTTTTACGTCTCATTTGACACGGAGTCCTGGCTTCCGCTCGCCGGACAGTTTTTAATCATGGCGCCAACCTGTGGCAGAGCCTCCTCCTCCTCCTCCCGCGTTTGTTTTGGCGCGGAGCGGCCCGCTAACGCCGACCCGCCTTTTATGTGTCAGTTATAGAGAAGGGAAACGAGTTCGCGAAATATATCCCCTCTCACTTTTCGTCTCATATAGGCATGACCGCACCGCTAGCTTTTATGCCGCTGGCGTAATGGTACAAGTTGATGGTAGAAGCCGGAGCTCGGCTCATAAAATAGCATCTGCCCACGCGGCGCGCGCACCCCGTCGAGCGGGCCGGGCCTGGTCCAGAAATGAAATGAATGCTGAAAAACACAAACACTCACATCCCCCAACCCCCCCGCACACAACTATACATTATACAGACTCTTCCCACCCATTAAATAATTTAATGCTCAACATAAATTCACAGCAAAGGGAGGAAACCTCCAATTTGGAATCAAATCTAAGCAAACAGCGGTGCTAGGGTGAATATTCACATGCCGGCCCATGAATCACATGAACACTCAAGAACTCTCACTTACACGCTCACACACACACACACACACAAACACACGCACACGCGCACACACACACACACACACACACACACACACACAGTCAAATGCACACGGAATACCGATGCATGTAATCAGAGATGTACTTAGTTGGGTTTAATGACATTACCCATGTGGAACGTTGGTGGGTTCCGTGTTAAAACACACATATAATCACACATATAATCCACGCTATAGAAGCTGGCATACGGGCGCGGGGGACCATAGTACATGTCATGTCGAACATAAAGGGGCCCGCGGCGCGGTAGCGAGAGCAGATGCGGTCCTCCAGGGGTGTGGCTGGCACGGGGCTGCTATCCTTGGCCCCTCTCCACGCACCCCCGCTGGCACCGGGCTGCAGGAGATGCCTTTAATATGGCTTTAAGTCCCATTGAACAGCGGGGAACTCAGGGATCCAATTTAATACCAGCCAGCTGCCCAGCCCAGCCAGCTCACAGTCTGCCATATGTATGGGTTAGCACGTAGCCTGTGTGAGCTTTGAGTGTGTCGCGTGTGTGTGTCGTGTGTGTGTGTGTGTGTGTGTCTCGCGGTCGCCTGTGGTTGTGAACGTGCACGTGGCTAGGATGGGTTAAGTCCTCCCGGCTCAGGTTTGAAATATTTTATGGGAGATGGATGGTGATTGAGAGCCCTGCAGAAAGTGGTGAAATCAGACTCAAGCGATGCCAGCTTCATCCGGCACAGTCTCCTCTTCCAGGGACGTGCAGAGAATGTTAGAGGGGCAGGGGCTGACATTTCTAAAAGGGCCTTTTGGTGAAAATACTGAAAATAGCCGACCTCCAAGCTCACAACGCGTCGCAGTTGGAGGTCGGCTATTTTCAGTACTTGATACCACACTAAACTAAGCATAATAATCATGTCAATTCTGGAGATATGGCGTAACTGGCGTAATTTCACAGAGGGCAATTCTTTCAACATAAGATGCCTGCATTCAAGTTCAGGAGAGTTTGGACAAGGCAATTCTCTTGAATGCTGCCTTTAGGTATGGCATGGAAAAGGGGCATTTTCATTTCTTTCACCATAATAAAAACTGCATTTATGGTCTGGAAAGGGCAGTTTTTACAGACAGATAAAAGGGCAGGGGCTCAAGCCCCCTTTGATGTCTATGTGGGCACGTGCATCTTCTCTTCTCTTCTCTTCTCTTCTCTTCTCTTCTCTTCTCTTCTCTTCTCTTCTCTGCCCTTATTCCCTTCCCCACAGCAGGTGTGTGTACTCTTGTCATTGCTTGACTCCTACTGCAGGAAGCAGCACCCGTGGAGGAATTAACACCCTACAGCAAGGGTCTTCAACCCTAGCGTCCATATTCTGAGAAATGTGTCCAAAATGTTTTGGCAAAGAGCTTTGGTGTATTGGGGAAAAAGAGCAGACTAAGTACCAAGTGAAAGGTCAAGGTTATTAAGTATGGACGGTTCAAGTGGTTAAAGTTATATGTAACTTTTTTTATAAAACAAATCTTAAAATTGTCCTAACTGTTAAATCGCTAAAGTTTTAGAACACCCACTCCGTGAATTTCATCCCCTAAAGCCTTCTGTAAATATGTTTTCTATGATTCTGGCCGGGGACCGGATTTCGCGGGAAAATTACGTCACCATACACTACCGGCCAATCACAGCGAGGGTTATACACTGCCGGCCAATCACAGCGCATCTTGCTGACTTCTCAGGAAGTTGCTTGCCTCAACATAACAACAGCATATACTCGGGTGAAGGAGTCCGTTTCTCCGGAATGCCTGAACGCACAGGAACCAGGGACCCCTCTAAAGATAGATCTCGGCGAGGTCTAGGCGAACGCGGTGGTGTGAGACCCGGTCCGCGGCGAAAAACGTCCGAAAGACGCGGACGCGACCGCGGTTTGCTATACAGCTACTGACCACTAGTTGAGCAACTTACACAGTATAGCTTTAAATATCTGAAAATACAAATTGTAGATCTGCTATTTTCGGCTAAAGTTCTCTGAATATGGATGCTAGGATTCAAGTGATTCAACGATTTGGAGGACCACCTGTAGTAACTCTGAGGACCCCCTAGGTGTCCCGGACCCCCTGTTGAAGACCCCTGGTGTACATTATTTTTGGCGGGGTATACAATACAGTATGCCAAGTATGTTCTTCAATTACCTAGCACACACACTCCAGCATCATGTGCGTATATGATCTATGTGTTCATACGCTATATCGTTGTTGTCGGGTGGAAACCTTGTATGTCCAAAACCGTTTGTTTTGTATTTATCAGTTTAAAAATGATCTAAACTAGAGAAAACAACCGATCTACAAGCACACAACGCCTCGCACCGCGAGGCGTTGTGTGCTTGTAGATCAGCTGTTTTCACTACTTTCATGCAACGGCCTTGTAGGATGAAGCAGGGCTTTACTTTACGAAAAAACGTACACATTTGAAACTTGGAGATACGAGGTTTCTGCCCGACAGTGACAATATGTGCCACTCTGTGGACGTCCGTCCCGGAGGTGACAGTGATGCATCTCATCAACACGGACAAACAAATTAAAAACGCTCACCCCTCGAGACACCACTGTTCAATGAATTGGCCTTATTTTTCGGGCCACAAAAACGGGGGGCATTCTCTGCAACACACAAAGCAATCAATCAAAGCAAATGACCCCGGCTATTTACCAAACTGTCATAGCGGAGCACGGCTGTATTAACCACCGCCAGGCGTTATCGGCTGGTCGGTGGCGGTCTTTATACCCGAGACCTTCATTCCATCTCCGGTTCTCTCAGGAGGGTGGGTGGGGTCCGGAGGTCTTGGTCCTCAGATCAGCCTTAATTAATACGTTTTTGCGGTAATGGTTGCGACGACGGAAGGTGTTAACCTTGTTAGAGGTGTGGTGGTGTGGTGCGTCATAGCGTCACACCCCCCTCCCACCCTCTTGGATGAGAGCGCGGGAGGAGGGGCAGAATTAACTCATCAAGACCGGCCTCGCTTGCGAGCTTGTAGATCTGCTATTTTTTGAAAAATCGTGACAATTTGTGCAAGCATTTTTGACCCGATTCTAAAAATGTCTTCTAAATCCTTCTAAGTTTTTTTGAAAAACGCATGTTTCTATGTCGGCGGTTCACAAACTTTTTCACGTCAAGGACCCCCAGAATTATACGTGTTTGGCCACCAACCCTCATCTCGAAATATTATCTATCAGGGACGCCCCAGAAGCAAACATTTGAGCTACAAATGTTCGCTTTAAAGAAGATTATATTCAAAGATCTGCACACATTTTCACGATTTTTCAAAAATAGCAGATTTTCAAGCTCGCAGCGTGGCACTCGGTGCCGCGCTGTGAGCTTGTATATCTGCTATTTTTCAACAGCTTAAAGCATGAAATAACTCCGGGTCTAACCGGGTTAAAAGATCTGCGCCGGTGGATTGGCTTCACGATGCACCGAGAAGGAGATTTGAGCCCAAATGAAATGATTGTATCAGATAGAAATCGATAGCAATCCATGCCTTCCTCGATCCTGCAGCGCCGGCTCCCCAGATCACTCCCCGGCGCAGGCAATCTCTCAGCCATCATTACGACACACAGATCGATGGCCGGCAGCAAGGCTAGGCCACCGGTTAAAGTTTCTGACTGCACTGCAGAAGTATATGGGGAGGGGAGAGAAGGCACGGGAACACATAGACATCAAAGGGGGATGGACTCCCTGCCCTATTATCCGTCTGTAAAAAGTGCCCTATCCAGACCATGAATGCAGTTTTTACTATGGTGAGAGAAATGCCAAATGCCCTCTTTCCATGCCATACCTGAAGTGAAGGCAGCATTCAAGAGAATTGCCTTGTCCAAAGTCTCCTGAACTTGGATGCAGCATCTTATGTTGAAAGAATTGCCCTCTCTGGGTAGACGCGTTGTGAGCTTGGAGGTCTGCTATTTTCGATATTTCCACCAAAAGGCCCTTTTAGAAATTTCAGCCCCTGCCTCTCTAACATTCTCTGCACGTCCCTGGAGGAGAGGAGAGGAGAGGAGAGGAGAGGAGAGGAGAGGAGAGGAGAGGAGAGGACCTTTACCTTTCACCAAACACATGTGGGTGTGGCTAACTTCAGCTGGGTCACCACCCACCATGACAACCAGGCATACTTAATGAACTGGTGGCTGTGGCCACATAAAAACCCAATTTTAACTCTTTCTGTACTCTTTTTTGGAAGAAATCTTCCTCCTAGTATAATCATAATACCTGATAATCATGTTTTAGGGGGGAAATAAATCATGGCACTGCATCTTTAAGTTAGCTAAGTGTCTGACAAGGTACACGTATCGTTGTTTGTGGTAATTAACGAGGCGAAGACGGTAGAAGAACGGGTAATGTACCTTGCCAGAAAAAACTTTGAATCCTTCAAAATCCCCGAAGCGCAAAAAGATGACGTGTTGTGGCTGTTAACTCACAAAAGGGGATTTGGGTTACTTATAAGTGCCAACAACCATGTTCTGCTTCCAGAGATGGATGATGAGTCCTGGAACTGTGTTTTATTGTTAGAATCAGAACAGGTGCACATCATTTATCAGGGCATAATGAAATTCTACAAAGTGCTTCTTTGTCTCCAGTGTTCCTGACACTCTGTTTCACTTTGTGTCAGCGCCGATGAAACATGCCATCTCATATGTCTCACTGGAAACATCACGGCGGAGTTTGAGCGAAGAAAAACAGCCCTGAATTATTACTCAGTTTCGAGTCGTGTCGTGTGGTAATTGTATTCATGTGATTATAAAATATAAAACAAATGATAAATAAAGGCCTTTTCACACAGGGAGAATGACCTGTGGAAAACAGCGATGTGAAAGCATATATATAGTTTTAGATGTACTGTTGATTTGCACATGTACTGTATTTCCGATGCTTTCCATTCTGAACAATACCAAAAAAAGGAAGATATATATCGTCATTCAAAAAGCAGAGATTAACCGGGTGCTCAAGGGAGAATAAAATCTTATAGTAAAAAAGTGTGTAAATGGTGCTTCGAGGATCGGTGGGATTAAAACTTTGTAGAAAAAGGAGATGAGATGAGAATAAAACAAAGTTTATTGTCTAAAAACCAACATGTTTCGACCTTGCGGTCTTCATCAGGGCAAAGAACTGGAGCACCAGACATACAGATCCATTAAATAGTGGCTATTCACGTGATGTTACTAATACACAGGCAATTAATGACCATTGTAATCAAGGCAACACCCAAATTAAGCAAGTGTGTGTGTGCATGCACACTGATTGTGTAGCCTGCACACCTATACCTACAGCAGCCTACTGAGCAAGATAGAATGAGCCTGCACTGCAAAAGCAGGAGAAATACTCAAAATCTTAATTATATAACAAATAACCAAAATAAACAAAGAAAATACATGCCAACAATAATAAACAAATAAATCAAAAAGAAAAAGCAAACAAAGAAATAAACATTGTGTATCATATCAAATAAGAAAGAAACCCAAACATACTATAGATAACACATGAAGTCTATGTCCTCATTTAAACCAGGAGGGGTTAGAGCGTCTAAGGAATGTATCCAGAAAGTTTCACGTTGATTCAGTTTTTTGAGACGGTCTCCACCTCTGGTGAGGGGTTTGACGTGTTCAATACCTGTAATGCGTAAAAGGGAATCGTTACTATTGTGGACAGTCCTGAAATGTCTAGCTATGGGGTAGTCCAAGTTATTAATGCGTATAGCGTATTTATGTTCAGCCAGTCTATCTCTGAGCCGGCGTTTCGTTCTTCCAACATAAAATATATCTGGGCAGGTACATGTGAGTCTATAGATTACATGTGTAGTATTGCAATTTATAAAATCGTTTATCTTGTATACCTTCTGGGTTTTGAGATCTGTAAAAGTTTTAGTTTGTTGTACATTAGAACAGTGAGGGCAGTTCATGCATTTAAAAGACCCAATGGGTCTTTTGAGCCAGGTTTCCTTTCTAGTGGGGAGCAGATGGTTATGTACCAACTTGTCACGTAAAGTAGGGGCTCTTCTAAAGGAAACCTGTGGCGGCTCAGGGAATACTGATCTTAAAGTGGGGTCACTTTCAATTATCGCCCAGTTATTTTTAATGATGTGACCAACCTGGTTAGCAACCGTGCTATATTGTGTGACAAAAAAGGGCCGCGGACTGGAAGAGTTCGCGCGTTTCTTTTTTATTAGCAAGTCTGAGCGCTTAATGCTCTTAGTCTTGTTAAGTGCGCGTGAAACAACACCTTTATTATACCCTCTTTCACAAAAGCGGTTGGTCATATCAGAGGCCTGGGTCTCAAAAACTTTCTCGCTGTCACATATTCTTCTGAGACGTTGAAATTGACCATAGGGAATATTATTAGTCAGATGAGGGGGGTGAAAAGAATCAGCTCTCAGTAATGTGTTGCGGGAAGTTTTCTTTCTAAAAATAGTTGTATGCAACATGCCCAAATCGTCTTTTGATATGGTGAGGTCAAGAAAATCAATGCTGGATTGAGAATATTCAATTGTGAGTTTGATGTTAGGATTCAAAGAATTTAAATATTTATGAAAACTCAATAATTGTGTCTCAGAACCATTAAATATGAGTAATAAGTCGTCAATATAACGGCCATACCATGTAATGCACTTAAAGAACGGATTCACTGGGTTCAGTACAAATCTGTTTTCCCAATACCCCAAATATAGGCATGCATAGTTAGGAGAAAAACACGAGCCCATAGGGACACCAATACATTGTTTGTAAATCTCATCCGTAAACATGAATACATTATTGTTGATAATCCAATTCGTAAGTTCAATAATGAACTGAGTGGGTGGCAAACTGTTTCTGTCTAAGAGAAAAAATTCCATAGCCTCTAAACCATCATTATGATCTATGTTGGTATATAGAGATTCTACATCCATAGTAACCAAGAACTGAGAATGTACATTGTTAAGCATAGCTAATCTGTTTAGTACATCTGTGGTATCCTCAATAAAAGATGGAAGCTTATGGACAAAAGGTTTAATATGAAAATCAATAAGTTTAGAAGCCTGTTCAGTTAGAGTACCTATACCAGAAATAATGGGACGACCTGGGGGGTTATCAAAAGGCTCTTTATGGATTTTGGGAAGTAAGTAAAATGAAGCTAACATGGGGTGTTCCACCATCAAATATTTGAACCCATTTTCAGAAATCCATTCAGCCTCCTTAGCTCTAACCAACAAATCATGGAATTGGATTTGCATTGTAGGCAAGGGGTTGGAGGAAAGCTTGATATAATGTTTGGAATGTAGCTGTCGCTTAGCTTCCAAAATATAATTCTCTTTAGACAAAATCACAGTGGCACCACCTTTGTCGGCAGGACGGATCACAATAGTGTCATTTTTTGCCAAATCATCAAGCGCAAGGCGCTCAGTACGTGTGAGATTGAATTTAGGCTTAAAGCCAGACACAGAAGAGTCCACAAAAAGTTTCTCAATATCAAAATCCACCTTTTTGGTAAATGCTAACAAGGAAGGATTAGACACAATGGGAGCAAAACGGGATTTCGGTTTGAAATCAGGACCTGGAGCAGGGAATACACCATTGTCGGGTGGAAACCTTGTATGTCCAAACATGTATGTCCTTTTTTATTACTGTTTTAAAAACAATTTAAAACCTGTCCTGAGCCCGGGGAGGTAGACCTAATACTGATCTTTATGCCCATATATGGTGTTCCATGTTGGAGTGCCCGTTGGGCAGATCATTATGCCATGGTGTTCCGTGTCCAGGCCAGTCTGTGATGGCAGTACTATGACGTCAGAGTTATGACGTCAGAGTTATGACGTCAGAGTACTGCAGACAGACGGCGGACAGACATTCGCTAAATTAGTATCAGTGATGTCAGCAGCATGCAGACAGATAGTTGGTTACCAAATAAAACTAAACTAGTAAGACACCTGAGGGTGGAATGCGACCTCAGGGTGACATGCGACCTCGCCCTAAAGGGCGAGGTCGCGCCAATTCTTGACTATCTGGCCAACCACAGCGTTTCTCTGACGATTCTAGTTGTTATCATTCTGGGGGGAGTTTTTTCATGTTTTTGTGAGGGTATCAACCCTAGGAGACACGGGGAGAACATGCAAACTCCACACAGAAAGGCCCTATCGCCAACCCCACCTAGGGTGTGAGCGATAGGGCCTAAACATGGAGATGTGGAGAACACTATATATGGAGATAGTCCAGTCCATCATGTCATATGGGACTACCATCATAGACAGTAGCCATTGTTAGGCCGGAGTCAATGGCTGTCTGTCTGACTGTCTGTACAGGAAGTGATGTCACATGACATACTTTTTATGCCCATATATGAGTCATTCTGTACCACATCTCCATGTTTAGGCCAAACAGGTTCGCTCCATTTCTCCATGTATAGGTCCAAATGACCAACGTCGAGCTTGACAAGGAGGATACCGCACATTGTACCTCATCCACCCTTTCTTCTCTCTCCTTTTGGTATCTTTATCCTCCTCCTCCTTTTTTTCTTTTTTATTCTTCTCTTTTTTTCACAGCCGCCCCCATATTTACTTTAGAAAATATATATTAAATTCTAAGAACGTTTCGAGTACCAGTTTGATACAAGAGCGAATAAGCGCTACACTTCTGGAATCCTGTACGTCGACTTAAAGTCGGATCCAGGCCTAATAACTTTATCTAGCCGCCCACCTCCTTTTCTTTTCTGAGACACATTGTACCTCATCCACCCTTTCTTCTCTCTCCTTTTGGTATCTTTATCCTCCTCCTCCTTTTTTTGTCTTTCTTAGTCTTGTGTATCCTTCTCTTTTGGCTACTGTCTATGACGGTAGTCCCATATGACATGATGGACTAGACTATCTCCATATATAGTGTTATCCACATTTCGTGTAGCCGCCCCGTACAGGAAGTGATGTCACAACTCGCTGACATCACACTGACATCACAGAGGTTACGGAAGGAAGGAAGGACACTCAAGCGACACGGTTTTTCAGAGTATATGCGACCTTCGGTCGCAATTAACAGTTAGATAGTGAAAATAGCCGTTCTACAAGCACCCAACATCGCGAGACGTCGCGTGCTTGTAGTTCTGCCATATTTTCACTAGTTTTGTGCGACAGCCTTGTATGATGAAGTAGGGCTTTAATTTACAGTGGGGAAAAAAACACACACATTTGAAACTTGACCTCTTGAAAGATACCAGGTTTCTGCACACAGCAGGGTAGAAAACTATATATTTTTTTGAAAAACATGAACAGCTTTGTCCGTAGCAGCAGGAGAAAGCGCGTTGTTAACACCGGTATACCTCCAACAGCAGGGAAAGGCAACAGGGAGAAGGCGCCTGTGGGTTCATCCCCGGCTTCCTCCACACCGTTTTTGCAGTCAAGTCACAGTGCCTGCTTTAAAACCCTCAATTAAAAACGGCGAGCGGGGCGCTGCTTTAATGATAGCTGTGATTTTAATCAGGAGCGCAGCGCTCCTCGGCGGGTCCTGCAGGTCCGGGGGCCTCCGTGCGCGCATCAACTTATCTCTTAAAGCTCCCCCTTTCTAATTTCCCACCTCCCGTCAAAGTCTGCATGCGCTCTCCCACTGCTGCTGCTCCCTCCCTCCCTCCCTCCCCCCTCCCGCCCCCCGACAGGGGCCCACTGTTAGGATCTACACAACAGTGCAAAAGAGAAGAAAAAAAAACAGATAGAAAGAAAACAAGTAATTAATTCCTTTAGCATCAATATTCTCCTCGTGAGTGGCAAACAACACACAGACAGGGAGCGCTCATACAGGAAATCCTAATGGTGGGAGGGGAGGCATAGAAAGAGGATACGCGGAGGGGAAGAGAGAGAGAGAGAGAGAGAGAGAGAGAGAGAGAGAGAGAGAGAGAGAGAGAGAGAGAGAGAGCGCAGGGGTGTCGCACCAAATTCTGGGCCCTGGGTACAAGGATTCACTGCGGGGCCCCCACACAGTTATTTTGTGCTTTAAAACAGCAGATATACAAGCTCACAGCGCGGCACAGTGCCGCAGTGCCGCACTGCAAGCTTGTAGATCTACTATTTTTGAAAAAACTTGAACATTTGTCATCAATACTATAATTTTGCGAATGTCTGAGTGAGTGAGTGAGTGAGTGAGTGAGTGAGTGAGTGTCTGTCTGTCACAGCGTTTCTCCTCAGTGGCTGGAGCAATTGATCTGAAATCGCATCACCATTAGCATATGAACACACCTGACATAACTGTGAAGCCTGTTTGTCACTTTCACAAATCGTATGCTGTATATTAGCATTTTTATGGTGTATCTACTATCTATTCTGCATCTAGCATGAGGCACATCTATTCTGCATCTAGCTTGAGGCAAAATGTTTAACCAGCTCTGTGTGTGTGTGTGTGTGTGTGTGCAGGCAGGCGGGTGTGTGTGCAGGCGGGTGGGCGGGCGGGCGGGCCGGGGGGGGGGGGGGGGGGGGGGACAGTATCTCTGTAGCCATTAAACGAAACGGGTTTCTTACATTGATGCTCCTACATCATGCAAGCACCAGTTAAAGTTACTTTCCATCCCTCATATACTGTGTGCACAGTGCACATCCCATAACCCACACACTGCACATCATTTTGGAGCTCATATCTTTGAACGGGTAAGGGCTAGTTTGTGCAAGTCTTTGAATATTTCAAATCCTTCTAAGGTTTTTTGAAAAACCTATGTTTCTATGTCAGTGCATGGTGCTCAAACCTTTTCATGTGAAGGACCCCCAAAATGATATGTATTTGGCCATGGACCCCCACAAGCTCGCAGCTGTGAGCTTGTAGATCTGCTATTTTTCAATAGCTAAAGTATAAAATAATTAAGGCCCTAGTAACTCAGTCCCACTCCCCCCCCCCCTTGTGACGCCCCTGAAGAAAGAGAGAGAGAGATTGCTCTCTTCCTGTCTCTGTTTTGCTGTCTTTCCTCTCTCTCTCTCTCTCTCTCTCTCTCTCTCTCTCTCCTCGTCTCTGAAGGAGCCTGCTGGCGAGAAGGAACTTCTCGCAGCAATTAAGAGGGCCGCAGACGCTCTGTGTAATTACCGCCGCACATCGCTGCTGTCACAAAACTCAGCTTGCCCTCTGGTCATAAAAAAAAAACGCACTGAAGAATATTTAGAAATGAATTATTCAAAGTGATTGCTCGCACTCAATTATTCATGGGGGCCCCGGCGAAAGGAGATTTGCATCTCGGCGCTGTAAATATTATTAATCTTGCCAATTACAAAATTCTCCGCCACTCCGAATTCTTCAAATGATGTTCCAAATGTGTGCGGCATTTTATGGCCTTTAATGTTTAAGTGGCTCGGAATGAATGCGCGGCAGCTTTTACAAATCACCGGGAAAGGCAATCACATTATTTTCTCACAGTGAGCGTGACTCATGGCTACACCAAAAAGTGACAGATGTTAATGTCAGAGTCAACAACTCAGCCT